>NC_047089.1:207732118-208035148 GCF_902459505.1 Geotrypetes seraphini
TTTCCCCTTTTATGCTATGACAACGAAGGGAATTGGCACCTTTTACATTGAAAGTTATAGAAGAACAGATCCGTTATAGATGGACATTTCCATTTGGATTACAATTTAATGCAAAGGGAGCAACATATCATATTTCAACTAAAGCTGCAGCCCTTCAAACTTTTCAATTTTTAGGAGGACACCCTGCAGCAGGCTTGACCGAGTCAGAGGTCGAGGGTGTAGCAGGGGTTTCCATACTTAAAATCTTCTCCACTTGAACTCAATGACGTTTGAGGGCTCGAGGTTAAAGGGTAGCACAGCAAACGCACAACTCCGGGCAATGGTCAGTCCCCAGGCACTGAAGACACCAGCGGTGTGGGTCAGTGAGGGAGATCGCATGCTGACACTGGCTACACTTCTTGAAGCCTCTGACCAGCCGGGACATAGAAGGAAAGATAGCCGCAGGCTGAAGGCGTGCGGCAGGCCCCGCCAGTCAGTCGACGAAAATAAAACTTTTTTTTTTTAAAGAATGAAAAGAAAAAATACAGCGACACGGTAAAAAGAAAATAAAACACGAGCCGCAATGAGAGAAGGCACAAAGCGAACTAAGTTCAGCGCAGAGCATCAAAGACGGACTTCTTGGCACCGCAGAAAACTGAGAACTGAGGAGACGCGCCCTGTGCTGGACAGGAAGGCACTCGTGCAAGCGTGGTGTGGCAGATTCGAAACTTCTGAAGTTTTATACAAGCAAGTCTGCTTGCGAGGCTGTCCGCATCTGGGCTCCTTGGATGGCGTCACCCACATGTGAGAATAGGCTTCCTGCTTGTCCTTGGATAAATGGGTAGAATTTAAAATTGTGATATATGGTATTTTCTACACATTTTAAAAGAGAAATGAAAAGAAAAATGAATACTCCAGCGGGGGAGAGTTCCTTCTTCTTGATTGATGTCTTTCAGACATCAAAGAGGAGGTAAGGGAGAGGAAGAGGGGTTTAGGGGGAGAGAAAGAGGAATATATGGGGGGTTTGGGGGGCTGGGTTTTTTTGGGGTTTTGATGATAGGGGTCAATGTGAGAGTGTTAAGGGTGTGTATGAATGGGATATCCTTTGATTTGCAGATGAAAGGCAAAGAAGGTGGGGTAAAAGATTAATCTGAGGATGTTTGAGTTGAATGTGGTAACTGCTAGAGGCCTGAATTCTCCCTTTAAAAGAAAATGTGTAGTCAAGGAGGCACTACAATTAAAAGCAACAATAATGTTTGATTCAGGAAACATATCTGAAGGAAAAACATCAGTATTTATTGAGTACTAGACAATTTCCTGTATATAAAGTGGCATCACACCCACTTAAGAAAATCTCAGAGGTGGCTATTATGATTTCAGGGAGAATTCAGGTCTCAATTATAGAACAATATGGGCAGGATTCATTAAACCTTCAAACCGTGTGCAATCCGTTTCCGTTTGCATGCCGGCCGACCAGTTCAGTAAAGGCCTGCATGCAAATGGGGATGATCATTAACACGGCCCCCTACCCATGGCCAGAGTGATCCCCGCTAATGCACACACCTTAACAGTAGTGACAGGAGAAGCAGCCTCCTGTCACTGCTGTCAGAGCTCAGCCCAGCCCAGATCTCTCTTCCCTGCTCCCGGACTCTCCTGCTCTTTGCCGCCATTCCCTGCAGTGCAAGCTCGTGGTTTTAAAGCAGGCCTGCACTGCGGGGAACAGCGGCAGAGAGCAGGAGAGTCTGGGAGCAGGGAAGAGAGATCAGGCACTGCAGCCTGCTCTCTACTGCCCCGAATCTGCCTGCCCCGACTCTCGCCCAGAATCTCTCCTGCCACCCCGCTCTCGCCCTGAATCTCTCCTGCGCTTCCCACACTGGGAGCCCATGGTTTTAACCCGCTGATTAAAGCAGGTTAAAACCATGGGCTCCCTGCCCAACAAAACAGTAAAAAAAAAAAGAAAAAATTATTTTTAAAAAGTCACAATGCCCCCCCCACGCGCCGATGCCCCACAAAAGGCAGGAGGGTTGCCAACTCCCTCCTGCCATGTTACCCCCCTAGTCTGGTCTGGCCGGGCCTGGCCCGGCACACCTCCCTCCCTGTTTCAAAATCAAAAGTCAGGCCACCGGGCCGGGCCGACCCACCCATAAACAAACTGCAGGAGGGATGCCAACTCCCTCCTGCCACCCCCCCAACACCCCTACCCATTCCAAACCCCTTTTCCACCCCCTTCCCTGTACCTTTAATGGAGCAGGAGGTATGCTCAACCCCTCCTGCTCCAATGACTCCAGCAACGACTCTGAGGCCTTAGGCCCCGCCCCGTTGTATCATGTGATGCACGGGGAGGAGCTTAAGGCTCTGATTAGCTCATGCTCCCACTCTGCAAGGGGCCTGAGCCAATCAGGGACTTCCTAAGGGCTGAGCCTTAGGAAGTCCCTGATTGGCTATTGCTTTGACCACATAATGCACCAGGGCGGGGCATAAGGCCTTAGAGTCGTCACTGGAGTCATTGGAGCAGGAGGGGTTGAGCATCCCTCCTGCTCCGTTAAAGGTACGGGAAGGAGTGGGTGGCAAGGGGGCTTGGAATGGGTAGGGAGTGTCCGGGGGGAGTGTGGCAGGAGGGAGTTGGCATCCCTCCTGCAGTTTGTTTGTGAGTGGGTGGGCCCGGCCGTATGACTTTTGATTTTGAAACAGGGAGGGAGGTGGGCCCGGCCCGGCCAGACAAGATCAGGGGGGTAACATGGCAGGAGGGAGTTGGCAACCCTCCTGCCTTTTGTGGGGCATCGGCTGGGGGGGAGGGCATCTATGCGGGGGGGCATCTTGACTTTTTCTTTAAACTTTTTTTTTTTTTTTTTTTTTACTTTTTTGACAGGGCTGCCTGTCTTTTTTTATTCATTTTTTTTTTATATGGCAGATATTTTATGTGTGTAACACACGCAAAATATCTGTGCCATGGAAAAAAAATGAATAAAAAAAGACAGACAGGCCTATCAGAAAGCCTGCAGAACTGACGGTAACTCAGTTACCGACAGGTCTGCAGCAGTCGGGTTTGCCAATAGTAAAACCCGACTCAAAATAGCCAAGCAATTGTTAGTGAATCAATCGCTTGGCTATTTTGCATGGGACGATCGGGATCAGATCGCTACAGGCGTTACTGAATAGTGCAGGAGGGAAATCTGGTCGTAAAGGGCTCGCAAACCGATCGATACATGATTGGTTTGCTTAGTGAATCTAGCCATATGTGGATATGGAAGGTAGATTTTTGATACTTCATGTATATGGAAATTTGTATAATATAGTATCAGTATATACACCAAATGAGAATCGGTGAATCTTCTACCAGTTACTACAAGATAAAATGATGAGCATGCCAACTGGATTGTGGATAGTGGTGGTGGGGGGGATTTCAATGTTACTTTATTCCCACCCTTAGATAATACTGGGAGGATTAATTATTGTAGGAAAGATCGAAAAGAACTACAAGGGATGAGGCAACATTTAGGACTGTTTGATACATAGAGGCAGGGTCACCCGGGGAAATCTCAATTTACTTACTATTCTCATGTACACAATTTGAACTCGCAAATTGATTATTTTTTTTCGATAAGCAACTTTTTTCAGCAATGTGGAAAGTAAAAATTCAAGCACAGTTGTGGTCTGATCATACACCAGTGGTAGTTTCGTTGAAATTAAAGGAAGGTGATAGACCCCTCCAATTTTGGAAACTTAATGAATAATGAGGAAGTGCTAGCAGAATTAAATCAATTTATCCTCTATAATAAAACCCTAAGCGCACATGCGCACATAGGAGGCCGTATTCCCTAACACTGTGGTGTCTGCTTCCGTGGCCGTATTCGATTTGCGGTGTGTGGGGCGGCTCACGACAGCTTGCGACACGTGGACAGATTTGAGCGGCGGTGGCAGTTTGACTCCTGCGCTGCAGCTATGCCTCTTCTCACCCCTGGACCAGCAAACGCAGCAGCCACGGGGCATTTGCTAGGCCGGCCCACTTCGATAATGCGAGGTTGGCCGGCCTAGCAAAATTCCCGAGGCTGCCCAGGCTACCGGATGCTGGACAGGGGGAGCAGGGAAGAGGTGCTGCTGGACAGGGGGGGAAGTAAAAGGAGGGGAGAAGGCCTACTGCTGGACAGGGGGAGCAGGGAAGAGGTGCTGCTGGACAGGGGGGAGGTAAAAGGAAGGGAGAAGGGCTACTGCTGGACAGGGGGAGCAGGGAAAATGTGCTGCTGAACAGGGGGGAGATAAAAGGAAGGGAGAAGGGTTACTGCTGGACAGGGGGAGCAGGGAAGAGGTGCTGCTGGACAGGGGGGAGGTAAAAGGAAGGGAAAAGGACTACTGCTGGACAGGGGGAGCAGGGAAGAGGTGGTGGTGGACAGCCGAGGAAAGAGAGAGACAGAAAGAAAGAAAGACAGCGGCCAAGGAGAGAGAGAGACAGAAAAAGAAAGACAGACAGACAGAAAGTGGCCAAGGAGAGAGAAAGAAAGACAGACAGACACATCTATTCTAGCACCCGTTAATGTAGCAGGCTTAAAGACTAGTTCCTGAATATTTTACTATGAATAATACATCTGAGGTGGCTTTGAAAACTGTGTGGGATGGATTTAAAGCCTTTATTAGAGGCCATCTATTAAAATGGGCTGCTAGACTGAAAAAAAACAAAAAACTCAGAATGATACTCAGTTGCGAACACAACTTAAGGAATTAGGAGAGCAGTTTATTAAAACACCAACGGAATCATTGAAATCTAAGTTAGATATAATACAAACAAAATTAAAACAGTTATGGACGGATAAAGTACAATATGAATTGCAGTTAGCTAAATGCCCCTTTTTTGAAGAGGGGAATAAGGCAGATAGATTAGTAGCACATCAATTAAAAGCAAAAAGAACTCAAACACTTATTACACATTTTAAAAACATAAATGGTCAGGTAATATCCAAGACAGGAGCGCTGAGGGATTGTTTTACATCGTTTTACCAAAATTTATATACATCTGAAGTAAAACACGATCCCCAACTAGTATTGCAATATCTAGAAAAGGCTGCCATAATACAATTAGAAGTAGACCAAAGTGACCAGATGGAGGAGGAGATATCACTGGAAAAAATACAAGAGGTTATTAAATCTCTACCCTCGGGAAAGGCACCAGGCCTGGACGCTTTACAGCAAGATTTTACAAACAGTTTATAGGGATACTATCCCCAATACTGCAAGAAGTATTTAATGATATTTTTAAAAAGGGTGAAATACCACAATATATGTTAGAGGCAGGTATTACAGTCTTACCAAAACCTGGGAAAGACTTAACTCAATGCAATTCATATAGGCCCATTTCTTTATTAAATATCAATGCTAAAATATTAGCAAAGATATTGGCAATTAGAATTAATAAGGTATTAGATAAGCTTGTAAGTGAAGATCAGGCAGGATTTGTACCAGGTCGAACTATCGAAGATAATGTTAAATGTACAGTTGAGATTAGGTAGTAGGCTAAACATAATAAGATTCCCTTAGTATTGTTGACTGTCAACGCTGAGAAAGCGTTCGACAGAGTGGAGTGGGGTTTTCTGTTACAAACACTTGAATCCTATAGTTTTGGTCCTAATATGAGCCAATGGATATCTGCTCTCTATTCTAATCCAACAGCTAAAATAAAAATAAATGGGGGATATTCAGTGGCATTTCCCCTATATAGGGGTACACGTCAAGGGTGTTCCCTATCCCAAAAAATATTTGTATTAGTAATGGAACTTCTGTCTACAACAATTAGGCATCATTCAGGTATCAGAGGGCTTATATTGTAGGGGAAGAATATAAAATAACATTGTTTGCAGATGATATCTTGTTGACAATTGAAGACCCGGTTGGATCGTTTCCATGCATATTGCAGATATTAATAGAATATGATTTATTATCAGGATTTAAAATGAATGCTTCAAAATCAGAGTGTTTGAATGTAAATTTGGATAAAACAGTGGTATCTCAATTGCAGAGCTCTCTTCCCTTTGTGTAGGCAGCTTCTCATATACAATACTTAGGGATAAAAATCCCATCTGATCTTTCACGATTATATCAGCTACACTATGGGAAAATATTTCAGGATTTATCAAATGATTTGGATAGATGGCATAGGATGGGTCATTCATGGCTTGGTAGAGTAGCAATATGTAAGATAATGTTATTACCTAGGTTCTTATATTACTGTCAGACATTGTTTCTTAAAATCCCCAGGTTGGCTATTAAGCCTTTACAAAAAAAAATGTATGATTACCTAGGATCTCACAGGCTTTGTTATCAAGTCTTAGATCTAAAGGAGGGTTGGGGGGTACCAGATTTATATAAATATTACATGGCAGCCCAATTGAAATCTGTTGGAGAGTGGTACAATTCACAACCTAAAGTTTGGGTACAAATTTGCAGAAGTTACTTTTCTCAAAATGAATAGGCCAATCTGTTATGGACACCAATAAAAAAAAAAAAACCTCTCCAATTGAGAGAGATATTTCCTGGTTTTCTATATTTTTGTAAGTTGATATCCCGAGTAAGATCTATTTTATTGGGGAAGAAGAGATTGTCACTTGTTGCACCTTTGATATCATTATATGCATTTGCTCCAGCATGGGAACATACAATTTTTAGTGGATGGATCAATAAAGGCATAACCACACTGGGGATCCATATGAGGCTGGAGTGTTGAAGTCCTATTCATAGCTGTGCTCGCAATGCTCTCTTTCCACTACTGATTTCCATATTTATTTACAAGTTCAGCATTTATTGTTTTCATCCCCTATTAAATATTGGTTACAATGGCCACTAATACAGTGGGAAGAAATGCTGATAGAGAATATGAATCAGAAAAAAATAATAACTAGGTATTATGTAATGTTGAAGGGAGTCTTAGGGGAGTACATAACTATCGAGTTAAATGGGAAAGGGATTTAGGGATTACTATCTCCTTAAAAGAATGGGAAATAATTCAGAGAACAACACAGCAAATATCAATTTCAGCTAATTTGACTGAGCAAAGTCTTAGAGTATTGTATCAATGGTATTTATATCCAACCAGATTAGCTTGTTATTGTCCTAGGACTGGAGTTTGTTGGAGAGGATGTGGTTTGAGTGGTACTTATATCCACATGTGGTGGAACGGTCCCTTAATACAAGATTTTTTGAATAAGTGTGCTCTTTTACTCTCTGATATGTTGAAGACTGTAATACCATGTGATGTTAAATTATTTTTGTTGCAATATAAATCCTTGGGAATGGATAAGAATGTATTTAAGGTTGTATGTGTATGTACAGGGGTTATTAAACAGGAGATAGCAAGAGTAAGGTCATCTACTAATATTCCATCTATGCCTAGATTATTCAGGGTATATGGCAGGCTTATTATCTTAGTCAACTAACAGTTATTTATAGGCATCAAGTGATTGGTTTTTAGAAGAGGTGGGAATATCTGGAGGCATGGTATGTTCAATATAATTTTGGATGAATATTGAAATTTGAATAGAAATTAATAACAGCAAATAGTCTTAGGTTACTTGTGTTGAAAGAGGATTAAGTTAATTATTTGTCTGAAAAAAGTGGATGCATTATAATTTGGATATCCCTAGATTGGAAGTATTAATGTATATGTGTAATGTTTGTTTTTATAAAAAATTGTTTTTTTCAATAAAGATTTATAATATATATTTTTAAAAAATAACCAGACATGAATGTCGTCATCATGTTTTTTTGAAGATCTTAAAGTTCATAGAAGAATCACTAGTTACCTCATGAACTTGTCCATTAAGTCCTCCACCCACATGTACATTCGCAGGAAGTTGAATCCATATCTCCAGATGAGTTTAATAATATTGAATATGAACCACTCACTTTCCTCAAAGACAAACTCCTCCCCATTATAGATCCCTGTAAGACTGGCCTGTCTTGAACGAACTGAGAGACCTGCAAAAAAGACAAAATCCATAATAGCCTTATTCAGGCAACTCTGTTTTTTAAATGCTGAAGATGTGTACATCTAGGCCTTCAGTTTCTACAGTGTCAAAAAGGAATATGCATAAAACTCAACATGCATTTAACTATCATCACTAAACCAGTTTGAACAGGTTTAGTGATGAAGTATTGCATCTATTGATGCACAAAATGGCAAATTGCAATCTTTTCTGTGGTTTGTAGCAGCCTCCAATAATTGTATGTAAATACATTACATAAGCTCATCGATATTAAAATTAGCACTCTGATCGATGCCTACTTGATACACAAAATGAAGCCCCATTTTTTTTGTGCTCTGAAATCTCCGACATGTCTGGAGGTGCCAGTAGTGTTAAAAAAAAAAGCACTGAATAGCAGCAGCTTTTTTTTAATGGGCATAGATGTTGTGTGTGTCACACACAATATTTGTCTTCATTAAAAATTTTAAAAATGTATGCCATGATTCCCCCCATGATGTCCCACACCCCCGAACTGCTTCAGGGCTTCCCCTGTCAGCTCTGCGCATATGTCAGTCACTTTCTCCAACAATTGATCGGATGGGATTATGGTAGAACTCCAGGAAGCTCATTTGCATGCAAAATTGTTTGAACATCAATCGTTGTTTTCAAATCAGACAATTAATTTGACCCACAGGATTTAAACAATGATTTTTGTACATCTGGCCCAAAGTGTCAGGAAATCCTAGTGACAGTGTACCATCACAAAACCAAGGAGAGAATCCTGCTGGGAATATGGAGGCATTGCTAAACTAAGCTTGTGTTTTCTAATGCAAAAATCTAGCTCCTAAATAGTCAATATTATGGAAAAACTGACATAGCACAAAAAATGTGCACTTAATAAGCCGGAGTGAATCAGACATGTGCACACAAGTCTTGACACTGGCACAAACCCCCATATCTTCCTCTCCTGAACACATCCATCTCCCCAGGGCCCAAGTGTGCATTCCCAGATCCCCTACTCCAAAAGCATCACTGGTGGCCAAAAGATCTCTTGAATTCCATATCCTCCTCAACCCTACAAATGACCCTTGTGGGCCAAGTACCCCAGACCCTCCTCCCTGCATACCTTTAAAAGTTGGAAGGCAGAAGTTTCAGTTACAGTTTTTATCAGTTACCTAACTCACTCTCTGAGGAAAACCAAACAATATGCAAGAATAATCCACAAAATCATAGTTAGTGAGTGAATCAGCCTGTTAGAAATTAAGCCTACATAAATACCTTCTTGAAGATGATAAGAGAGGCATTCCAGATTATTGATGCAACACTCAGACAAAATTATTGTTAGGTATCACAGATTAACAGTTGTGTTACTACATTATAATTCAAGAGCCTACTTGGAAACTCAACTAAAATGTAAAATATGGGCTCACTGTTATTAGGTGAAAGAATATATGTCTAAAAAGATTTGGGGTTTATTAGTAATGTAATATAATATTTGTATGAATTATACTTGTAATGCTTTTGCAAAGATTGTGTTAACATATGCTACCACAGAGGTACATATCAACATATGAATAATGGGAAGACTGGTTAAAGATTACTACAAAACAACCACAAGTAAATAAGGCATCATTATGTAAACGTAAAACAAAAAAGAAAAAGGATTTGAAGTCTCCAAAACAAAACTAAGCCTCAAACCATGAAGAATACTGCAATTAACATTTTAATAGTGTCTTGGGAAAGCTAGCGTGCTCCGTACCCAGATCCTTGACAAAGTTCTTCATGTGAAGGTTCAGAGGATGAATGACGGATCCCCCAGCCTCATATTCCAGTCCCTCCAGATTTACTGTAGCTAAACGGCCTCCCACCTCTCCTCTTTCAAAGATGTCAATCAGTACATCTCTCCCAAACTTCTGGCGTAGGAAGAAGGCTGCAGAGGTGCCACCTATCCCGGCTCCAATAATTGCTTAAGAAAGGAGTGGCAAACAAAAGCACAGTTAATTCTGGATCACAATGAAACTAGATACATTTCCTGAAGGTTTTTTGGAATAAATGTGGGCATGCCTTTGAAATATATTTTAAGTTTAATGCCTCTGGAAACATACTGACGGCTGTTTATATCCTGATGTGGTTCAACTAAAGTTTATTTTCCTACAAGAGGCTATGAACTTTTTATGCATGTAGCACTGAAAGGCTACATCTCACACTAAGCCCCCCCCCCACCCCACCCCCCAAAAAAAAATAAAAGCACAGTGGGAGAAAACTCTTGGTGAGTTCACCTCTTCATGTGCAGTACTATTGTCCAATCAGATGGAATGAAAATTTGCTGCTAAACTGTCTGGAAAGCCTGGTCAGGAGCTGATAGGAAGGTTATGGAATGTTGGCATTGGCTTCTTCTTAGCCCTTTTTAACCAGACCAAGAAAACAGGCTCACATCCAGTAAATAGTGTCATCATCTTGGACTATAATCCTAATAAATCTTCCATACCAAGGTAAACCACAAACTATTCAAGTGTAAACAAAGCACTAAGATAATTAGATGTTCATTGGCTTCAGTTTCTGCTTTTTTAATTTTATTAATATTTTACTTTCCTTTGACCCAATATAATTTCCCACCCACACAAAGCTGTATTACTGACAATTCAGTAATGTTTTGACTGTCCCTGTCCATGATTCATACAATACAAGCTGTGCAAAACACAGAGGCCAAGCTTTAAGGAAGCACAATGAAACAATGGCCCAGTCACTTTTCCTAGTTTTAAGATCTCGGCTGTAAAACTAACAAAAAATTTACAATAATTCCTGCCCTCCAGAACACATTCAGATTTGGGGTATAAATTAGAATTCTGATGTTTTCACCCATCTCTAGAAAATATTTCATTCTTGGCAGATTTCACAAAAAGCACAATTTATCTTGCAACTGCTAATATTAAAATTGCTGATGGTCTGTTTTGTGGGTGTGTCCTTATTTTTCCTTACTAATGCATTGGTTTCTCCAGTTTGAAGCATATGGAATGTACCATAATAGAGTGAGTACATCCCAAAAGAGTGACCACAAATAATGCAGTTCAACAAGCGGACTCTGAAGTTTCAAGGAACTGGTGGCAAACTGCTGGAGGGCCTGTTAGAAAGCTTCACAGAGTTAGAGTGAGAAGGCCAGACGTGGTGACTTTCAGCTCCTGAAACTGGCATCCATCTGACCCTTTGTCCAGTATCTAGTTTCCCAGGGCACATGAAGAATGGAAGTGCTGTGTGCTTGTTGATGCCAGTTCCAGGAGCTGAGACACCACCCATGAGAGGGCAGCATTTTCATTCTTCATGCTGATAACCATCAAAACTGAACGCATCTAAAAAAAAGAAGGAAAAAGCCTCAGAACTCAATTTGGGGGTACATTTGAAACCTGAATGTTAAGGGTAATTGCCTCATTGAAAAAAAAAAAAAAACTTCCAACATTATGAACGGTATCACTTTTTTTTATATATATATATATATATATATATATATATATATATATATATATATATATATATATATATATATATATATATATATAATCTTATAAAATACTTGTCTGTGTTGAAGTGATAATCGCTTCAGAATATGTTATACATAAATATTAGCCTCCTACTTTTTTTTACCAGGCTCTCAATACTCTTCAATGTGGATCCTGGTTTTTTACCTTGTTCCATTTATATGCACCCAATGGCATGTGCCCTGTGTATTACCATAGAGCAGTTTACAACCAGAGGCTGCTAGTCCATGTTTTCTTTTTATGTATCATATTCATTTTATAACGAATTTGTTGACACTCAGAACAGTTAGAAATGGATGTGTATTAGAATTTCGCCTTATAGCATAATACCCATCCCTTCTCCCCCATCACCCCTAGGCAACTCTGGCCTTGCAAACAGTACTCACCTACTTACTTTATTTCTTATACAGCATGCTATCTATATCCTAGGCGGTTTACAATTCCGCATACGTAATAAAGCAATAAACAAATTACATCACAAAAAAAAATACAACAATACCAATACCATATATTCTTCAATCTCTTTAAAATTCACTCTCAAAACTAGAGCGTCAAGTCCACTTCTTACTTAGGTAACCGACCAGTCTCCAAGAGAACAAAAACTGCTTGCACAGCGAGGAAATAAAATATAGACCAAATGTGGACTTCTTAAAACTATCACCGCATGTCCCTATCTTCACCCCCTCCCCTCCTCCCAATATACTGCGCAGTCTGGTAAGGTAGGAGAGGGAAAGCAGGGCACCTGTTAAAACTGCAGCTGGCACTGCAGCACTTCTCAATCCCTGACGAACGACCGGATGACATCTGCAGCCCTAGTTTATGCAGTTTGCGGATGGATTACATATCTAGGACTTGCAACCCTGCAAAGAGATTCGGGCTCCCTTCTTCTTAACAACTTGCGCGCAGCCCCTGCCTCCAATTCTCACCGATTTTACTCGGAGGGTAACGCAGTTTCTCTCCATCTTCCTTGCTGCCGGCTTTGCTCGTCGAGCCCCACCGGGCTCCAATCCAAAGGCTGCACAGCAAGAGGCTGCAGGCAGCGGGCGCGAGCGGCCAGCGCATGACCAAAACGGGATTTAAACCCTGCGCGAGAACTAGACAGAGTCAGCGGTGAAGAGGTAATTAAGCTTGCACGGTCCTTCACGGTGGGATAAGGGAAGCGTCGGGGACAAGGGGCGTGGTTTAGACTTTGGACGTCACCCGCACTGTTGTGGCAGAGAAAGATGGTACTGTAACAGAAACCTCAGCGTAGTGTCAGATGAAATCCACTGGAAAGCAATGAGGATCTCACATAAAATGAGCCCAGCATCCAATCTGCTCAATCCCTCTTCCTGCTCAGTACTGCGGACAACTCCTAGACTCCGTTCAGAGCAAAATTAATCCTTTGGTGGGCCACAAGTAAAGAAAATCATTGGATACCCCTCCCCCATCGAAATATACATGCAGTACACCTGAACTTTGGGTAGGACCACCAAATGTGGCAAAAGATCCCCACCCCCATATTGTCTCCAGCAAAAATCAGAGCCTGAACCACACATACTTTTTAGATGCACAGGTGTGTAGTACCATTGGTAAAACATAGCCATTTCTACCACATTACTAGTAATGATGGCAACCTAAAGTAGATTTTAAAAAATGTTTCCCACTCTAAGATTCATAGTGAACCCTAAAGCCCTCTTCCACTTAGCAATATGCTTGATTGGGGGGGGGGGGGAGAGATAGATTTGTGATTGCACATTCAGGGTGGTGGGCAATGGAGAACTGGGTGACTTGCCCAGGGTCACAGGGCTGGGGTTCTGAGGCTGTGGCTCTACCACCAGGCCACACCCACTACCCCCATTCATGTTTTTTTCAATGAGAGTTTCTTCAAGTTGGAGTTCACCCAGGGCCGGATTAATGAATAGGCCCAAAAGGCACATGCCTAGGGCCCAAAGTTGTCAGGGGGGCCCGCTGAAGAAACAAACAGGCTCTGACTTTTTTTCCTTTTGGCAGCACCGACCCCCCCTGCCCCCAGGAAAGATCGGCAGCGCTGACCCCCCCCCCCCCCCGGAAAGATTGGCAGCACCGGGCCCCCCAGGAAAGACCGGCAGTGCTGCACCCCCTCCCCAGCAGCAGCAGCAAGTTCCGGCAACCGTTCCTGCAAGCAGTACTCAGCCAATATCTTTCCGTCTGACGCAGCTTCCTGTTTCTGCCTGGGCAGTTCACGTCAGAGAGCACCCTTGGCCAAGCCGCAGCAGCACCGCTTGCAAGTTGCAATGGAAGGGTTGCCACTGCCACATTGCCGGATCCGTCTTCATTTAACAAACACCCCCCCCCCCCCCAATCAGAAAGAAGGTGAGACTGCAAGTTTTATGCTCACCTGTTGCATTGAAAGCTATTCCTGTTACTGCCCAGGGAGAAGGACATCAGCCAGTGGCTACCCAAAATTGGGTGTCGGGGGAGAGGGTGGAAAAGAGATGGGGAGGATGCTAGGTGGGGTAAAGAGAGAGAGAGAGAAATGGGGAGAAGGGGGAAATGCACATGGAAGGAAGGGCAAAAGTCTGCATATAGAAGGGGAGGAACAGAGGAGAGGGAGCAAGGAAGAGGGAAGATGTACTGCACATGAAGGAAAGGGAAGAAGAAAAGGTAAACAGATTTGAGAAGGAGGCAGAAAAATTTAAGAAAGCTGAATGTGAAAGATCCATTCCCACCTTTTGTCTGTCTGTTTGGCACTGAAGAAGAAAGGAGGTGAGAAAAGAAATAGCAGATGGAAAGGAGGCCTGGGGGCAGAGGGAGGGAAAGGAAGGAAGGAAAGGAGATACCAGACCATGGAGGGAGAGGTAGAGATAAAAGATAAGGAGAGGAGAGAGATGCTAGGGCTTGGGGAGGGAAGGAAAATGGAGAGGGGAGTGAAGCTGAGATGAATCATGCACAAAGGAGAGAAGGGGCACAGGATAGACAGTTTATTGAAGGGAAATAGAAAGAAGGAAGATGCCATATGGAAGGAGAGGGCGGACACTGCATGGAGAGGGCGGACAATGGATGGAAGTAAGAGAATTATGAGACGATGAGGAAAGCAGAAACCAGACAACAAAGGTAGAAAAAAAAATTATATTTGTTTTATTTATTTATTTTTGCTTTAGGATAAAGTATTTTTGTAGCTGTGTTGATAATCGTTTATTAATAGAGCGCTTAGAGATGTAAATGAGATGAAAATGAGTTTGGAGGGTAGAATGTCAACTGTACATGCTAGGATCAGAGCATCAATGATATCTGTGGCTGGCGTAGAACTATGGAATGCCTTGCCTGGTATCCTGCGGTTTTGTGTAGGCAGGATTAATTTTAAGAAAATGCTGAAAACTCAATTATTTGCCAATGCCTTCTTATGCTAAGGTATATTTCAATTGATAATTGCCTTTTAGAATTTATTTTTGACACCAATGTATGATTTAAAGTTTGATTATATTTCTGAATTGATTGAATTTGTGCTCTATCCCTGTTTATAACAGGGATGATTAATGATGTTGTTTAGACATGTCTATGTTATATGTGATAATCGTAGGGAAACAATATTTTATGCTTATGATATGGAAACCAAAAAGAAAAATAAAGAGGAACCGGATCAAAAAACCACAAACACAACATTTATATCCTCCAGTTCAAATGTTGAAGCTAAAGCTCAAGGCTTAACTATTTTATACTTAAAGCATACAGTTGGAAAAAAATATGGGCCTAAAGCATACAGTTGAAGCACACATGCAGGTGAATTTGCCTCAGATGCTACCGGGCAGTCATTGCTCCAGAGCTAGGAAGGAGAACCCAAATTCCTCATTGGTTATCCTTCAGTATTTTATCTTAGGCAACCCCACTGTGCCAGCTATAACGGTAAGGTGATTAAATATTAATCTAACAAAGTGCAAGGCACACATCTGATGCTTCATGGCAGACAGGCTTGATAATGTGGTACAGGTACTAGTGAAAACTTCCTCTTCAAACAGCCAATGAAGGCCTACATTTCATGATTGCAAAATCATTTCTTCAGGGCTCTAAGGAAACACAAAAACAGAATCATAAGAACACGAAATATCAAAAACAATAGCATCATCAGAATTAAAGCTTCCCAAACCTGCAGTTTACTAATACTGAGAGTCTCACATAGTGAAAAAAATGGTGCTGCAGCGTCATTAAAAAGACTCAGTTGGTCACATGAAAACTGTCATGTGACCAGCATACCAGGAACAGATTTAAAGGAACCGTGGCAGTGCATCAAAAAGTTGAAAGCTAAAAATAACCAGGTATAAGTTAGTAAAAATTAATCCAATCAATTGAAGCATTTAAACCATGAGGTTGTATTGATTTTAGTTTAAAAATCCAAAGTTGTTCCCGCCTCAGAAGCCCAAGCTTTCTGTTCCCTCCACGTTGATTCACTGTTATATGATCCAACACAAAACATTTCAGATCTTTGAATTCATGATTGTATACAATATTGCACCATTGGGGCATTTAGTGCACACCTCATAATGGCGCTCCTGTGTTCATTCACTCTTAAGAGAAATAGCCTTCATGTTTGTCCAATGTATAGTTTATCACAAGCACAGATGAAACAATATACCACATAATCTGTGGTCATGTGGTTTTGTGCTTTAAAGTGTACTTTCTTTTATCGACAGGGTTCACAAATTCAGTAAGGGAAAGAGAAATGTCGCATGTTCTACAGCAGTGGTCTCAAACACGCGGCCCGGGGGCCACATGCGGCCCGCCAGGTACTATTTTGAGGCCCTCGGCATGTTTATCATAATCACAAAAGTAAAATAAAAAACAGTTTCTTGATCATATGTCTCTTTAGCTATAAATGACAATATTATTATTAAGACTTAGCCAAAAGGAAAGATTTATAAACTATAAAGAGTTTTACCTCATGCCAATCGTCATTTCTTTAATAAGACATTAACTATTTTTTCTGAGGCCCTCCAAATACCTACAAATCCAAAATGTGGCCCTGCAAAGGGTTTGAGTTTGAGACCACTGTTCTACAGTGACCACAGTCTAAATGTTCCCCCTCATTTTCTTTTACTTTTGGGGAACTATGAATCGCAGCACATAAAACTTCTTTCAAATTGCAATGTCACTTATAAGTTATTTGAATCAAGTGTCCTGAAAAGCTGGAAGTAAGGTTACCATATGCCAGTACTTTTTCAAAATTCTGGACACTTTGCCTGTACTCTCCCCATAATGTAAAGTGCATGTAATAGTGGAATCTTGTTCTTTGATGTTATTGGTTCAATTTGCTGATAAAAGTAGATCTCTGTTGGCATATAGAGCCCTGTAGGCTCTACGGCAGTGGTCTCAAACTCGCGGCCCGGGAGCCACATGTGACCACATAGAGTAGGCTTTCACCCTGGGGCTTTCACTTTGCTGTAGAATTGGCCCTTAGTGCATGTTGACACCTTAACATTGTTAACAAGTGTTATTTGCCACAGGGCCCATGATTTGAATAGTCCTGCAACAAATAACACTCATTAGCACATACCGTTAATAAATAACCCCCTTAAGTTGAGTTTGAACAGGGTCTGGAAATGTACAATGTCAGAAGGTTAGAGAACAGAAGATACTTTTGTTTAAAATCTAATATGCAATTTGGCATAAATATACCTCTCGTTCAGTTTTAACCTCAATGGGCTAGACAACAGAACAAAACAGAAACAGTGTTCAAGAAAGCTACAGATCAGCATGTTTAGTTTTCCAGTAGATGTTTTAATGTTTTCGTGCAGCCTTTTCTTAGGTAGGCCCTTCTTGTGTGACTCCTGGAAATTAGTGCTCTAATGGTATGGTAGATTTGCTCTAAAGTTCCTGAGTGACATTTGTAAGCAATTACATTACGTTAAAATATGCCTGATACTGGATTTTGGATTTGAATTTAGATTACACCTTTCTCAGTAGTAGCTCAAGACAAGTTACATTCAGGTTCAGTAGATATCCTGTTACTGGAGAGCTTGGCAGTCTAAGTGTGTACCTGGGCAATGGAGTATTAAGAAACTTATGCAAGACATCAAGGAGCAGCAACTGGATTTGAATTCTGACTTCCCTGGTTGGCAGCCTATTACAGATGATAACCTATTCCAAATATGTTACATAGTAACATTGTAAATGACGGCAGATAAATTGTCCTTTTTCCTAGATATTTCTGGGCCAGAAATCAAGAGCTTAGGCATCTACTGGTCTCTGTCAAAGCTCACTCTAAACCATCTAAACCACTCTAGCCGTCGAAACCCTCCCCAGCCCATCATCAACCAAATGGCCATGTACGGGACACAAACCATGCAAGTCTGCCCAGTACTGGCCTTATTTCTTCAATAGATACCATTATTTTCTGACTAGTGTTTAAGCCCGTTACATTAACAGGTGCTAGAATAGATTAGTCTGATTCAGTATGGCTATTCTTCTTCTGTCTTACCCCCATATTCAGGCTCCCATTTCCCTTTTACCTTCCCTATTTCCACCAACTTAAAAATCTGTCCCCTTTCTCTGTCCTTCACCTCCATAGGACTCCCTCTCCATTCCCCCTTTCCCCAACAAACTTTGCTTCTGCATCTTCACTTATTCTTCCAGCTCCTATCTTCAGCCCCTTTCTCTCACATGCCCCCTTTTTAGCCCCCAGCTTCAGTCCCAGTCCTTTTCTCTCACACATATCCCCTTTTGTAGCTCCCTTCTCCCACCTCACCCTTTTTTCATCCCCAGCTCCCTTTTCTCACACATTCCCTTTTTATAACCCCCAACCCTAACCCCCTTCTCATACCTGCACAGTGCACAGCTGCCGCTAAGAGAGCGAATAGAATGCTAGGTATAATCAAGAAAGGTATTACAACCAGAACGAAAGAAGTTATCCTGCCGCTGTATCGGGCAATGGTGCGCCCGCATCTTGAGTACTGCGTCCAGTATTGGTCACCGTACCTTAAGAAGGATATGGCATTGCTCGAGAGAGTTCAGAGGAGAGCAACACGACTGATTAAGGGGATGGAAAGCCTTTCATGTGCTGAGAGATTGGAAAAACTGGGACTCTTTTCCCTAGAAAAGAGAAGATTAAGAGGGGATATGATAGAGACTTACAAGATCATGAAGGGCATAGAGAGAGTAGAGAGGGACAGATTCTTCAAACTTTCAGAGAATAAAAAAATAAGAGGGCATTCGGAAAAGTTGAAAGGAGGCAAATTCAAAACTAATGCTAGGAAATTCTTCTTTACACAACGTGTGGTGGACACCTGGAATACAATTCCAGAGGAAGTTATAGGGCAGAGTACAGTACTGGGGTTTAAGAAAGGTTTGGACAAATTCCTGCTGGAAAAGGGGATAGAGGGGTATAGATAGAAATTTACTGCACAGGTCCTGAACCTGTTGGGCCGCCGCGTGAGCGGACTGCTGGGCGCGATGGACCTCGGGTCTGACCCAGCGGAGGCATTTCTTATGTTCTTATGTTCTTATGTTCCAGCCCTCAGTTCTAGACCCAGTCTCCTTATCACACCTGTCTTCCTTTTCAGCCCCCAAATCCAGACCCAGACCCTTTCTCTCACAACTCACCTTTTGCAGTTCCAAGCTCTAGCCCTCTTCTCAGAACTGTCTTCTTTTAACAGCCATGGTCTTTGTATATGGCCGTTTGGTGGAGGATGGGCTGGGGAGGGCTTCAATGGCTGAGAGGGTGTAGATCAGGGGTGTCCAACCTTTTAGCTTCCCTGGGCCGCATTGGCCAAAAAAAATGTTTCTGGGGCTGTGCAAACGCTGCAGTGACAGAGGAGGGAGCCGGCAAGACAGTAAACACCCGGGGGCAGCAGAGGAAAACACTGCATTGCCCTCGACCGGGGCCGCACAAAATACTTCACAGGGCCGCAGGTTGGACACCCCTGGTGTAGATGGTCTGGAGTGAGCTCTGAAGGAAACTTCAGTAGTTGGAACCTAAGAACAGTACTGGGCAGAGCTTTGGATTCTTACCCAGAAATAGATAAGAAGAAGGAAAAAAACAACAAATTTTTAGATTGAATCAGGTGGGGCAGACTAGATGGATCATTTGGGTCTTTATCTGCCGCCATCTACTATGTTACTATGTTAGCCTCCTACATCAGGTCTCTTTTCTCAAGAACCCCCCTTTAAAGCCTCCTTCCCTCACATGTCCCCTTTTTTCAGCCCCAGATCCAAACCCCTTTTTAGCTCTTCCCCCAGTCCCATTCTCCCATCTTTTCTCTTTCAGCCTACAACCCCAGCCCTCTTTTCTCACATGACCCTTTTGCAGCCTCCTTCTCACACATATCCCCTTTTCTGCCCCCAGCCCCCATGTCTTACACATCCCCATTGTCAGCTCCCAGCTCCTTTCTCTAACATGTTTCCTTTTTACAATACTGACCCCAGCTCCAGCCCCCTTCTTCCATCTACCCCTTTCAAGCAAGAGTGTGAAGATTTCCTTCCAAACCACAGGAGCTTGGAAGGCTAAGAGCTTTTCAAATTCATCTTTTTTCTGCCTTTGTCAGAAGGGAAGACAAAAGGGGAATTATCCCAGGACAAGCAGGCAGCATATTCTTAACGTATGGGTGACATCACCGACGGAGCCCCGGTACGAACCTTTTTAACTAGAAAGTTCTAGTTGGCCGCACCGCGCATGCGCAAGTGCCCGCCCGACGGAGGAGTGCGTGGTCCCCAGTTTCTTTGTTTCCGCGGAGCGAAGAAGTCGCATGTTTTTCAACGGCCGTTGAAATCAGTTAGTTTGCCTTCCCGCTCGCGTATTTTTTCCGAATTTCTTCTTTTTTTCCCTTTGGATTACTTTATTTTTCCTTTAAAAAAAAAAAAGACTCGTCGAGTTTTCTTTATTTTTTCAAGCCGGCCCCAGCGGGGCCTGTTGTCACCATACAGGCCTCCGGCTTTGATTTTGCGGAGGCCGTGTTTCCCTTCATGCCCCCTCAACCGGGTTTTAAGAAGTGCCAGCGGTGTGCACGCCCGATCTCTCTCACAGACCCGCACAATTGGTGCCTCCAGTGCCTGGGTCCAGAGCATCAGGCTGACACCTGCACCCGCTGTGCTACGCTTAAAAAGCGCACTTTGAAAAATAGGCAGATCCAGAAAATATTTTGTTTGGTACCGGATCTGCCATGGAACCTGCCGCGACGTCGACGGCACCCCAAAAGTGGGCACCGTCGACGTCGACACCACCGGACCCTTCCTCGGGGTCGTTGGGCCCAGGTAAGCCGACTAAGAAGCCTTCCACTTCCCTCGAGTGCCCTCCTGCCACGGTTGCGACACCGGCCCTTCCGGCACCACACTGGCCCCGCAAACGCTCTGCTCCGATCTCGATGAGTGCCTCATCATCGGCCTCCTCATCGCTGGAGCGTAGAGCGGCACCTATGGTACCGAAGAAGAAAAAAACGGTACCGGTGCCTCCCCTGGATGACCGCATCGCAGCCATACTCCAAACACAGTTACAGGAGCAGCTGCAACAACAACTCCAACAACTGTTGCCGGCGTTGCTGGCACCGCACCTTCCGGTACAGGACCGGTCCGAGCCTCGCACTGTCCCATCGGTGTCGACCCCCTCGGTACCGATTAATACCTCCATGCCGGTGCTCTTGGCCGAAACACCTACAGTGCATACCCGTGCTACTGCCGACCCTGTCCGGTCCCAGGAACGACATCGGTCTTCCTCACCCGGTACCGCCTCGGTGCGCTCAGGCAAATCTCTCTCAAAGACCCGCCATGCCGAGCCCTCCACGCCGATGTCCAAATGTACGCACCCCGACATTAGGGACCCAGACTTGTGGGAAGACTCCCCTCACGGTACCGAAGAGGACGCTTCGTCAACCGACGAAGAACCCTCCATGACCGACACCGTCTCCAAACCAGAGCGATCCTCTTTCTCTAAATTCCTTAGGGAGATGTCAGCAGCTCTTTCCATCCCCTTAGAGTCCGACTCTAAGAAGTCTCAGGCTTTCCTCGATGCCCTAGACTTTGAGCAGCCTCCCAAGGAATTTCTAAAGTTGCCCGTCCACGACATCTTACGGGAAACTTTCTATAAGAACTGGGAGACTCCCCTCACTGTTCCCGGAGCCCCTCATAAATTGGATAGCTTGTACCGGGTTATCCCAATCCCAGGGTTTGACAAACCTCAATTGCCCCACGAGTCCCTCCTGGTGGAATCTACTTTGAAAAAAATCTCAGGGTTCCAGTGTATATGCCTCCACCCCTCCTGGCAGAGAGGGAAAAACCATGGATAAATTTGGTAAGCGCCTTTTCCAAAATGCCATGCTAGCCAATAGAGTCAACAACTACACCTTCCACTTCTCCTTCTACATGAAGCATCTGGTGCAACAGCTCTCCTCCTTACAGAAATATCTGCCTGAACGTAAGGTCCCTCTGTTCCAGCAACAAATTTCCAGCCTCCTCCAACTCAGGAAATTCATGGTTCGCTCCATCTACGACTCATTTGAGCTGACTTCTCGCGCCTCTGCCATGGCGGTGGCCATGCGCCGTTTGGCATGGCTGAGAGTCTCTGACCTAGACATTAACCACCAGGACCGCCTGGCTAACGCTCCTTGTCTGGGCGATGAACTCTTCGGAGAGTCCCTGGACTCAACAACCCAGAAACTCTCAGCACATGAGACCAGGTGGGTCACTCTGATCAAACCTAAAAAGAAGACTCCACCTGCTCGTCCCTACAGACAACAGTCTTCTTACCAGCGTAGGTTCTCGGCCAGACCTCTCAACCCAGCTCAACAACAGTCTCGCCGTCCTCGCCACCAACATCAGACTCAGGCTCGCCCACAGACTCAACCTGCCAAGCCTCCTCCTTCATCTAAGCCGTCTCAACCCTTTTGACTCTTTTCTCCAGAGCATAGCCATTCTCCCACCATCGCTGCCTCTCCCTCAACCTATCGGAGGACGTCTTCAGCTTTTCCTCAGCCATTGGGAGGTCATCACTTCGGACCAGTGGGTCCTCAACATCATTCGCCACGGCTACTCTCTCAACTTCCAGACTCTTCCACCAGACCATCCTCCCGTAGAGTCTGCTTCTCACTCCTCCCAAACCCCCCTCCTCCTGAGGGAGGTCCAATCCCTCCTTCTCCTCAATGCCATCGAAGAGGTTCCTCCGGACCAAAGGGGTCAGGGATTCTACTCCCGCTACTTCCTGGTTCCCAAAAAAACAGGAGACCTTCGTCCCATCCTCGATCTCAGGGACCTCAACAAGTGTCTAGTCAAAGAGAAGTTCAGAATGCTCTCCCTAGCCACGCTTTACCCTCTTCTCTCCCACCATGACTGGCTATGCTCCCTAGACCTCAAGGAGGCCTACACTCACATCCCAATCCATCCGACTTCACGTCGCTATCTACGGTTCCAGATACAGCACCATCACTATCAGTACAAAGTGCTACCCTTTGGCCTCGCATCATCGCCCAGAGTGTTCACCAAGTGCCTTATTGTGGTGGCGGCCTTCCTCAGGTCTCACGACCTTCAGGTGTTCCCCTACTTGGACGATTGGCTGGTGAAAGCACCTACGTCTCCGCTTGTACTACAAGCCACTCATCACACCATCTCGTTCCTCCATCTCTTGGGTTTCGAGATCAACTACCCCAAGTCGCATCTGCTTCCCACACAGCAACTTCAGTTCATTGGAGCAGTTCTCGACACCACTCTAATGAGGGCATTTCTCCCCTCCGACCGCCATCGAACTCTGCTCCACCTCTGCCGTCAGGTGCTCCTTCATCACTCCATTCCAGCTCGGCAGATGATGATCCTCCTGGGCCACATGGCCTCGACGGTCCATGTACTTCCTCTGGCGCGACTCCACCTCAGGACACCTCAGTGGACTCTAGCCAACCAATGGTCACAGACCACCGATCCTCTTTCTCATCCCATCTCTGTGACAACGTCTCTTCGGCAATCTCTTCAATGGTGGTTGAACTCCTCCAATCTTTCCAGGGGTCTACTCTTTCATCTACCCCCTCACTCCATGATCATAACCACAGATGCCTCCCCTTATGCGTGGGGAGCCCACCTGGGAGATCTTCGCACCCAGGGACTCTGGACACCTCAGGAGCGTCAGCATCACATCAATTTCCTGGAACTCAGAGCCATGTTCTATGCTCTCAAAGCCTTCCAGCACCTTCTCTACCCTCAGGTCCTTCTCCTGTGCACGGACAACCAAGTCGCCATGTACTACATAAACAAGCAAGGCGGCACCGGATCCCCCCTCCTCTGTCAGGAGGCCATCCGCATCTGGACCTGGGCCACGGCCCACAGTCTCTTCCTCAAGGCTGTCTATATCCAGGGTGAACAGAATTCCCTGGCCGACAATCTCAGCCGCATCCTTCAACCTCACGAGTGGACCCTGGATCTTCCCACGCTCCACTCCATCTTTGCTCGCTGGAGCACTCCGCAAGTGGACCTCTTTGCAGCCCCTCACAACCATCAGCTGCCCCAGTTCTGTTCCAGACTCTTCTCCCCTCATCGTCTAGCCCCGGATGCATTCCTGCTCGACTGGACGGATCGGTTCCTATATGCCTTTCCTCCGCTACCTCTGATGTTGCGGACGTTGTCCAAACTCCACAGGGACAGAGCCACCATGATTCTCATCGCTCCTCGGTGGCCTCGCCAACACTGGTTCTCCCTCCTGCTTCAGCTCAACTCCAGGGAGCCCATTCCTCTTCCTGTGTTTCCTACTCTACTTACACAGCAGCATCAGTCTCTACTACATCCCAATCTGTCCTCGCTCCACCTGACAGCTTGGTTTCTCTCGGGCTGACCTCTCCAGAGAATCTGTCTCAGCCTGTCCGTCGTATTTTGGATGCTTCCAGGAAACCGGCCACCCTCCAATGTTACCATCAGAAGTGGACCCGGTTCTCCTCTTGGTGTCTCCTTCATCATCACAATCCCACCTCATTGGCGGTGGAAACTGTACTGGACTATTTGCTCTCTCTCTCCGATGCTGGCCTCAAGTCGACCTCAATCAGAGTCCACCTCAGTGCCATCACTGCGTTTCATGAGCCTATCCTCGGAAAATCTCTTACGGCTCATCCCCTGGTTTCCCGGTTCATGAGAGGCCTCTTCAATGTCAAACCACCTCTGAAGCCTCCTCCAGTCGTCTGGGACCTGAATGTGGTTCTATCAGCCCTCATGAAACCTCCGTTTGAGCCTCTTGCCACAACTTCACTCAAATTTCTTACGTGGAAGGTGCTTTTCCTCATTGCCATCACCTCTGCCAGGAGCGTTAGTGAGCTGCATGCACTGGTTGCCGACCCACCTTTCACTGTTTTTCACCATGACAAGGTGGTTCTGCGTACCCATCCTAAATTTCTGCCTAAGGTGGTCTCGGACTTCCACCTCAACCAGTCCATTGTATTGCCTGTTTTCTTCCCTAAGCCCCATTCCCATCCTGGGGAACAGGCGTTACACTCGCTGGATTGTAAGCGTGCCCTTGCATACTACCTTGATCGTACCAGGGCTCACCGCTCGTCTCCTCAGCTCTTTCTGACCTTCGATCCTAACCGTCTAGGTCGTCCTGTCTCTAAATGGACGCTTTCCAACTGGCTTGCTGCCTGCATTGCGTTCTGTTATGCTCGGGCCGGTCTCTCACTGGAAGGTGCTGTCACGGCCCACAGGGTCAGAGCTATGGCTGCTTCTGTGGCTTTCCTCCGCTCCACGCCCATCGAGGAAATCTGCAAGGCTGCCACTTGGTCCTCAGTTCACACGTTCACTACTCACTACTGTCTGGATGCCTTCTCCAGACGGGATGGACACTTCGGCCAATCTGTGTTACAACATTTATTTTCCTAATGGCCAACCATCCCTCCTCCCTCTCTGTTAGCTTGGAGGTCACCCATACGTTAAGAATATGCTGCCTGCTTGTCCTGGGATAAAACACAGTTACTTACCGTAACAGGTGTTATCCAGGGACAGCAGGCAGATATTCTTACATCCCACCCTCCTCCCCGGGTTGGCTTCTTAACTGGGGACCACGCACTCCTCCGTCAGGCGGGAAGGCACTCGCGCATGCGCGGTGCGGCCAACTAGAACTTTCTAGTTAAAAAGGTCCAATCCGGGGCTCCGTCGGTGACGTCACCCATACGTAAAGAATATCTGCCTGCTGTCCCTGGATAACACCTGTTACGGTAAGTAACTGTGCTTTATGGCATTATCATCTTTTTCTAATAGAATTTGTAAACTTGAAGTGGAAAGGCATGTTTGATGGACAATCTCTATTTAAAATGTTGTTTAGAATGCAAGAAGACTTAAACAAAATTCTGGCTTTTACAGGAAGCCAGTGAATCTTGATGAAGTATCCTAAATACTCGTATGTTTAATGAGAGTATCAATCTAAAAGCAGTATTCTGTGTTGTCTGCAATTTTTGCAGGAACTGTTTAGAAACATCAATATAATTAAGATTACAGTAGTCTAATTTGAATACTAATAAATATCATAGGCATCGGAACGGGGCCATGGGCTTCCTCCCAACATTGGCGATAGGACCTCTTGTGCGGTTCACAGCTGTCTGCCGGTTCCAAAGCCCCCCCTCACCTCAAAAAAACTGCAAGGAGGGTGCTGGCATGGCACTAATTCTTGAGCGTTGTTGGGTTCCTTCTCTGCATTGTTCTTCTGCTGCGATGAACTCCGTTCATATTACATCTTCTGTTATGATTGGCCACTGGCCTATCAGGTGTTCTTCAAGAGAGGCCAGAGGTAGGCAAGCAGACACCTGCCCATATCATCCAGGCTCAAGGTCCTGAGCTGGCCCTACTTCGACAATTGCTATTTTCTACTCCAGTTAAGTTTCTTCCCTCTCTGCCCCTTCCCCCTCAGCTTTGTCTCTCTCGCTCTTGCTCCCCCCTCTTCGTTCTACCGTAATCTTCCCCAGTCCTGGTCGTACACTCTCCTGTTTTCTCCCACTATTCCTCCCCTTCCCCTTTTACTCCCTCTCACTGGTTTGCTCTCCTGTTCTCACCCATTTTCTGCCTCGCTTTCCTTTTCTCTTCCAGTACCTGTCTTGCTGCCTTTTCCCGGCCCCCTTTCCTGTATTCCCTCACTCTCCCTTTCTCAGTCCGGTCTTAGCATTTCAGACCTGCCCTTGTTATTCTCTGCCTCTTTCTGACTCTGCGGCTCTTCACTCCTGCCCACTGCGCATGTGTTTTAATGTGGCACGGAGGCACAGAGTTTCAAAGTGCACATGTACTACTAAGGGTTTTATTATTATTGATTAGAGATCCCCTGTGTTCATCCCATGCTTTTGTGAACTCTATCACCATTTTATTGTCCACCACTTGCATCAGGAGCATATTTCAGGCATCAACCACCCTCTCCGTAAAGAATAATTTCCTAACATTACTCTTGAGTCTACCACCTCTCAACCTCAAATTATGCCCTCTGGTTTTACCATTTTCCTTTCTCTGGAAAATATTTTGTTCTACATTAATACCTTTCAAGTATTTGAACGTCTGAATCATATCTCCCTGTCCCTCCTTTTCTCTAATGTATACATATTCAGGGCTTTCAGTCTCTCATACGTATTTTGGTGCAAACCTCCTACCATTTTGTTGCCTTCCTCTGGACCGCTTCAAGTCTTCTTATGTCCTTTGCCAGATACAGTTTCCAAAATTGAACACAATACTCCAAGTGGAGCTTCACCAATTACCTGTACATGGGCATCAACATCTTCTCCTCTGGTTACATCTCTCTCTATACAGCCTCCACCTTGTCACACAGTTTCTTTGCCTTTAGATCTTCAGACACTATCACGCCAAAGTCCTGCTCCCCATCCGTGTATATCAGCCTCTCGCCTCCCAGCACATACAGCTCTTTCCGCTTTCTAACCTCCAAATGCATTACTTTGCATTTAACTTTAATTGCCAGATATTAGACCATTTCTCTACCTTTTGCATATCCTTTTTCATGTTTTCCACTCCCTCCTTGTGTCTACTTTGTTGCAAATCTTGGTATCATCTGCAAAAAGACAAATGTTTCCTTCTAACCCTTCAGCAATCTCACTCACAAACATATTGAACAGGATCAACCCCAGCAACCAAACCTTGAGGGACTTCCCTACTCACCTTTCCTTCCTCCGAGCGAATTCCATTATCCACCACCCTCTGGCATCTGTCTGTCAACCAGTTTCTAATCCAGTTCACCACTTTGGATCCAAACTTCAGCCCGTCAAGTTATTCAAGAGCCTCCTATAAGGAACCGTGTTAAAGGCCTTGCTGAAATCTAAGTAAATTACATCTAGCATATATGTCCTTGATCCAATTCTCTGGTCATCCAATCAAAAAATTCAATCAGGTTCCTTTGGCACAACTTACCTTTAGTAAAACCATGTTGCCTCGGATCCTGTAACCCATTAGATTCTAGGAATTTCACTATCCTTTCTTTCAGCAATACTTCCATCATTTTTCCATTAACCGAAGTGAAGCTTACCTGCCTGTAGTTTCCTGCTTCATCTCTGTGACCACTTTTATGAATAGGCACCACATCTGCTCTTCTCCAATCCCCAGGAACTACTCCTGTTTCCAAAGATTTGTTGAACAAATCTTTAATAGGACTCGCCAGAACCTCTCTGAGCTCCCTCAATATCCTGGGATGGATCCCGCCAAGTCCCATTGCTTTGTCCACTTTCAATTTTTCAAGTTGTTCATAAACACTTTTCTCCGTGAACGGCGTGGAATCTACTCCATTTTCATGTGCAACTTTGCCAGACAATCTTGGTCCTTCTCCAGGATTTTCTTCCATGAATACAGAACAAAAGCTAGCTATCCTCGTCATAACCTCTAATTTCTTATTATGTCCTTCCCTCGTTTATTGAATTACCTGTAAACCGTGTCGAGCTCTATCTTTATGGAGATGATGCAATATACAAACTTAAGGTTTAGTTTAGTTTAAAAGTATTTGTTTAGCATGTTTGCTTTTTCCTCATCACTCTCCATCTTTTAGTTTCACATTTCCAGTTTTCATCTTCCTTCTTTCACTAATATATCTGAAAAAAATTTTGTCTCCCTTTTTTTTTACATTTTTAGCCATTCGCTCTTTTGCTTGCACTTTTGCTAGACATATCTCTTTCTTGGCTTCTTTCAGTTTTACCTGATGTAGTCCTTTCTGTACTCCTCTTCTTGTTTTTTTTTTATATTTCAGGAACGCCAACTCTTATGCCTTTATTTTCTCCGCCACTAGTTTGAAGAACCATATCAGTTTCCTTTTTTCTCTTGTTTTTATTTATTTTCTTCACATAAAGGTCAGTAGCCATTATTATTGTTCCTTTCAGCTTAAACCACTTTTTTTCCACTTCTCTTATGTCCTCCCATCCTAACAGCGCTTTCTTCAGGTACTCTCACATTTTACTGAAGTCCGTACGATTGAAATTTAGGACTGAGTTTAATGTGGCCGCTCTCCACTTTAGCTGTTATATCAAACCAAACCGTTTGATGATCGCTACTTCCCAGGTGAGCACCCACTTGAACATTAGACATACTGTCCCCATTTGTGAGGACCAGATCCAATATAGCTTTTTCCCTTATGGGTTCAGTCACCATTTGTCTGAGCACAGCCTCTTGAAAGGCATTCACATTCTCCCTACTTCTTTCTGATTCTGCAGATGGAACTTTCCAGTCCTCATCTAGCAGATTGAAATCACCTATCATCAGCACTGCCTCTTTCAGAACTTTTGGATATCTGCAATCAGATCTTTATCAATTTGCTGTGATTGAGTCGGAGGTCTGTAGACTACATTCATGTAATTAAAGTTCCATCTTCTCTTTTCAGAGCGATCCATATCGCTTCTGTCTCTCCCCAGGTCCCCTGCATTTTTAGTTGCTTGGATATCGATCTTTGCATACGGAGCTACTCTTCCACCTTTTTGACCATCTCTGTCCTTCCTAAAAAGATTATATCTTAGTATGTTTGCATCCTATCCATGGGATTCACTGAACCATGTCTCTGTGATAGCAACAATATCCAGGAATTGTTTACGCGTAATCTTTGATGCCATTACATCTTGTCTTTTGGTGGGGGTGGCCTGTCCTACATACATACGCCACCCCCATCTTCTAGTTTAAACGCCTAGAAACATGGAGGGGCATAATCAAAAATGTGCTAGAAGGAAAAATGTCAATTTTCAAAGCTGCCGAACATCTATCTTTTATTTGTGAAAATGAGCTAGGTATAAGTTTAGGTCCTTAGGACGTCTACCTTTTATGCTCATTTTCAAAAATAAAAACATCCACGTGAAAAACATACAAAAGCAAGTTTTGTAGACGTACCCACCAACTACCTTGTCTGATTATGGCAGAAGGAATCCCCGGCTCAGCTGAAGGAGATTTCCCCTGCAAGGATCAGCTGACCCACTGAGCCCTACACCCCTCCCCTAACATCCCGACATCCCCCACATCTCCTGACATCCCCAAAATTGCCAAGGTAAAAACATAGACACATGATGGCAGATAAAAGTCAAATGGCCCATCTAGTCTGCCCATCCGCAGTAACCATTATCTCTTTCTCTCTCCGAGAGATCCCACGTGCCTATCACAGGCCCTCTTGAATTCAGACACAGTCTCTGTCTCTACCACCTCTTCTGGGAGACTGTTCTATGCATCTACCATCCTTTCTGTAAAAAGGTATTTCCTTAGATTACTCCGGAGCCTCTCACCTCTTAACTTCATCCTATGCCCTGCTAACATTCAACATCCATTCTGTCAATTCCCCTGATTTCTTGAATAGATTGCTTATTCCATATGCCTCCCCAAAGAACCCTCCACTCCATATCTCAAAATCTTCTCGCCATAACACAATGCGCTCATACATTTTATCGATTACAAGTTCCCACCTTCTGGAATGCCACTCCAAATTACTTAAGAGAAGACATGTCAGTAGCAGACTTTAAGTCCAAATTAAAAACCTACCTGTTTAAAGATGCTTTTAAAGTTCAACCATCCTATTAAGGATGTGACCTTTCTGAACTTTACTGATTTACCTGTCACCAGCTCCCTTTCATAATGTTCTTTCCACTTGTGCTTTCTTTGTAAACAATATATTTCTGCCAGTTTCCCTCCTGTTCCAGTTTGTCTGTTTGTTTTGTCAAGTCTATGTATGACAAATCCCCATTTGTACTTTGTACTTTTTAATTTTTTGATGTACACCGCCTTGAAATCTGATATGATGGTATAACAAAAATGTTAATAAACTTGAAACTTGATGATAAGCATAAAATAACAAACAAGGCAGAGAAAAAAACAATAGAGGGAAAGCACAAGGCAATGGCTTACCAAGTGGAGGGAGGTGGTCCGCCCTGGGTGCAGCCCATAAGAGGGTGCTCTGAGCAAGGGTCCAACTCCGGAAACTTCTTCTGGCAGTGGCAGCATTCAGAATTCACTGCTCTGCTGGCGTCGGGCGTTCCTCTCTGCTGGAAACAGGAAGTAGGTGGGACCCGGCAGAGAGGAAGGAATGATGCCAGCAAGAGCAGTGAGTTCTGAACATTGTGCTGCTGACTGGGGGAGGGTGACAAAGAGAGGGAGGGAGGGGGAGAAAAATGCACCCGATTGGGGGAGAGGGAGGGAGAAGAAAGATCAGGAAAGGGAAAAAAAGAGGAAAGAGAGATGCCAGGACATTGTAGGGGGGAGGAAGGAGGGAAGGGAAGGAGACATAAATGCCAGACCAAGGATAAAGAAGGGAGGGAGGGATATGAAAGGAAAGAGGCGATACCAGAGCATGGAGGGGGAGATAGAGATGGAAAGGGAGAGATGCCAGGACATTGGGGGGGGAAGGGAAGGACACGGAATTGCCAGACCATCGAGAAGGAAGGGAGGGAGGGAAAAGAAGGAAAGGAGATGTCAGCGCATAGAGGGAGAAATGGAAGGAAAGAGATATCAGGGCATGGGGGAGGGAAGGGAAGGAGACTGAGATGTCAGACCATCAGGAAGGAAGGGAGGGAGGGAAAGGAAAGGAAGGAAAAGAAATGCCAGAGCATGGAGGGAGAGGGAGAGATGGAAGGAGAAGAGAGGAAAGAGATCCCAGACCATAGATGAAGGGAAGCAGATGCCATACCATGGGGTGGGAAGGAAGGAAAGGAGAAGAGAGAGATACCAGAGCATGGGGGAGGGAGTAGAGACAGAAAAAGAAAAATGGAAGGGAAAGAGAAAAAGGGTGGATGCTGGATGGGATTGAAAGTGAAGAGAAGATTAGAAAGCAGCAACCAGAGTTGACAAAGGGTATTTATTTATTCAATTTTCTATACTGTTCTCCCAGGGAAGCTCAGAATGGTTTACATTAATTTATTCAGGTACTCAAGCATTTTTTTGTTGCTGCTTTAGAATAAAGTAGTATTGTAGCTATTACATTTGGAAGTTCATAGAACAGTTTTACATTGTGGTTGGAAAGCACAGCATAGTAGAAAGAAATTAAGCTGGTGATAACTTAGTACAGTTTTGCAAAACAACTGTCAATCATGAATATGCATTTCCAACACCACAAACGTCGCCAGTACACATGGACCTCTTCAAATGACATGTATCAAAATCAAATTGACTACATGTGCATAGGACAGCTTGGTTATCCAAAGAGGTGAAAGATGCAGTGAGGGAGAAGAGGAACTCGTTTAAAAAAATGGAAAAGAGAAAAAACAACGGAGGCCTGGAACTGTCACAAAAGCGACCAGAAAAAGTGTCACAGAGTGGTAAGAGAAGCCAAAAAAGTCTATGAAGAAAAGATAGCACAAGAAGCCAAAAACTTCAAGCTCTTTTTTTAGATATATAAAAGGAAAGAAACCAGCAAGAGAGGCAGTGGGCCCTCTAGACGACCAAGGAATGAAGGGGTCAATTAAAGAGGACAAACAGGTTGCCGATAGGTTAAATTCATTCTTTGCCTCGGTCTTCACAAATGACATTTCATCAGTGCCAGACATAGGGAGGATATTTACCGGAGGCATAGAGGAGAACCTCGCAACAGTAAATGTGACGTTGGACATGATATACGTTCAGATTGACAAACTAAAAAATGACAAATCCCCTGGACCAGACGGAATTCACCCGAGAGTATTAAAGGAACTTAAGGTGGAAATTGGCAAACTGTTACAAACCGTAGCTAATATGTCAATTAGAACAGGGCAAATACCAGAAGACTGGAGGACAGCAAAAGTCATCCCGATTTTCAAAAAAGGATCGAGAGGTGAACCAGGAAACTACCGACCTGTGAGCCTCACATTGGTTCCTGGGAAGATAATTGAAACACTTATTAAAGACAGCATTGTGCAACACTTGGAGGATCACAACCTAATAAGGGCTAGTCAACATGGCTTCAGGAAAGGGAAGTCTTGTTTGACTAATTTACTACAATTCTTTGAGAAAGTGAACAAACATATGGATAATGGAGATCCAGTAGACATAGTTTACTTGGACTTCCAGAAAGCGTTTGACAAGGTCCCACATGCAAGGCTTATGAAGAAACTACTAAGCCATGGAATAGGAGGAGAAGTGCACAGATGGATCGGTAAATGGCTAGAGAACAGAATGCAAAGGGTTAGCATAAAAGGGAAATTCTCGGACTGGGTGAAAGTGACTAGTGGAGTGCCCCAGGGCTCGGTTCTTGGACCTATTTTGTTCAATATTTTTATAAACGATCTTGAGGAGGAAACAACATGCAATATAATAAAGTTCGCTGATGATACAAAACTATGTCGGGCGGTTGGCTCTCAAAGGGACTGCGAGGAGCTCCAGAAGGATCTAAGACAGCTGGAAACGTGGGCAACAAAGTGGCAGATGAATTTTAACATAAATAAATGCAAGGTGATGCACCTAGGAAGGAAGAACAAAGAACACGAGTATAGAATGTTGGGGGTGACATTAGCAAAATGCGAACATGAAAGGGATTTGGGGGTACTGATTGATAGAACCCTGAAGCCATCGGCGCAATGTGCGACGGCAGCGAAGAAAGCAAACAGGATGTTGGGCATGATTAAGAACGGGATCACGAGTAGATCAGAAGAAGTCATAATGCCACTTTATAGAGCAATGGTCAGACCACACTTAGAATACTGTGTCCAACACTGGTCTCCTTACCTCAAGAAGGACATAACTCTGTTGGAGAGGGTGCAAAGGCGTGCCACAAAACTAGTCAAAGGAATGGAGATTTTGAGCAATGAAGAACGCCTCAGGAACCTGGGACTGTTTACGCTTGAGAGGAGAAGACCGAGAGGCGATTTGATAGAGACTTTTAGAATAATAAAAGGTTTTGATAAAATAGACCAAGAAGCAGCATTACTAACATTTTCAAATGTGACACAGACAAGAGATCACAGCCTGAAACTGTGTGGCAGCAGGTTCAGGTTAAATGTCAGGAAGTTTTGTTTCACACAACGAGTGGTGGCCGCTTGGAATTCTCTTCCGGAGGATGTTGTGGCGGAGACTACTCTACTGGGTTTCAAGCGCAAGTTGGATTTACACCTTCTTGCAAATCACATTAGGGGATACGGTAATTTCAGGTCTCCAAAATGGAGAACCTAAATGGGCCGCCGCGTGAGCGGATCACCGGACTTGATGGACCTCGGTCTGATCTGGTGAAGGCATTTCTTATGTTCTTATGGAATGCAAGGACTAAATCAGGAGCTGATTATGGAAGTGACCATGAGCTTTTGACATGCAAAATCAAGGTGAAGTTTCACAAGTAGAAGATCATTAGAGACTTCCCAAAATACATTGAAAATATTCCATCAGTCTATTGGATAAAAATAAACAACATGTTTGTCTTGCTTGATACAGGAGATAGAGAGCCCAAAGAGTTATGGAATGACATAAAATCTGTAATTAGTGATGAAGCTAAAAAAAATACTCTAGAAGAAAAAGAAAGCCAAGAAATCATCTTGGATCTCAAAAGAAACCAGAAAAGTAGCAGAAGAAAAAAGCAAAACTATCTGGTGATAGAGAAAAAGTATCACAAATGAACCGAGTGTTTCAACATCAAGCTTGTCAAGACAAAGAATGATATCTCAAGGATATTTGTTAGAAAATTGAATCAGAACATGTAAATGGAAAAACCAGATTAGCTTTTCAGGAGAGTAAGAGATTGTTTCAGAAATTCCAACCTCGACTGGGGATGCTTAAAGATGCCAATGGAATGATTTTGAATGATCCAGAAAGCATTAAAAAGAGATGGAAATAATATATGGAAAATTTATACAAATAAGGCAATGAGGATAATATTAGGGAAATTAAACTGGAAACTGAAGCCAAAGAAGAACCAGATATTTTAAATAAATCATAGCAGTGATTAAAGCTTTATCAAAAAAACAAGGAAAATACAAGGCCAACCGATTGGAGATCACTGTTCATACCGAAGAAAGGTGACGCAAAGTACTGTAACAACTACAGAACAATTGCATGAATTGCACACACCAGAAAAATATTGATAGTGGAATGCCGGTGGACATAATATATTTGGACTTCCAGAAAGCATTCGACAAAGTTCCACATGAAAGACTTCTCAGGAAACTACAAAGCCATGGAATAGAGGGAGATATACAAAGGTGGATAGGCAAATGGCTGGAAAACAGAAAGCAGAGAGTGGGCATAAATGGGAAGTTCTCAGACTGGGAGAAAGTGACTAGTGGTGTGCCCCAGGGCTCGGTGCTTGGGCCGATCCTATTTAATATTTATATCAATGACCTAGAAGACGGAATATCCAGTGAGATCATTAAGTTTGCAGACAACACAAAGCTATGCCGGGCAATCAGATCGCAGGAGGATAGCGAGGAACTCCAGAGCGACTTGTATCAGTTAGAGAAATGGGCAGAGCAATGGCAGATGAAGTTCAACGTGGAGAAATGCAAAGTAATGCATTTAGGTAGTAAGAATAAGGAACACGAGTATAGAATGTCAGGCGCAACTCTGGGTAAGAGCGAACAAGAAAAGGACCCTGAAGCCGTCGGCACAATGCGCGGCAGCGGCAAAGAAAGCAAACAGAATGTTAAGCATGATAAAGAAAGGAATCACGAGTAGATTGGAGAAAGTCATAATGCCGCTTTATAGAGCAATGGTCAGACCACACTTGGAATACTGTGTCCAACATTGGTCTCCCAACCTAAAGAAGGATATAAAACTGCTGGAGAGGGTGCAGAGACGAGCAACGAAGCTAATAAGAGGTATGGAGAACTTGGAATATGAGGAACGACTCAAGAAACTGGGACTGTTCTCCCTTGAGAAGAGGAGGCTGCGAGGGGACATGATCGAGACGTTCAAAATGCTGAAAGGCATCGATAAAATAGAGCAGGAAAATAAATTATTTACATTGTCCAACGCGACACGGACAAGAGGACATGGTTTGAAGCTAAGGGGGGACAAGTCCAGGACAAATGTCAGGAAGTTCTGCTTTACGCAGCGAGTGGTAGACGCCTGGAATGCTCTCCCAAAGGAGGTTATTAAGGAATCCACTGTGCTAGGATTCAAAGGCAAATTAGATACACATCTCCTTACGAGAGGCATAGAGGGATATGGGTGACTAAAACTACATCAGGTGTATACCTGACTGGGCCTCCGCGTGTGCGGATCGCCGGACTCGATGGACCATGGGTCTGATCCGGAGATGGCAGTTCTTATGTTATGTTCTTATTGCTGAAAATAATAAAACAAAGGCTTCAATCATACATTGAGCAAGAACTACTCGAAGTTGAGGCTGGTTTTAGGAAAGGTCGAGGAGTTTGATACTCAATGACCTCGCAGGAGACTCTATTTGAAGGTCTTAGATTACCCCAATCCAATGGGAAGGGTGGGGGGTAGGGTGTATGGGGGTGGGTGGGATATTAGTCTTTGTATTCTGGACTTATCTTGTTGTCTTGTTTCTGCCTTTAAATTGGATATACCAGAAGGAGGATGTCTGTACCTGGTCCTTCTGTGTTTGCTACGGGATCACTGTGTATTTTCGGTATTCTAATGTATGTTGTTGTAATGACATGTTTGGTCAATAAAATTGTTTGCAAATAGAAAAAGTAGAGGAACAAGACATTATTGCCAACGTTAGACGGATATTAGAGAAGAACAAAGAATACCAAAAGCCCCAACCTTTGCTTCATTGACTACAGCAAAGCTTTTGACTGTGTGGATCACAATAAACTATGGAGAACTCTAATGCAAATGGGAATACACAAACAAATAACTCAGCTAATAGAGAGCCTATATGAAAATGAAGAAGCTGCAGTAAGAACTGAATACGGCAACACTAATTGGTTTTCAATAAAATGTGGCATGGCAAGGATACATCTTGTCACCTTTCTATTCAACCTGTATGGTGAAAACCATCTTCAGAAAAGCAAATTTGGAAAGAAGAGAGTGTCAGTTTCAAAGTTGGTGGCCAAAATACAAACAACCTGTGCTATGCAGATGATACAACACTCATCACTAGCAGCAATGAAGACATGCTGTATCTACTTAGAAAAGTCAAAGCCGAAAATCATAACATGGGATTAGAAATGAACATAAACATGACAAGGATCATGAACACTGAAAATGATGAAGATTTTGAGCTTGAAGGCGATAGAATAAAAGCTGTAAAGGATTTAAATTTCCTGGGCTGTTTTGTAAACAAAGAAGCAACTAGCAGGGAGAAAATACTCCGCAGAATAGCTCTTGTTCACTTTTGAATGACGACTCTCTACTAATCAAAGGCAAGGAGGTAACACTTCAAACAAAGATCAGACTTGTCCACGCACTCATTTTCTCAGTGGTCAGTTACTGATGAGAAAGCTGGACACTACAGAAACAAGACATAAAGAAGATCGACTTATTTGAGCTTAGGCATGGCATGGACTGCCAGAAGAACTAACAAATCCATTATGGAAGAGATCAAACAGGCTATGTCACTTGAAGCCCAAATGATGAAGTTATGGCCGTCTAATTTTGGTCACACCATCAGTAGAGAAGATCACTTGTTTGGGAAGATCGAAAGAACCAGGCAAAGAGGATGACCTGAAATCAGATGACTGAACACGTTGAAAACAACCATGGGGATTACGCTGGAGAACCTTTTCAGACTAGCACAAAACTGACTTATTTTTAGATCCGCAATTCATCAAGTCGCTAGGGCTTGAGCACGAGTCAATGGCACCTAACAACAACAACAACAACAGTATTGTAACTGTATTGATAAACATTTATAAATAGAAAATTGAAATAAGATAATCTTTTTATTGGACTTATTTTAATATATTTTTTTACTAATTTTTGGAGACCAAAATCCCCTTCCTTAGGCAGTGTGTACCAAGAGGGGAGAGGGCACAGTCCACCAGGACGCAGCTCCTCTGATCCATGTTCATCCCGGGGTGTCATATACCCTAGATATGCCGCTGGCACAAGGAAAAATATAAAATTATAAATATATACAATATCATAAGGGAATAGGAACAAAAAGGGAAGGAAAGAAAGGAAGGGAATGGATGCACTGCATAAATAAGTTAAAAGAAGAGGCCAAAATAGAGAAAATAAAAGAAAAGGTATTGAGAATATTTTAATAAAAATTTTATTGGTGGATATTAAAACATTTTAATAGAATAGCTACAGAGTCAAAAGGAAGGAAATTGGGGTATTTAATTTGCTTTGGAAAGCTCAGTTTGTATTAGGCGCCGCTGGTGTAGTGGTATCATGCAAGATTCCCATTCTTGCGACCCGGGTTCGATTCCCGGGCGGCGCATCCTGCTTTTAATATTTTTTTTCTTAATCATCTTTAGCTTACCATGTTTTTTTTTAAAGCTATGAAATAGTATTATCATAATTATTCCTATCTAAGAACAAAACCATAATGTAAAATTAATAAAATGCTGCAAGCATTCCTTTTACAAAAGTGGAAGGGCGGAAGGGGTGGGACTAGTTGTACGTACGCGTTAGAGCGCAGCCGTCCGGCTTCTGGCCCGCCATCTTGTGACGGTTTTAGGGTTTTTTTTGTTTTGTTTTTTGGCTAAACCTTTTTTTTTTCATTGTTCTTCGTAAGGAGCTGAGAAAGTGTCGGTGGATGAATGTGAAGGCCGGAGTCAGGAGAACGCCATTTGTACCGAAGACAGCGACCACCATCATCGGAGGAGAAAAGGATCGGGGTGAAAGCGAACGGGAGGCAGTGACTGGAACTCGGGCTTGAGCCTGGAGCATCATGGATGATGAAATGCCCAAAACTTTGTGAGTAGTTGCCTTAACTTGGTTATAAAATGGGGACATTTTAATTTTCTCATCTTCCGGAGGTGGCCCACATACGGAGAGGCTGAGGAGGAATTGCTGCTGAATGGCCGACGCAAAACTCTTCACCAGGGAAACGTGGTAACAAGGGATTCTGCTTCTAGCCCTTATTATCTTTATAACGTATGTGTATCTCTCTCTCTCTATATATATATATTTATATCTATCTATCTACATATTTTTTGTAAAGAATGTTATTTTTATGTAAATTGTAGGTGCTATGGCTCATCTTCCTTTAGGGCCTGTGCGGCCTGTACTGCTGACGTGACGATCTCGGGCTTTTTGCGCCAATGCGGGTGAAACGCCGGCTCCCTTCCTCTACGCCTTCTTTGCTCACGTTATTAAAATAAAACATAATTTTTTCTCTTTATATATGTGTGTATAATCTTGTATAGTTTTATGTCATACTAGTATGTAAGGCTGAAATAGTTTTCGCACTGTGTAACGCGGGAAATAAGAACTGCGTGCGACTTTTTTAGGTCGAAATTTTAACTTTTTTTTTTTTTTTTTTTTTAATGGCGTCTTAAAATACGTTGGATCAAGGAGGGTAAACTGAAATACTTAGTTTCTGAACGATAGGTAGTAGGGGAAAACTTTGGGGAGACGGATGGGTTTAACAGACTCTCTTAAAGGTAATGTGTTTTTCTTTCCTGATGATTTTTTTACTGGATCATATAAAATTTTAGCTAGCGGTACAGTTTAAACTTCCCTCCTCCCACAGACATATTGCCCTTTAAAGTCACATTTAGCGGCGGCCTCAAGTGAGTATTGATCGGTGGCAGGACGTACTGTACTCTTTAATCGGGAAAGATCAAGGAACACAGTTGATGTTGAGGTGATCTTGGGGGAACTACCTGTCTGTTTTCCTTGTAATTAACTGTTTTGCTGAAGCTCAGTGTTTTTAGCAGTGGTCAAAGTGTACAGTTATTGTTGTGTTTAACCTAATTTTGGAGGCAGATCGTTTTCTAGTTTTGAAGAACAGTTCTGCTTGTTCACTTGGCATGCAGAATATTCCTGTGTACAAAAAATACATTTATTAAAGTCTTAGCAATGTTTGAATAAGGGGCATATTTGATCTTTGTAATAGTATGTTGTGTGTTCCTACAAATAATAAAACAAATCAGTATGTGTATATATTTGTATGTATAATATATATAAAACAATGCCACTCAAAACTTTAAAAAACCCCAACAACTCTGAGGACTTTCTTAAGCGATCAGACTCCACAGGTTGAGGGGAGGAATGCTGGCCTAGTGCCTAACCCTCAGTAAACCTGGTTCTAAGAGAGAGGTTGTAGATGATCTGCATTAAATATAGTTTTCACAGCAACCTGTGAACTACTGTCTGTCTGCCCTTTCTTTTTTTTTCTTCTTCTAGATACTTCTGCACCACAGTATGGCTGGGAAACATCGTATCACCTAAGCTGCTGCTCAGGTCATAGCTTCTGTCTCTGTGCAGACAGAAAATGTGTCCTAGGCAGAGGGAGTAGTTCCATGTACAAGCTGTCTTCAGCTCGAATCCCTCATGAAGGAAGTAAAAGAACTGAGAGAGGAGGTGGCAAGACTGAGAAGCATCTGTGAGAATGAGAGGTACATCGATGAAATGGTCCATGAAGTGTCAAAGATTTCCAGCAGTGGGGAAGAAGAGGCTGTGCTTAGGGAAAGCAGATGGACTCAGATTATGAAACACCGTAAGATTGGTACTGTGACTCCCCCCACCCTTGAACTGAAGAACCAGTATGCTGGCCTGACTCCCCCCCACCCTTGAACTGAAGAACTAGTATGCTGGCCTGAAAGTGGAGGAGATGAGAGCATCCCAAGGAGAGGAAGGACCAAAGCCTCAGATCCCCAAAATTACTGGATCCATGACCACTAGGAGGCGTAAGGAGTGGTAGTTAGCGATTCTCATCTGAGGGGTACAGAAGCGTCCATCTGCAGACCAGACATGATGTCATGAGATGTATGCCGTCTGCCTGATGCCAAAATCCATGATATTACAGAGAGCTTGCCAAGACTCATCAAGCCTGATGACTACTATCCTATACTGCTCATCCACGTTGGCACTAACGATACTGCCAGGTACCCCTGTGAACGTGTCAAAAGTGACTTTTTGGCTCTGGGAGAGGTGAAGCAGTCAAGTGCACAGGTGGTATTCTTGTCCATCCTCCCTGTTGAGGGTAAAGGCCAGGGCAGAGAAGCTTGCATCCTGTAGGTGAATGTATGGCTACTTGGATGGTGTCGTTGAGAACATTTTGGCTTACTGGACCATGGGATGATTTTCCAAGGGCTGCTGAGCAGGGATGGTGTGCATCTATCAAAGAAGGGAAGAAGTGTCTTCGCCAGCAGGCTGGCTAATCTACTGAAGAGAGCTTTAAACTAGAAGTGATGGGGCAGAGTGATCAAAGCTCCCTGGTGAGTATAAGCCCTCAGGTAAGTAAATCACTGAATACCTCTACATGGATGGGAAAAGAGGGTAATGTCTGGAAAGCAGTATCTACTAATGCTCGAAGTATGGGAAACAAGATTCTGGATCTAGAAGCTGTGATCGAAGAGGAGTTGGCTATAGTGGCGATCACAGAGAACCATGACTGGGATGTAGTTATACCAGGCTATAATCTGTGCAGGAAAGGCAGGGTAAGAAAAAAAGGAGGGGGGAATAGCGTTATATGTTAAAGATCATATTAAAGCCACACAATTGCAGGATCTGCAGGGCAAGGAAGAAGCACTGTGGATCTATTTGGAAAGAGGGAATGGTGAATATATTTACATTGGCGTGATATACAGGCCTCCTTCACAGACGGAACAAGTAGATAAAGATTTAATAGTAGACATTCAGAATATATCTAAAAATGGGGAAGTTTTACTAATGAGGTGATTTTAACATGCCGGATGTTGTTTGGGGTATCCCTATTGTGGGGTCTTCTAGAAGTAGGGAAATCCTGGATTCTCTACAAGGAGAGAACTGTTCCAGCAGTTGGTAATGGAACCCACACGGGATGGGGTCATACTGGACTTAGTGCTTACAAATGGGGAAAGTGTTACTGATGTTAGTGGGTGATCATCAGGCATCCAGTGATCAATGCATGGTATGGTTTAATATTAAGATGGGTATAGAGAGGGCTTATTCAAAAGCAAAGGTTCTAGACTTTAAAAAAGCAAACTTTGTTCAGATGGGGATTTACGTCAAGGAATTATTGTTTGGATGGGAATGTCTGGAAGGAGTGGAAATACGATTAGCAAAACTGAAAGGAGCGATTGTAAGGGTGACAAACCATTTTGTGAAACAAGTAAGTAAAAGTAAGAGGAAAGAAGTCCGCTTTGGTTCTCAAAAGTAGTAGCTGAGAAGATAAGAAATAAGAGGTTAACTTTCATAAACTACAAAAGATTGCAGAAAGAGGAAGACAGGCAAAAATATCTGGAAAAGTTAAGAGAGGCTAGTCGTATAGTCAGGAAAGCAAAGATGCAAATGGAAGGAAAAATAGCTGGCATGGTAAAACGGGGAGACAAGACATTTTTTTAGATATATTAGTGATGGGAAGGAGTACAAAAGTGGCATTGTGTGACTCAAAGATGAAGGGGAGGTATATGTAAAAGCTGATAAAGAAAAGGCCGAATTGCTTAACATATGTTCTGTGTTCACAGCTGAAGCGCCGGGAGCTGGACCGCAGAAGACAAGCGTAAATAGGGGTGGAGGAGTAATAGATCCTGATAGATTTTCAGAGGGTTATGTTCATGAGGAGCTAGCTAAAATAAAGGTAGACAAAGCGATGAGGCTAGATAGTGTATATCCAAGGGTGCTGAAGGAACTTAAGGAAGTTCTGGTAGCTCCTCTGACCTTTTGAATGAGTCTGTAGAGTCGGGAGTGGTACCAGAGGACTGAAGAAGGGCGGATGTGGTCCCTTTCCACAAAAGTGGAAGTAAGGAAGAAGTAGGGAATTACAGGCCGGTAAGTCTGATTTCTGTGGTAAGCAAATTAATGGAAATGCTTTTAAAACAGAGAATGGTGAAGTTTCTGGAATCCTGTGGATTGCAGGACCAGAGGCAACATGGATTCATACTAGAGGTAGGTCTTGTCAGACAAATCTGATCAATGTCTTTGACTGGGTGACCAGAGAATTGGATAGAGGGAGTGCGCTAGATGTGGTGTATTTAGATTTTAGCAAAGCCTTTGACAGTGTTCCACAGAGTTGTCTAAAAAAAAACAACTGAGTGCCCCCGGGATGGATTCCAAAGTGATAGGCTGGGTCAAGAACTGGTTGAGTGGAAGGTGACAGAGGGTAGTGATCAATGGAGATCACTCTGAGGAAAGATGTTACCAGTCGTGTGCCTAAAGGTTCTGTTCTTTGGCCTGTTCTTAACATTTTTATAAATGATATTGCTGAAGGGTTGTCGGGTAAGATTTGCCTCTTTGCGGATGATATCAAAATCTGCAATAGAGTAAACACACCAGATGGTGTGAATAGCGTGAAGAAAGACCTGGCGAATCTTGAAGAATAGTCTGAAATTTGGCAGCTAAAATTTAATGCTAAGAAATCTAAGGTAATGCATTTGTGCTGCAAAAAACCAAGGGATCGGTACAGTTTAGGGGGTGAAGAACTTATGTGCATAACAGAAGAGCGGGACTTGGGTGTGATTGTATGTGATGATTTTAAAGTGGCCAAACAGGTTGAAAAGGTGATGGCGAAAGCTGGGTTGCATAGGGAGAGGTATGGCTAGTAGGAAAAAGGAAGTATTGATGCCCCTGTAAAAGACTTTGATGAGACCTCATTTAGAATATTGTGTACAATTCTGGAGGCCGCACCTTCAAAAAGATATAAAAAGCATAGAGTCGGTCCAGAGTAAGGCTACTAAAATGGTATGTGGTCTTCACCATAAGGCATATGGGGACTGTATACTTTGGAGGAAAGGCGGGAGAGCTTAAAGATCTCAATCTGTATACTTTGGAGGAAAGGCGGGAGAGCTTAAAGATCTCAATCTGTATACTTTGGAGGAAAGGCGGGAGAGCTTAAAAGATCTCAATCTGTATACTTTGGAGGAAAGGCGGGAGAGCTTAAAGATCTCAATCTGTATACTTTGGAGGAAAGGCGGGAGAGGGGACATATGTGCACTTATATTACATATGTATTTAAACGTCTCTATCATAAGTCAAGTCTCTTTCATTTGAAAGGAAACTGCAATTAGAGGGCATAGGATGACGTTAAGAGGTGATAGGCTCCGGAGTAATCTAAGGAAACACTATTTTATAGAAAGGGTGGTAGATGGTGGAATAGTCTCCCGGAAGATGTGGTGGAGACAGAGACTGTGTCTGAATTCAAGAGGGCCTGGGAAAGCACATGGGCTCTCTCAGAGAGAGAAAGAGATAATGGTTACTGCAGATGTGCAGATTAGATGGGCCATTTGGCCAACATCTCCCTCAGTCCCTCCATGAGTCCAGCTTTTCTTCCTCTCTCCTCCACTCCCATTGGCAATATGTCTCCCTCTCTTTCTTACAGTCCTTCTATTGTTCCTTTCCTTTTGCAAAGGGAGTGGGTAAAGAGAGAGAGAGATCCAGGGTGCATCTCTCCCACTCCTTCTGCCACATCCCTTCTTTCCACCAGTCCAACCTTTCTTTTTCTCTACCTCCTGCATGCTTCCTCTCCTCCAGTCCTCATTCTCTCCACCAACCAACATTCATCTCTCTCCCTTCACGAGTTCAACTTTTTACTCTGCCCTCTTCCTCTTCCCCTGAGTGTGACATTTCTCCTTCCTTTCTTTCTGCCCTCCTCATCCATCTCTTCCTCTCTCCATGAGGCCAACTCTTTCTGCCTCCTGCACGCTTTCTCTTTCTCCTTGACCCTTCCTTCAAGTGTTATATCCCTCCTTCCCACCCCTAATCCATCTCTCCCCAATCCCATTCACAACATGCTCTTTCCCCATGCACCATTTCTCCCTCTCCTCCACTCCATATCCATTTTTCCCTCTTTCATCCTGCAACAATTTTCCTTCCCTCCATCCAACCTCACTCACAACTAATATGCTCTCTCCCCATGCACCATCTCACCTTTCCCTCCAGTGTACAGCACCTTTCCTTTCCCTCCCCTTTTCCTTCAAGTCCAGCAGTACCTTCCCCTTCCCTTCTGCCAGAGCCAACAGCACCTCTTCTCCCCCCAGCCCTTTCCCATGTTCAGCAGTACCTCTCCTCTCCCTGGCGGCAGCTCACTGAATGCTTTTAACTTCCCCACACAGCTGCCGCTAACGTTAGTTTAGCCATGGTTCAATCGGCGTGCCTCTGATGATGCAGCTTCCTATTTTGTTGGAGGTGGGCTGGCCTAGCAAAGGCCCAAGGCTGCCTGAATTGCTGGTTAAACTAACTCTAGCAGCAGTTATGTGGGGAAGTTAAAAGCACACAGTGAGCTGCCACTGCTGGTCCGAGGGGTAGGGAGGCTGGAGAGAGAAGACAAGGAAGGTTGGAGATGCTCAATGGCAGAAAGAAGTTGGGAGACATACAGCACCAGAGCCGTGTACCCCCCTGACAATGGTGCGTGTACCACTTATTGAGAACCTCTGTTCTAGAAGACCCCGCAGTAGGGATACCCCAATCAATATCTGGCATGTTAAAATCACCTATTAGTAAAACTTCCCCTTTTTTCAGATATATTCTGAATGTCTACTATTAAATCTCTGTCCACTTCTTCTGTCTGTGAAGGAGGCCTATATATTACATTACATTACATTACATTAGTGATTTCTATTCCGCTTGTGCCTTGCAGTTCTAAGCGGATTACAAATTAGAAGATATTTATTTATTCGATTTTTATTTATTTATTTATTTGATTTTTAGCCCGTCCTCCCAAAAGAGCCCAGAACGGGTTACAAAGTGCATCCATAATAATCCAGACAGAGCAAAGATGACATTTTACATAAATTACAATATAGATGACAGTTTACATAAATTACAATATAGACATGACAATAAAACATATGTACTAAGTAGCATCTGGTGAAATTAAGTGACAAAGGTGAGTTGACTGGATGGCATTTCAGGGTGAATGACTTTAAGGCGCTGGGTTAGTAAAGAGGAAGGTTTTCACGGCCTTCCTGAAGTTCCAGAGTCCATCTAGTGATCTGACAGATGGAGGGATTGTGTGCCAAAGTTTGGGTATGAAATGTGAGTAGGAGCATTTGCGGGCAGTTTCAGTTTTGAGGGAGCGGCCAGAAGGTATGGTCAGTCGTTTTTCTCCTTGGGACATCAGTGGTCGTTTTGGGAAGTAGATTTGTAGTTTAGGTTTCATGTAGTACGGAATCCTTTCATGGAAGGTTTTGAAAGTGAGGAGCAGGGCCTTGAAGGTGCAGCGTTTTTGAAGGTGCAGCCAGTACATGGAAGCTAATGCAGGGGTAACATGGTCGTGGATGCCTAGGTTTTTCAGAAGGCGGATTGCAGCGTTTTGCACTCTTTGGAGGCGGGAGAGAGTTTTGGTAGGCAGGCCCACTAGTAGAGCGTTACAATAGTCTACGCGGAATAGAACAAAAGCGTAGAGTAGTTGGGCAAATTCAGATTCTGAGAAGTAGGCACGTATGGTTTTTAGCTGGCGGAGGTAGTAGAAGGAGGATGATACTAGTTTGGATACGTGATCTGTCATTGACAAATTAGAGTCAAGAGTTACTCCTAGGCTGCGGACTTTGTCTTTGGGTGTAAGGGTGTTTGTGGCCCAGGAAAAGGATGGACGGGGGTATACGCATAAATCTTTGTGGATCCAGAGAAGTTCTGTCTTGGATTCATTTAACTGTAATTTGTTTACGGTCATCCAAGACTTTATTTCAGTTAAGCAAGATTGGAGATATTTGATTTGTGTGTCTTGGTGACGGCCTAGGAGAAGATAGAGTTGTAGGTCATCAGCGAAGGAGTGGATTCTGATGCGGTGTTTACCCGCTATGTCCAGTACTGGTTTGACATAGATGTTGAAGAGGAGAGGTGAAAGTAAAGCTCCCTGAGGCACTCCATAGTGGAGTGGTTTGGGTTCAGATAAGAATTTTCCTAGTAGGACTCTCTGTGATCTGTCGTTCAAGAATGAAGAGAACCATTGAAGTGCATTGTCAAGGATTCCAGTGGACTTTAGCCTGGACAAGAGGAGAGAGTGGTCTATGGTGTTGAAGGCAATATAAATCACACCAATGTAAATATATTTACCATCCCTCTTTCCAAATTGTTCCACAGTGCCTCTTCCTTGCCCTGAAGATCCTGCAATTGTGTGGTTTTAATATGATCTTTAACATATAACGCTACTCCCCCTCCTTTTCTTCTTACTCTGTTGTTCCTCAACAGATTATTGCCCGGTATAACTTCATCCCAGCAGGCAGATATTCTCACAACCCTCCCTTCACACCTAGTTAGCTTCTTAGCTTGTTTACTGAACTGGTGGTCCTGCGAGCTGACATTGGGCAGGAAGGCATTCGCGAATGTGCGATAATGGCAGTCTCGAAATTTCTACAAAGTTAAAGTGACAGTACAATTTTGCATTGTCTGTACCGGGCTCCATGGATGACATCACCCATCTGTGAGAATATGTGCCTGCTGTCCCTGGATAATACCTGTTACAGGTAAGTTGTTAACTGCTTTCCTTACCCCCATCTCATACCTGGTAGATTTTCCTCCTAATCAACAACATAGAACTTTTTCTTAATTGGAGACTAAATTATCTCAGAGCAAACAAACCAAAACTGCAGACTTGTACACGGTGCAGGCAAATTTTATTTTGACAAATAAATCTTAACTAAAAACCTTTTACCAGACGGGGGACCCAACACGGTCTGTGTTTCGGACAACCTTCATCAGGGGTCCATGGTAATAAAGGTAAAAAGAAAAATATCACAAAAAGAAGCCTGGAAAAATAGCGTTTGGTAGCACACCAGTGAATCTCCGAAATGCACTACAAGTTCGTCACAGTAAAAAAAACCTTTTTTTACTGTGACGAACTTGTAGTGCATTTCGGAGATTCACTGGTGTGCTACCAAACGCTATTTTTCCAGGCTTCTTTTTGTGATATTTTTCTTTTTACCTTTATTACCATGGACCCCTGATGAAGGTTGTCCGAAACACGGACCGTGTTGGGTCCCCCGTCTGGTAAAAGGTTTTTAGTTAAGATTTATTTGTCAAAATAAAATTTGCCTGCACCGTGTACAAGTCTGCAGTTTTGGTTTGTTTGCTCTGGTCTGTTTTTTCACTGCAGACGAAGTTGGACCTCTGGTTCTTTTGTTGTTTTGAGACTAAATTATCTCTACATACCCTGAATTAAATATGAGTTAAGTAACATTTATTATCTTGTGAAGAACTTGTTAATGAATATGGTGGTTTTGCACCTAAAAACTGTTTCACTATAATCAGTTCCAGGATTTTATAAGACTTGGAGGAAGGAATTAGAAAAAGCTATACATTAGGATATAGGGAGAGGAGGTATAAGTAGTCTCAGCCATTATTAATGCAAAGAAATCTTGACACAGCAGTGTTCTCCCTAGCGTGAACCCCCGGCTAATTTAGGGGAGCGCCCGACTGTCATCTTGCATCCACAGATCTACAAGCAGCCCTGCTAATCCTACCACCAGCATCGAATCCGCGCGCCAATCCTCTTTCCTGCCCCTACTCCTTCACCGTGAGCAGGGAGGGGTAATTTGCATAGCGTTCCAGGCCACGCGCCAACCCTCTTCCCCGCTTCTATTCCTTCACCATAAGCAGGGAGGGGCAAATTACCCCGCGTGTTTGTGGCGCGCGGCCTAGAATGCTATGTACCTTCAGGTGAAGGAGTAGGAGCGGGGAAGCAGCGGAGGTAACCTTCCCTGCTGACGGTGAAGGAGAAGGGGCGGGGAAGCAGCCTAGGTATTGCCCGTCCCGTCGCGAGGGCCCCGGTGGGCAGCAGGCTGCAACATCAACGCTATGCACCGTCAGGTGAAGGAGTAGGGGCGGAGAAGCAGCAGAGGTAACCTTCCCCGCTGATGGTGAAGGAGTAGGGGGACAGGGAATCAGCGGAGGTAAGACACCACCCATTGCTAGGGCCCCGGTGGGCGACAGGCTGCAATATCAAAGTTACATCAGGAAGAGAGAATAGGTCCTGGATCAAAGGCAGATATACCTTAAGCAGAAGAAGCCCAGCAAAACAGATTTTCAAGTTTTCAACAATATCATTAGGATTCAGCATGCTGGAGGGCACAATTAGCCTCTGCGTTAACAGTTATGAATCCCAAAGTAGAGAATGGGAAATGCACCAGGAAGATGGATATGTAGGGAATGTTCATCTTCCGACCATTAAACTGGATTTGATAAAAAAGCACAATTCTAACTGATACATTGTGAAACGGGATTGGGGCAAGTAATTAACCGTTTTGCATTTATTGGTCTACAAGAGAGACTACTGTGATTGTGAGTATAGCACCCCCCAATATGCTGAGCAAATCAGTTAAAAGCTACCAAATGGAAAACTCATAGAGACCCTGGATCTGGACACCGGGGGCGGGAACAGAAAATGACCTTAAGGAGTGGCGGGAAAGCAGACTTGAATCAAAAGGGAGGGGGAAGACAGGGCAGATGCTGGACTAAAGAGGGTAGAGAGGAGAAACACCCTGAACCGAGGAGAGAGAGATGCCAGGCCCTGGGGAGGGGGAAGACAGAAAGACCTGGATCAAAGGTGGGAAGACTCAAAATGTTAGCAGAAGGAAGATAGAGAGATGGAAAAACCAGAAACAAAGGAGAGGCATGGGGGTGTATAGAGGGAAGAGAGAGAGATTGCAGAGAGGTGGAAAGATTCTGTATCAGGGAGGTAGGAAGGGAGAGAGAGAGAGAGAGAGAGAGAGAGGTAGAGAAACACCTGGAAGAAGGGAGAACAAATGCTGGACATGGGATGGGGCAGGGTATTGTAAGCAGAAGAAAGACAGAGACAGAGGCCTGGACCAAAGGGGTAAGACATGAGGCAGATGCTTGACTATGGGAAGTGCAGACTGAAGAGACGGGGGGGGGGGGGAAAGAGACCCTGAGGTAGAACAGAGAGATGCAAGATCATAACAGAGGAGGGAGACAGAGGGAGACATGTTGTCAATAAGAGTGGAGGAGAGAGGAAGAAAAGTTGGAGTCATGGAGGGACAGAGAGAGATGTTGGTTGGAGAAGGAAATGAAGTCTGGAGGAGAGGAAGCATGCAGGAGGCAGAAAGAAAACAAAATGTTGGATGCACAGTCAGAAGAAAGTCCAACCAGAAACTAATTAAATCACCAGACAACAACTGTAGGAAAAATGATTTTATTTTCAATTTAGTGATCGAAATGTGTCAGTTTTGAGAATTTATAATCTGTTGTCTATATTTTGTACTATATTTGTCTACTTTTCTATAGTTGTTACTGAGGTGACATTGCATATTTTAAAGTCATCTGCCTTGACTTCTTTGAAAAATATAACAAATATAAATGATAATTAACATTTTCTCTGCATACAGTATATTTTGTGTTTTGTTTTTTTTAATTTTGTGGTTACCATTATGAATTAATAAGATTATATTGTGGGTTTTTTTTTTTTTTTTTTGGAAAAGTATATTTTATTGATTTTGCAGAATAAAACACAAACTTCCTGAATGTAAGTGTACAGTTGAAAGAAATGAACATCAGAACACTGCTATTCTTCACTTGACATTCAGTGAATTCCCCTCCCCCCCAACCTACCCAAACTTCAGCAAAACACAAAATCCATTCCAGTATGGTCTCTATAAGCTCAAACATTCAACAATTTACTACGAGCTCTAGGCATCAGTGTATCACAGAATGGTGTCCAACGAGAACAAAATAATCTGCCTTGTTCAGAATCCAAAGAAGAAAAGCACAATCTCTCCATAGAAGCTTGATGAATCATCAAGGTTCTCCACCGGGATAGTGTCGGAGATTCCACAGAGATCCAGCAATGTAAGACTGCCTTCTTCCCAAGCAACACCGCTCTGGCCAAAAAGCTGCGGAAGCCCTTCGGAGCAGACAAAGGAATATAAGTCAAAGTAAACAACATCACCGGGTTCAGTGCAAATTTGTAATTCCACATTGCTTGAATATGAGTACCAAGCCGCTGCCAAAAGGTAAAAATCCTAGGGCAAGTCCAAAACTGGCGACCCAAGTTAGATGGAGAGTGTGCACATTTAAGGCATTGGTCAGAAGTGCACTTTTTTGCCCTAAATTGATGTGAAGTAGATCTGTAGAGCTGATGGTGAAATTTGTATTCCATTTCAAACAGAGTCACACTATGAGTCACTCGAGCCGCCCGAAACGTGCCCTTACGGATCATGAAGGAGGTCACCTCACAGGAAAGTTCCTGAGTCCATTTAAGTGCAATTGACTCATAAGAGGGCTCACCTAATTGTTCCTGAAGGTGACGATGATGAAATCGCAATGGGATTTGAACTTGTGCTGTTAAACTCAACGCTTCCGAGAGGGACTCCATACAGCTGTCAGTGATGGTGTTGCGGGGCAAAGAAGTCACATATGAAGACAGTTGAAGGTAAGACAACCAGTCAGTGGGCCGCCAGCCGTTATCACGTCACAGCTCCTCAAACGTCTTCAGTGCCCCCGAGGAATGCACTAATTGAAACACATATTGATTAGGTTGTAATGTCCACACAGCAGAGGACACCGAATCCAGGCCTGCTGTAAAGGCGCCATTACCTCGGAGAGGCAGATAAGGAGTCGCCATGAAGGAGATATGAAGTTGTTTACATAGTATCTTCCATAAACGTTGTAAAGGCATCAAAAATAGGTCCCTTGCAGAAGAAGTTTTCCGTGGTAAATGAGGAACATGGAGTAGGTAGCTGAAATGATATGGAGAACAAAGTAATAGAAACATAGAAACATAGAAACATAGAAATAGACGGCAGATAAGGGCCACGGCCCATCCAGTCTGCCCACCGCAATGACCCTTCCCCACCTAACTCAGTGAATAGATCCCACGTATCTATCCCATTTGGCCTTAAAATCAGGCACGCTGCTGGCCTCAGTGACCTGAAGTGGAAGATTATTCCAGCGGTCAACCACTCTCTCAGTGAAAAAGAATTTCCTGGTGTCACTGTGCAGTTTCCCTCCCCTGATTTTCCACGGGTGCCCCCTGGTTGCCGTGGGACCCATGAGAAGGAAGATATCTTCTTCCACTTCGATGCGACCCGTGAGATACTTGAACGTCTCTATCATGTCTCCCCTCTCTCTGCGTTCCTCGAGTGAGTAGAGCTGTAACTTATCCAGCCTTTCCTCGTAAGGGAGATCCTTGAGCCCAGCGATCATCCGGGTTGCCATTCTCTGCACCGACTCTAGTCTCAGCACATCTTTTCGGTAATGCGGCCTCCAAAATTGCACACAGTACTCCAGGTGTGGTCTCACCATGGATCTATACAATGGCATAATGACTTCAGGCTTACGGCTGACGAAACTCCTGCGTATGCAACCTATGATTTGCCTTGCTTTGGAGGAAGCTTGCTCCACTTGATTGGCAGCCTTCATGTCCTCACTGACGATCACCCCTAGGTCACGCTCTGCATTAGTTCTTGTTAGGATCTCGCCATTTAGGGTGTAAGTCTTGCATGGATTATGGCTGCCCAGGTGCATGACTTTGCATTTTTTGGCATTGAAGCTGAGTTGCCAGGACCTAGACCAGCGCTCCAGTAGTAGTAGGTCGTGCATCATGTTGTCGGGCATTGAGTTTTTGTCTGTTGTACTCTTGGCCACTACATTGCTTAGTTTGGCGTCATCAGCGAATAATGTTATTTTACCTCGGAGACCTTCTGCCAAGTCTCTTATGTAGATGTTGAACAGGATCGGGCCCAGGACGGAGCCCTGTGGCACTCCACTGATCACCTCCGTCGTTTCGGAGGGGGTGCCATTCACCATTACCCTCTGAAGCCTACCCTCAAGCCAGTTCCCAATCCATTTCGTCAGCGTGTCGCCCAATCCTATAGAACTCATTTTGCTCAGCAACCTGCGGTGTGGTACGCTATCGAATGCTTTGCTGAAGTCCAGGTATACGATGTCCAGGGACTCCCCAACATCCAGCTTTCTCGTCACCCAGTCAAAGAAGCCGATCAGGTTGGATTGGCAGGATCTCCCCTTAGTAAATCCATGTTGACGGGGATCACGTAGATTCTCCTCGTTCATGATCGTATCCAACTGGCATTTGATTAGAGTTTCCATTAGTTTGCTCACTATTGATGTGAGACTCACCGGTCTGTAGTTTGCTGTTTCCATCTTGGAGCCTTTCTTATGAAGTGGAATGACGTTAGCCATTTTCCAGTCCAACGGGACGTCACCTGTACTAAGGGAGAGATTGAAGAGTGCGGATAGCGGTTCCGCCAAGACATCACACAACTCCCTGAGCACCCTGGGGTGTAGGTTGTCAGGCCCCATTGCCTTGTTAACCTTGAGATTTGACAGCTCGCAGTAGACACCGCTGGGCGTAAACTCAAAATTACTAAATGGATCAGCTGAGTCAACCCTTGTCTGCAGCTGAGGACCAAGTCCCGGCGCCTCGCGGGTGAAGACTGAGCAGAAGTATTCATTTAACAGTTGGGCTTTCTCCGAGTCCGTTTCTGCATAGTCTCCCCCTGGTTTCCTGAGGCGTACTATCCCACCTGAGTTCTTGTTCCTGTCACTGATATACCTGAAAAAGGATTTATCTCCTCTCTTTATGTTCCTTGCTAAAGACTCCTCCATGCGGAATTTGGCCTCCCTAACTGCTGTTTTGACTGTTTTTGACTTGGTCAGATAGATTTCCCTGGAGTCCTGTTTCCCTGATTGTTTGTAAGAGATGAATGCTTTTTTCTTCTCCTTGATGAGGTCCGAGATCTCCGTAGAGAACCATTGTGGCTTATTGTTCCTACTCCGTTTACTTACCGATTTAACATAGCGGTTTGTTGCTTCCTGTATGGTGGCTTTTATAGTTGACCACATTTCTTCCACGTTATCGGTTTCTGTTTGGCTTTGTAGCACCTGGTGAACGAAGTCTCCCATTTCTTTGAAGTTTGTGTCCTTGAATTTAAGGACCTTGGTTAGTGTGGTAGATTTAGTGAAACCTTTTCTGAGATTGAACCATACCATGTTGTGGTCGCTGGAGGCCAATGTGTCGCCCACCGAGACCTCTGTGACACTTTCTCCATTGGTAAGTATCAGGTCTAGGATTGCCTGATCCCTTGTTGGTTCCAACACTAGTTGCCTTAGTCTTGCTCCCTTCAAGGAATTTAATAGCCTCCTGCTGCTGCATGAAGCAGAGGAAAGCGTGACCCAATCCACATCAGGCATGTTGAAGTCACCTAACAATACTGTGTCCCCACGCAAGGTGATATTCTCTATATCTCCGATTAATTCCATATCTTGGTCATCCTGTTGTCTTGGAGGTCTGTATACTACGCCAAGATACAAGCATTTGTCCTTCCCTCTGGCCAAATTTACCCAAAGGGATTCTCCAGTGTACCGTACATCTGTGATTCTGGTGACTTTAATGTCATCTTTAGTATATAATGCTACACCTCCTCCCATTTTGCCCTCCCTGTCCCGGCGAAGCAAGTTGTAACCCGGTATGACCATGTCCCACCCGTGGGAGTCTGTGAGCCAGGTCTCAGATATCGCCACCACATCCAAGTCGGCATTTATCATTTCTGTTTCCAGTTCCAGGATCTTGTTTCCCAGACTGTGGGCGTTGACGTACATAGCCCTCCATGTTGTATGTTTGTTATGTCTCAGTGGGGACATTCCTGCTATAGCAGCTAGGCCACCTTTAGCATTATTTGCATGTCTCGTATTCTTCCTAGACCCAGAGCTGCAATGTGCACCTTTCCCGGACTCCCCATACCCAAAACTACAGTTTATGGCTAACCCAGACTCAGAATTGTGTGTACTCTGTGGGGGTATTCCCTCTTGAGCAACTTGACTTCCTATAATATAGTTTGCAGTGTGTATTCTGTCGCTGGACCCAGAATTACAATGTGTACTTCTCCTAGTCCCAGAATCACAGTGTGCACCCCTCCTAGATCCAGAATTACAATTTGAACTCCCCTTAGACCCAGATTTACAATGTATACTCCCCTTAGCCCCAGCATAACAATGTGATCCAGAATTATAATGTGACCCTGAATTATAGTGTTTACTTTCTTTAGTCTCCCTTACTTCAGTCTCAAGAAGAAATTGGTAGCTTAGCTCGTCAAGTAGGTTGTTTGTGCCACTACCCTCCCCCAACTTACCTAGTTTAAAGCCTTGTGAAGTAGGCGGGCTAAGCGGTGTCCCAGGACGTTCTTCCCTCTTCTGGTCAGGTGTAACCCGTCTGGTCCCTGTAATCCCTGCAGTGCCTCTCCATGGTGCAGGAACCCAAAGTTCATCTCCTTGCACCATCCTCGCAGCCAGTCGTTCGCCCTCCGGATGCGATCCTCCCTGGCCCTGCCCTTGTCCCTCACTGGGAGGATCGAGGAGAAGACCACCTGCGCATCCATCCTCCTCAGCTTCTCACCCAGGGCTCTGAAGTCATCGGGTATGCTCTCCGCGGTGCTCCTGGCGGTGTCATTGGTTCCGACGTGGATGAGAATCATGGGGAAGTGGTCTCTGGGCTTGATGAGTCTGTCCAGGCAAGTAGTTACATCCCGGATCCTGGCCCCTGGCAAACAGCAGACCTGAGAAGTTGCCGAGAAATGTTCAGTGCCCCTGAACCAGTCATTGAGATGACGCATTTGATACGCCCAAGATAACATGCGGAGGCTACGAAGACCAAAACCACCACGGTCTCTAGGGCGTGCCAGTCCAGACAAAGATATTCGTGCTCTCTTTCCATTCCACAGGAAGCGTTGTAGGCTTCTACCAAGTTGCTTTTCATGCACTTTTCGTGCACTTAATAAAACAGGAATCATTTGAAATATATAAAGCCATTGAGGCACCAAAACCATATTATACAATGCTATTTTACCCAGTAATGAGAGTGGATACACCCTCCAGTTCTCCAACCTTTGAACAGAAGTAAGAACCAGAGGGTCTATGTTAAGTTTGTACAGTTCAGCAGGATCAGGTGTTATAATGATACCCAAATATGTAAGGTGACCTGACGCCCAGACCAGGGGAAAAACACCCTGCTATTGCGTCTGGACCTCCACAGTCAAAGGCAATACCATAGATTTTGATTTGTTCAACTGCATGCCCGAATACATACTAAATTCATCCAACAGTTCCAGGGCCCTAGGGAGTGATGTTGCAGGAGATCCCAATGTTAATAAAAGGTCATCGGCATAAGCCAGTACTCATAAATGGGAGTCCCCCTCTGGTAACCCTATCAGGATGTCATCCCATAGTATAGTGCGCAGAAAGGGGTCTAGGTATAGTAAGAAAAGAAGTGGAGAAAGCGGACTTCCTTGCCTCGTCCCACGTGCTATCTGAAAGACAGGGGAACGCGTACCATTAACCAAAATACAAGCCGTGGGATCTTTAAATAGCAAGTGTAGCATGTCTAGGAACCACCCATCGAAGCCCATATATGTTAGTACATTAAAAAGGTACTCCCAATTAACTTGGTCAAAAGCCTTAGCTGCGTCCAAGTCCACCAATATCCCCTGATATGCAGAGTCTTTGGAACGTTGTAATGCAGTAAGTAGTCTGCGAACATTGAGAACTGAGTGACGATGTTGTACGAAGCCTACTTGTTCCGGAACTATCAAGCGGGGCAATAAAGTTGCAAGTCTATTAGCCAATATTTTGTCCAATATTTTAATATCCACATTAATTAGGGATATCGGTCGGTAAGATTCAATGTCCGTCTCCAGTTTACCCGGTTTAGGTATTAAAGTTATGAAGGCCTGATTTGCCCCCTGGGGAAAGGAGCCACCCTCTAAAGCGGCGTTATAGTAGGCCTCCAGAGGTCCACAGAGAGATGGAAAAAGAAGTTTGTAGAACTCTGGGGAAAAACCATCTGGGCCCGGTGATGTACCCCCTTTAAGCTGTTTAACCGCTCCCTGTAACTCCTTGCCCTGGATGGGACGATTCAGCATGAAACGATCAGGTGAGGTTAGTCTGGGTACCCCTGCATCCGACAAATAATCCTCCACCTCTGGACCCCCCCGGCCATCTCTGGATGCGTAAAAATCTTTATAGTACTGGAGAAATCTATCCACTATGTCCGGCGTTGTAGTAAGTTCTCTACCTGAACTAAGAAGAATGCGAGAAATGTGACGATTGGGACGTTTAGGTTTAGTCAAGTTAGCCAGTAGACGCCCTGCTCTGTTCCCAAATCTGTAAAATTTAAACCTGCAATAATGAAAATAGTGTTGAGTGCGTTCATGCAATAAAGTATTTAGGGCATGCTGGGATGCCGCCAATGCCTCCTGCGACTGTTGGGATGGATGTGCAATATGAGCCCTCATTAGACGTTTATACTCGTCCTCCAAATGTAGAATTCCCCGAGAAAGCCGAAGTCTGTGTGCACTAACTTAGGAAATAATGTCTCCCCGAAGCATGGATTTAGCCGCTTCCCAAAATAATAACGGTTGAACCTGATGCTGAGAATTGAAGGTAACATAATCGTCCCATTTCTGAGTTAGATATTTCTGAAAATGCAAGTTTCTAAATAAATAGGACAGGAACCTCCAAGTTCCCCCATGTACTGGATCGGTACCAGTCAGTATGTCAAGCCAAATGGGGCAATGATCAGACACAGAAAGAGGACCCACTTCTGAAGCCTGTATGTTAGGTAAATATGCTGACGATGTCAATATGTAATCTATGCGGGAAAAAGTATGATGTGCACGAGATTGATGTGTAAAATCCCGGTCGGTAGGGTGTAACAGACGCCATGGATCAATAAGGTCTAATGTATCACATAGATATGGTATACCCTTAGTAAGACCAAATGACTGAGATGAACCCGGGCCCGTTCTATCCATGCTAGGGTCCAGTACCTGATTAAAATCACCCAAAAGTATCAAAGGGTTATTAGGGTCCCGGACGCCAAGCCCTGCCAATGCGGTAAAAAATGTATGATCATATTGGTTAGGTGCATAAATCATAAGCAAGTTAAGTGTAGAGCTGGACATTTTAACCTTACATAATAATGTCCTCTCCAAAGTATCGTGATAGATTTGTTCTACTGTTCCCGGAAATCCCTTTCTCACCAACAAGACCACACCTGCCTTCCCATTAGTGGAGGAAGAATAACAAACCTGTCCCACCCAGCCTCGCAGAAGTTTAGCATGTTCAGCATCTGAGAGCCTGGTCTCCTGAAGACAGGCCAAGTCAGCTTTATGGTGCTGGAGACGCTGTAAGATTTTACTGCGCTTTATTGGAGAGGTAATCCCACATACATTCCAGGACAAAATGTGAACTGTTTTAGTATTCACAAGAAATCAAGCAGAATGTATATTTCACAATACCTCTTACCCATATCCCCCGGCTCCCAGCCATACCAGAGGGACAATGCAGGCAACCAAAGCAGTAAAGCTAAACAGAAGATTGTATATGGAACACTCTCAGAGACCACACTGGAAGGAAAAACATGAAAGATAACAGATAATACCAAATTCACATCTACAGATCCCCCTTGCCCTCCATCCCTACCCACCCCATCCCGTTCCCCCATACTCCCCCTTATCCCGTCTATTCCCCAACCTTCTGGAATCTGTACTGACCCAAAACCCTCCAGGTTTTAGGAAAGCAGATCACATCTTAGAGGCTATCAGAGCCCTGCCTTCTGTAATCGTTGTATAATATATGCACAATAAAACTTATAACTCTCAATTCAAAATGTAGCAACCCCCAATACCAGGCATACAAGAACTGATAATCATGTTAGTCAAGTAGCTCCAGAAGTGAAATCCGGACTGTTAATAAATTCTCCAGCTGAGTCCGCAGAATCAAATGTATGCCACTTTCCATTATGATGTATTTTGAGGATTGCAGGGTAGAGAAACATAAACCTCCGCTTTTGGTCCACAAGTTTAGAGCAGAGAGGATGGAAAATCTTGTGTTTTTCAGTCAGTGCTGTAGAGTAATCTTGACCTATACGTACAGGTAATGTTTCATACGTCAGAGGCTCCCTTTTAGTGCGAAATGCCCGCAGCAGTTCTACTTTGTGTCTATAATTGTGGAGTTTACCAATTACAACTCTGGGTCTCTGATCTGTTCCCGAGCGAGGCCCCACTCTGTGTACACGCTCAAATCTCGCAGGGCCCAGGGAGGACGGCATAGGAAGCTCACTTGCCAGCCACGATTCCACCACTGAAAGAAGCACCGAATCAGATATTGTCTCAGGTAAGCCGATGAAACGCAGGTTTCCCCGACGAGACCTGTTTTCCAAATCTTCAATTTTTTCTTGGCAAAAACGAAGCTGTGTAGATAAGGTGGACACCGTGGTATCCCCGCTGTGGCCCCGTCCTCCACTGCTGAAACCCGACCCTCTAAGAGGGTTGTCCTCTAAGAGGGATTCGAGTTTAGTTAGTTGTGAGGAAATCGTTTCCATTCGCGGCCCCAACGCTTGCAAAATTACCTGTTGCAGCTCCATAATCATTTCAGGGTAAAAGCAGGTGCCGGTGTGTCTACTCGAGGTGCGGCCGCCATTTTGTCTTCGCTGGGCCGCACCTTCTCCCGATCTTTTTTCCCCGATTTAGTAGCCATTTGAGACGCCGAAGGTGAAAGGAACCTGTCCATACAAGGAGCACGTTTTTCGCGGTTGCGGGGGTCAAAAATTTTTCGTGCCGATTAGCAAATTTGTGCCAGATGAAGCGCAGGGCTCCGGAGCCGAACGGAAACACAGCCACTCAGCTCACAGCATCACGTGATCACCTTAGATTATATTATGTTTAAATGAAAATGAATGGAAGAAATTGCATTACAATTAGTACTATTATAATGGGGGTGGGGTCAGGGATGGAGCTTGGGCTGAGGTACTCAGTTGGTATTTGTTAGACTTAGAGGGTACTTGGCTTGAAGAAGTTGAGAAACATTGGTCTCTAGGTGACTAGTATGGAGTTCACTCAGTAAGGGTCCCTTTTTACAAAGCCACAGTAGTGATTCTCCATGGCAAATGCACCAAAGTCCATCCAATTCCTATGGGCTTCAGTGCATTTGCTGTGGCAGAATTGCTATCACAGCTTTGTATAAGGAGCCCTAAGGTAGGAACTATTGTTTCTGTGCTATGTCTTAAAACACAGATTGCCGGGGATGCAAAGCATTAATTGATTCAACATGAGTTTGAAGTTGGTTGAACACCACTCTCTCAAATATGGTAGTTTTGAAAGAAATGGAAGGTTTGATACTGGTCATTAGTTAATTGGAATAAGAGGATCTGCATTACTTTTTATCAAGGGTGGCTTAAATGCTATTGGAACACTGCCTAAGTGTCAAACCTTAAAAAAGAGTCATATTGAGCATTGGAAAATAATTAATAACAATTAACTAATAAAAATAGTGCACATTTAGGGATCTTTTAACTAAGAGGCGCTAGCAGTTTTAGCGCACACTAAACGCTAACATATCCATAAACTATAATGGACACGTTAGCGTTTAGCGTGCGTTAAAATGGCTAGCATGCTTTAGTAAAAGGACCTTTAAATTTTCTCCATCCCACCTGGCTACTTTTTCGTGCCACCTGGCTGGAAAAAATTTCTAGGGAGAACACTGCACAGTAGTACACTTCTTGATGGGAGATAAACTTTGATTGTACTTACACAATGTCTCGATGGTCTCAAATTTTTCATCATTTATTCAAAGTATCTATAGCAGCTTCAGTATTGGAAAATGGCTACAAAAGTTTCTACCAATGGTATCTTACACTAGCTCATCTCTCCAAGATGTTCCCCAGCAGCTCTGAACATTTGTTGGAGGAACTGTGGAATAAGAGCAGCCTTTTTTCATATTTGGTGGAGCTGCCCAAGGGTACATTCTTTCTGGACACTAGTGATAAATAGTTTGAAAGATATTTGGAATGTTTCTTACCCTGTACAAGCAGTCGCGTCGCTTCCTGATTGGCTGCCGTTAGGTCTCATGACAGCAGCCAATCAGGAAGCGGTGCGGGGCGAGGCTTGAGATCGCAAATATCGTTCCTGCCCTGCACAACGTGATTGGAAGAGGGAGAAGGCAGCCGGCCAGGAGGTATTTACCGGCGAGGGAGGTATTTAAGGGGGGAATGATTTATGGGCTGTCCCATTTAAGCAATCGGCACCCACTAGTCCGGTTTTAAAATCGATGTATAGGCCGTGGCCTATACATGGGGAAATACGGTAGTAGTAGTAGAGAGAGATGCTAGATTATGGGAAGGACAGGAGATGCCAGACTGGGAAGTGGGAAAGGAGAGATATGTCAGACCACTGGGGAGGAAGGAGGGAAGGAGAGAGATGTCGGACCATGGAAATAGGGAGGGAAGGAGAGAGAGATAAGAAGGGAAGGTAAGACATGGAAAAGTAGATTTTGAGAAGAAAGCAGAAAAATTGAATTTAAGTTAATGCCAAAGATGGATGCAAGGCAGAAAGTAAAGACGGAGAGAAAAACAGTCAATGAATAAGAAGGCCCTGGAAACTTAGTTAAAAGCACAAAAAAATAAGTCACCAGACAACAAAGGTAGGGAAAATGATTTTATTTTCAATATAGTGATTGAAATGTATCAGTTTTGAGAATTTATATCTGCTGTGTATATGAAAAATGAATGGAAAAAATTGCATTACAATTAGTAAAGGGGGCGGGATCTGGGGATGAGCTTGGGTGGATCTAAGGTGGAGCTTGGGAGGTCTGTGGTTGGAGGTACTCTGTTGATATTTGTTAGACTTACCTGCTGGCATGCCCTACTGGCATTTCGTGGCCTGTCTGGAGGGCCTCTGCGCATGTGTGGATGTCAGATTGATGTCATCATGGCAACGTCCATGCACTTCTAGGTGCCTTGAACCGTGGCAACTACCTTTAGGGCCTGTTTTACAAAGCCTCACTAGCGGCTGCTGCGCGATAATGGCCCCGAAGCCCATAGAGATCTAAAGGGCTTTGAGGCTGTTGCCGCTCGGCAGCTGCTAGTGCGGCTTTGTAAAACAGGCCTTTAGTGTGCCCCGGCTCGAGAAAGTTTTAGAGACACTGAGTTACTTTATAATTTTTATTGTGTTAGAAAATTTCCTTTTTTGGCAGGTGGGGGGGCTGCAGAAAAAACAAAATAGGTTATGAATTGTCCAGTTTATAATAGTTTCTAAGATGTTATTTTTTGTAGCTCTTCCATAATAACTGTGGACCACATTTGACTATGGATGTAAATGAATGATTGTCTTACTAGCCCTGTTTTATTTTCGGGCATACAATTTTTTTTTTGTTTTATTTTCTTTTCCAATAAATAAACTTGAAAAAAAGATGATGCAACCAAACTAGAGGAAAGAAAATTAACAGCTATTACTATCCTTCATCTTGTATATTATTAGTTCTCAGACTTTTCCTGGGGGATCCCCTGCCAGTTGGGTTTTCAGGATATCCCTAATGAATATGCATGAGGTTTGCTTATAATGGAAGTTGTCACTTGTATGGAGACCTGTCTCATGCATGTTCACTAGGGTTATCCTTAAAACCCGACTGACTGGGGAGTCCCCTAGGACAAGTTTGATAACCACTGTTTATATTATACCATTTTATATTGGATCGGGCTGCACTAGAAACCACAGAAGGTCTCATGCATCCTGAAAGCTGCAGATTCCCCCACCACTAGTCAAAAGCAATACCTTTCCATTTGCAACACTTCATCACAAAGGCAACATAGTTGACTGATCTGTAGTTGCAGAGGTCTGGGGTTGTTTTGTTTTTTTTTTTTTGGGGGGGAAGGGTGGTTTGAGTAAGGAAAAGTAGCTGTAATTTGTTATTTAGTCTTGTATCAACTTAACTTGGTTTGAACTAGTAATTTTAGCTATATTGCTGTTGATTAGAGAATCCATCTTAAGATGAAATTTTTGGGGTTTTACAGGTATGTAGGGAATCTTTCAAGAGATGTAACGGAAGCCTTAATTCTTCAACTCTTCAGTCAGATCGGGCCGTGTAAAAGCTGTAAAATGATCATGGACGTAAGGACACTTTTTTTGTGTGTGTGTTGCGTGTTTTTTTCTATTTGAAGTGAGAGCAATCCTGAAAGTGTAATTTCGAACAATTTTTTTTCATGTTTTTAATTTTTTAAGTTCCATTCTTTATGATACTTGGAAACATACAGAAGACAATGAGAGGATTCAGGGCTATTTATATTTTAAGATGATAGCATTATATTAAGTGGTAACTGTAATTGACCATCGTTGCTAATCTAGTCTGAGTTTGGGTCATAGAGGTAGTGCTCTTCCACTCTTTACCCTGCTACTGTACCCAAAGAAATTGCCCTAACCATTGAGATTTAGAGTTTTGGAAGAGATGAGTTTTTGTATTAACAAAACTTGATTATCTGTGCCTGCTAGTTTATTGGCTTCTAAGGAGAAGCTATGCTTATAATCTGAATAATTACTGTATATACTCTAATATAAACCAGGATTTTTGGGTTAAAATATTGGCACAAAAATAGAGGTCCCGGTGTATATTCGGCCCACTCGCCCCCCTCCCAGACTTTTGCAGGCCTCCACTGGGCCACCAGGCTTTGCATCCTGTCCCTCTTCCCTTCCCTGTTCATCATACCTCTGCCGCTGGAATCCCTGGTGGTCTAGAAGTGTAGCTGGCAGGAGCAAGCTTTCCACGCTCCTGTGAGTTCCAGCATCAGCTGCTGACCAGTACCAAGTAGGAGTGTGCTTTGGTGCTGAGCGGTTTCCTGAATGGCTCCTGTGAATTCATGCGAGCCATTTAGGAAGCTGCTCAGCGCTGAGCAGCAGGTCCAAAGTGCGCTTCTGATTTGTAGCGGTTGAAGCCGGAACTTGCTATAGCGACCGACAGGGTTAGCAGCGGGGCAAGAGTGCGGAAAGCTCACTCCTGCCTGCTATACTTTTGGACCACCAGGGATTCCAGTGGCAGAGAAAGTACGATGGGCAGGGAGGAGGGACAGGGTGGAGAGCCTCGGAGGGATGAGAGGGAAGGGGGCTGGGTGGAGAGCCTCGGAGGGAGGGAAGGGGGCTAGGTGCAGAGCCTGATGGGGGAGGGAGGGGGTGCTGGGTGCAGATCCTGGCAGGGCACTTGAACATTAAGCTGCCCGGCCTGACTTATATTCGAGTCAACCATTTTCCCTCTTTTTGGGGGGGAAAAATGGGGGTCTCGACTTTTATTCGAGTATATACAGTAGTTTCCACTCATTAACCTTACTTTATCCCTCTTTCAAAAGATGTGCTTATTAAATTTAGTTTCTTTCTTTATAAGCAGACAGCTGGAAATGATCCATACTGTTTTGTGGAGTTCTATGAGCACCGTCATGCAGCAGCATCATTAGCTGCTATGAATGGACGGAAGATAATGGGTAAGGTAAGCTCTCCAGCTTAGGGTGAGACCAGTGGAAATGAGAGAAGTTTTAATAACAAAAACAGGGATAAAACTACCTAAAAGGAAACCAGAATGAAGATGCCAGGGTCGCACTTATGCCATGGTAAGAAGCTGAGATTTGGTACAGTATGCACTAATAAGTGTTACACTTGCTTCAGAATAGGTAGTATTGTGGCTGTATTTCTAGAATATCACATTTTTGCATTAGAAATATGTGAAAATCATACCAGATAGCATGATGATGTATTTCTTGTTGCAGTATTACCTCACTAAATAAGTATCATTTAGTGGTAGTATAGTATTTATGGTAGGAATTAAACAAGCATATTTAAATGTTTTGTCACTTGGTTCTCTGTACCCTTCTATATATTTGTGACCAACTATTTCTCTACATCTAGTTGTTAAGAATTATCAGCATTACTATGAATTTAAAGGTCTGCTAACAGAGAAAAAAATCCAGTTGTGCTTTTTACTGTCTCTTGTTATATATACCATGATGCATTTATATAGGCGGGGCAAAATGGGAATGCTTCATAGAACTGCAGTAGGATAATTTGACCTGAAGGGGGGGGAGAGAGGGTGTATGTAAGGTGAAGGAGAGATGGGGAGAAGGGATATTTTGCAGGATGAAAGATATATACTAATTGTGTTCTATCCTCAGAATGGAGCAAAACAAGACCTAACGAGAAGGACTGGACTATTAGACTGACGTTCGCGATGGGGGCTTGTGTTTTGCAATATCCCTTAGATCAGAGCTTCCAAAGCTGTGGGTCAGGACCCCAGATGGGATCACAAAACCTGTATATGGGGTTGTGGCTTGGGTGGGTTGTTCATAGGTGTATCATTATTCTGCACCTCCAGAGTAGTCACAATTTTATTTCGTCACAATCATGGGGTCACGGCTACAAAAAGATAAGCATTCCCTTAAAATTTTCCAGTCCACTACATAAGTTCATAGGCAGGGTTGGTTGTCCCAGCTGTTAGAAAGCTATGGAAATGCTACTAGGGAAGATATTTTGGTTCCCCTGCCCTTAAAATTAGTTTAGAAACAAAATTCAATCATGCTATAATTTGGCTCTTCATAGCGCACTCTCAAATTAAGGTTTACAGATTGTAGCAACCTTATCAGAAAATATGGTTAATTATGTTATGTTTGTATGCTGCTTATATTGTGCATAAAGTTGTACATGAGAACAAATATTCATGGAACAGAACCAAGCGTACCTAGTGATGACTGGAATTACTTTTTATATAAGGAGAAAAAAATGCAATAGACTTGTTATTCCAAATACTGAACCACTTGTGTAGAGGTTTTGCAAAATGGAGAACTTTTGATATCTGAAACTATCTTTTTTAAGAGTGGTTTCTTATAATTTCATAATTTTGACACTTGCTATATCTGTCAGGTAGCCCTTATTGCCACTGTAGAAAGTAAAATGTAATAAAACGTTGTGTTTTTACTAGCAAATATTTTTTCTAGGAGGTAAAAGTGAACTGGGCGACAACTCCCAGCAGTCAGAAGAAAGATACAAGCAGTAAGTACATATGATTCTTTTGGTGACATTTTATTTATTGCACATACTTATATGCTTATATTTAATAAAAAGTATGCCCGTTTTTGTAGTAATGTTTTGATCATTAGCCTGAGATGATATTTAATGTGTTTGTGCCAATAAATTTAAGAACAAATCTAATCTTTGTTATTAGGTAGTTCCGTTGTCAGCACACTGCGTTCACAAGGTAATTGTGTCTTCTTAAACATAAAAATGAAATCTCTCAAGGGTATTCACTAACCAGCTGAAATTATTTTCTGTATGTTTATGTAAGGCAGACTGATTTTCTTCATGTATCTCAAGTCTGAGCTACTGCTCCATTTAACTGCTAGGGCTCTTTGTATATAGCTATTTGATTCCCAACTTCCCTTTTTGTATTGACCATTTCCTTTCCTAAAAGACATATACAATATTTTGAGTAGAAGGGCAAGACACAGTATATTTTAACTCTGTGTGATCCCATTCAAATGATTAAGCAAGTATTTTGCTACACTAGTTGGCTGGATTTAAAATTATTATTATAATTTTTTTTTTAAGGATATTAAAGCCAGCCTAATATAAATAATACAATGTAAAATTGTTTTCTTTGTGACTTTATAAAATTCAGCATTAAAAAAACCAACATTAAATAAAACCCCTCAGATGTGATACTGCTTTCTGCAGTCTTGATGGACTTCTTAATGCGCTAAGTAACAGTTTCCATCTGTGAAAGCCAAGTTGTCCTTAATGCCATTCTGTTGCAATGCAGTGTTTATTTTTGTTAGATTTGATCAAGGGAAGTCTACAAACCAACCATTTTATAAATAGATCCAGTATTTTTATATTCTATCCTATTTTAACATTTTATCATAAAATCTCAATCCTTTTTAATTTATGAAGTAGTTAGTTATTGATGTGTTATAATCTCTGCAGTAGAATTGAAATGTTTTATTGTTGAAATATTTTGAGCATCTGAAACTTTAGAAGTTTTTGATTCCTGTGTGAGGCAATGTGTACAAATTGTTTCCAAGTAAATTTTAAAGTATTAGGGTACTTTCTTGGAAAAATACATTGTGACTTTCAGTAATACTGAATAGATTTATTTAATCCATATATGCCTTTTAACGAGACCCAGTAATTTTATGGATATTTTTTTTTTTAATAATATGCAAGTACAGTACTAATGTTTTTCAGACATTCTTGAAATGTTTAAATATATTTCTTTTTCTTTGCCTCATAAGATCATTTCCATGTTTTTGTTGGAGACCTCAGTCCAGAAATTTCAACTGAAGATATAAAATCAGCATTTGCACCCTTTGGACGAATATCGTAAGTCATTTCTTCAGACTGATTATTTTAACCATTTTTTGGAATGATGTCTCTTATGTACAGTGATTGTAACATTTTACTAGTCTGATATTTTTGTCTAATTAGTTTGATAGAGTGCTTTCTTGCCTTTTTAAAGAAATTTCCAGTTGGCCTCTGGAGCCAGACAAATTGGTAAGAAAGTTACAGATATATGATTAATTTTAAGATGACAAGAAAAATCTATGAAGCAGATGGCTACAATTTAACCCCCCCCCCCACCCAAAAAAAAAAGAAAGTAGTAGTGTATATATACTTTTGAAAGCTGGTACTTTAAAAACTGTGTGGGGCAGTAAGCCCCTTCTGCATTTGCTGTGCTGGGACTTGCTACTGCGGCTTTGTAAAAGGGGCCTTTAGTGACTTAGAAAACCTGGGACATACAGAGTGAAATTCTAGATGTTTACAGTCTGGGTTTGGCATTGTAAAGTGTAATTTAGCCTCAGAGGATGTCTGTTGCCAGGCTGTGTTGATTCATATACCTAACAGTTGTAGGAGGTGGTAAATGCTGTGTTGCTATTTGGTCACTATAACCTAATACTATAAACCCTTTGAAGTTTTAATTTAAGTTCTCCAAATTTTATTCATGGTTAGCAAAACATCATCTTGACTTCTAATACCAGCATTCGCTGTCTGATCTCAGAGAGCTCATATAATTAGAATGTTTGTTTCCTTTCTGTGATGGCAGTTAGATGTATGTATGCCTTAAGCTAATTCTCCAAATGTTTCTCTTTACTTGGGATAATGGACCATCTATTAACTTTGTCTCACTTCCAAAAGGGGCTTGGACAGAAGCAGTAATAACAATGAGGTTTTGTATTTATCGTTAAATTGAACTTTGTGCTGTTTCATAATTTTATTTTCTCTGATATTAGTGCTCCAAGACAAACTATTCAAGCTTAAAAGATTCATGCCTTTCAGTTATTATTATTATTATTATTTGTCCAATTAAATGTAATAATAGTACTGGCCTTCATCCTTATATTATCTAACTTTTAAATGTGATCTTGGGAATGTTGTTATGTAGAGTAGAATGAACTAAGGCTAATTGTTTGTGGAATGTTCTGCTTTTCTTGTTTGTAGGGTAGATGTTTAGTAGCTGTACTGTTTCTTGAGAGAATCGGAGTGTTTTGTTTTTGGGGTTTTTTTTTTTGGGGGGGGGTGCTGAGACTTTTAAAGGGCCAGCAAAACTGTCATGCATGAGCTATTGAGATCTCACAAGCCAGCTCTTTCAGAAATGACATAAATATGGAAGGACCCAGCCCACTGTGGTAATTTTCATTTTGGAGTTTTCTCTAAATGTGGACTATATAGATGGAAAAGGAAATGTCATTGTGTATATATAGATATATATATATATAGAGAGAGAGAGAGAGAATGAATATCTGGAAAATTATGAAAACCAGATTGGGTAGTGGATTTTCTATAATAGAGAAAGTTGTATAATTGAATGCTCAAGTTTGGGCATCTCCGGAAACTGGGTCTCTAGGGATCCTAAAGCTTTTGTACGGTTGCATCTTATTTTTGATATTTTAAAAGATAGTACAACTTGAACTATTACTTAAAGGAAAGAAAAATAATTAGTGATACCTACAGCTTTTGCATTCAGTTCCAGGGATGGAGCTACTGTATACTTTCTACCACATCTTAGCTCGCCAAGGAAATGGACTTAGAAACACTTGTAAACTGTTCATCTTTAGCTTTTATATTTAAAAATTTTGAAACTTAAGTTTTTACAATAGATTAAATCCTTAGGGACAGATATCCTAAAAAGATAGGCGCCTAAAGTTAGGCACCTATTTCATAGCAGTCACACTTAGGCGCCCATTACAGAATCGTGCCTAACTAAAACTTAGGCACCTACAATGTAGGCCAGGGTTTTAAAAGCCTACATTATAGGCACCTGAGTACTTTTGAGAATCACGCCTAATGGTGCCTAGGTCCTTCTCCGCCCCTAAACACGCCTACTTTGGAGTTAGGCACCTATCTTATGTAGAATCACGCCTAAGAAGATAGGCATAATTATTAAAGCTCATAATAGAAGCCAATTATGATCATGATTATTAAAGCTCATAATTGAAGCCGATATACTAATTAGGTGCATAACTTAGCTGCAAAATAGGTGCGTAAATAAATAAGCACCTATCTTTAGGCGTCTTTTATAGAATTTCCCTCTTAGTGTCTCATAGTGGTGTGGCAGTACTGCAAAATTCAGTTCTTGTGGATTTGCACATTACCTCATTGAGTTGAAGTGAATGAGAGGGGAACTCCTACTCTTTGTTCCTAGTATGTGCTTATCTCCTGACTGTAGGAAGTAGAGCAACAGTGCCTTTTTTTCTCCTTGCCCTTTGAAACTTAACTTGAGGTTTGACTTATGACATGGTGGTATCTGCATATTTCAAACACTATAGCTGGTCCCAAGTAGCAGAGGTGACAGATATAGTCCAAGGTAAAGTGCTTGTCGGCACATAAAGGTGAAAATTGGATGGGGTAACAAGTAAAGAGATGGTATTGGCATTAGATGGAGAAGGGGAGTGAGAAGGAAGTCCCCCCTTCCTGTTTTGTAGCCCATATCTTCATTTTTATCCCCCATTCACCCTTCCCTTTCCAATGCCATCCTTGCTTCTTCCCAATTTTTTTCTCTCTAAACAGATCAGATGACCCCCCACACCGTACACTCAAAATAAATCTTAAATGCAACCCCCATTCAAAAAATACTCAAAACACACATATATAAGGTTGGAAAACAACTTTTATACAAAAATTGAAATTCCATAAACACTTTTTTAGGATTTGTTCTAGCAGTTGTGGTAAAATTTATCCCATTCAACTATAGAAATTGGGAGTTGTGACTACAGAATGCTTTTGCAGTATAAAGTAGTCTTTTAAAATCTTTAAACCTGTCATAATTTATCTGGTATAACAAAACCGGACATTACATTACAATAACCTTTATATGTCACAGTGATAATTGCAGTTATATTATTGATGAAGATATGATGGGTGTTGTATGCTGCTCTACTGTGGTTTTCTTTTTCCTTAGTTCTTATTGAAGTTACAATTAAATGTACATAGTGTTCTTTATTTTTGAACAATTATAAAGAGTTTATGGTTCATTAAGAGTTATCCTTTCTTTTATGTACTTTTACACCCCCCCACCCCTTTTGCAAAACTGTAGCGCAATATTTAGTGTCAGTCACGGTGGTATCAGCTCCAATGCTTGTGGGAATTCTATGAGCGTTGGAACTGATACCGCCGTGGCAAGCACTAAAAACTGTGCTACAGTTTTGTAAAAGGGGGAAGGTATTTTTAAAGGAGTGTTTTTCCCCTTTTCTTCTCCCCTTGTCAATATACAAAGCAAGACTCCATTTTCTTATTCTCTCATTTAAATTTTATGTTCATGTATGTATATGTTTCACCTTTGTTCTCAAGTCTTATTTTCAAAGTTTTCAGTTGAGGTAAGTACAGGCTAGTTTCTTACACATTGGACTTGTTAGAATAAATGTACTAAGTGTTTTGTTTCTCAGGCAATTTGTATTCAATATTCGGAAATCTGTTAAAATAGTTTTATATTATATTTTGAATTAATTTTTGTTCTCTTTTTGGGATAGATTGATTTGAATTTGATTTTATTTTTTCACTAATAAGATCAACTCACTATGTTAAAAAATTTGAACATACTAGACTTGTTATTTACCAGTCTTTATTGATAATCTTTGCCTTGGGAGACTAGAATTTCATAAGAGGTCCAAGTACTCTATAGCCACTTGAGTGGAGAAAAAAGAGGGAGGTGAAATGGTGATATGAGAGGAATACATTTTTCATTTCAAAGATCTGGTTTTTATTCTTACTGTAAAATACTATAAATTCTTGTTTGAAATCAAAATGCTATCATATCCTCTTTCTAATGACTTTGAAATTTCAGAGACTAGTAACTACATACATTTGGTTTTGTTTGCAAAATTTTTAGTGATAGATAACTTTAATATTCATATTGTTATACTTGGAAGAGAGAAGGTGTTCAAATGTATTGTATTTTGGATTAGCAAATATAGTTTCTCATTTTATTTGCAGATAAGTAAATTGCATGGCTTTTCAACATGCTTTTTCTTGCAAAAAGTACTTGTATTTGTGTGTGTGTGTGTGAGAGAATGTACGTCTTGAGCATTCATATACTTTGCCAAGCTGTAAACAAATTGCCTGAGAAACTCACTTTTAATAAGTTTCAGGATCATCTTTTCCCCATACATGGGCTAAACTATCATAGTTGGGGTTTTTACTCAATCTCAAATAATAGGGCTCTGGTTATTTTGCAGAGTGTCTCTGAAGAATGGAGAGAATTTCCATGGCTAACTGCAAGCTACAGTGCACAATGGATAAATGTTGTAGTTTTTTTCTTCTTTACTTTTTTTACCTTTTATGAATCTGTTTTTATATCTCAATTTCCAGTCGATCCTGTCTTTAATTCCTGTTTTAACATAGTCTTAAAAAAATATTTTTGTAGTATTTTAGTTTAAAACTTAAGTGTTTCAGTGTGTTACTTTTTCTTTCATACTGCAACCATTTCTGAAAATGTCCCACTTTCTCAAAATTTACAGCTGCCCACAGTTCCAAAAAGGGGGTAACGAATTGACCTGAGAAAATAAAAGAATTCAGTTAACAGGCGACGTATGCCTTTTAATTCCTATTTTTTTCCATTTTTTTCTATTTTATCTCTTTTAATGAGTAGGTAGAATGTGTGATCAAAGAGCAAGCTATAAATTGCATGGTTAAAGAGTGCCATTCCTATAATACGTTAGCTGTAAGTGGCCTAGATAGTATGTTTGAATAGCCACTTTGACCATGCTCAGATTATCATTTATATTGAGTTTTGAACTGGGAAACCAACCATAGTGAAATATTTTAGAATATACAGATACATACATATGTTCTAGAAACTATTGATTTGCATGTTTACAACATCATATTGATCTTTTAAATAGTAAGATTAATAGTAAGATTATCTTGAGGCAAAATTAGCATTAATATCTTTGCAAGTGTATTGAAAGGTTCACTTTAGCGAAGGTGAGATTTGAAATGGAGTGCTCTGTGCATATGTGTGTGGGTGTGTGACTTGCATTTTCATTATTTATTAAAAGATTGTGTGTGCTAAACTGACAAAACTTTTGTTTTATGTTTTAGAGATGCACGTGTGGTCAAAGATATGGCAACAGGAAAATCAAAGGGATATGGCTTTGTTTCTTTCTTCAATAAGTGGGTAAGTAGTGCAGATGTGGCCTTTGGTTATGGGGATTTTGTAATTTACAATTAGTATAATCTCCCTTTCCAATGTCTTAAGTGACCTAATTAATTTATTAAAAAGTTAATTATGTTGCATGCCTTAACTCTTTGTCCTTTATTAAATGGCTGTGAGACTGTGATTTAAAATTGGTTCTCGTGTACCAGGAAGATCTGGGAACCTTTGTGAATGTCTTGGAGATATCAAAGCCTTATAATTCTTAAGACATGAACAAGCCTTTAGCACAAAGTTAAAATATATTGAACAAAGGGTGAAGGTGCAAGCTGGACCATTAAAGCTATTACCATTGTTTTCAGTTTGCAGTTGCAGCAGATTTCCTTTTGGAACAGTAGTATAGCAAGCAGTTGAAGAACCTCAGTATGTACTACATTTTATATAAAATTGCTTCCTTTTCATCCTACTGGACCAGACCAAATGGATAGGAACAGCCTTGAGCTTAGCAATTCTGGCTGTAACTAAAACAGTTGACTTCAGGACCAACTGACTTCAGGGTTCAACAGGGTCTAACTTTCTTGCTTCTCTGTTGTGGTAAAAATGCCATAAGGAAAGTCAGGAAGCATAGTGGACTTTTTTCAGCATTCTGTTGGAAAAGATTCATAAATTTTAGACTATTTAGGCTTTTCATGGAGCCAACTTTCTGCCCACATAGTAACTCATCAACTAAGTGATTCCATAAATGCATATTTCCAGAAAATCTAAATTTTTTCCTTGAGCCTCTCCTTGCAAGCTCAGTCACAGGTGGATGATCATGTCATTTATCTTATACAGATTATTTATAACATCTTTTGAGACCTTGTCTAGAATTTTTTCTTCTGCAATCACGTCGATGTTTGGCTTGACTGCGAGCCTCCCTGGCTTGCGTGAGAATGTACACTTAAGTTAGCAGATGATGCTCCCTCTTTGGAGGTAAAGTGAAAGCAACAATAGATATAATGACCATCATTTCTTTCCTGTCCTACTGCCTTCTTGACAGTCAATGCAACAGCCTGCTTTTTGTCTATCATCTCTGTCATCAGCCACAAATCCTCTCGAATGCATATCCATCTTAACAAAATCTCAAAGATTATATTCATGTATTCCTGAGTCTTGAATATATTTGAAACAGGTTATTGTCTGAGGTTTCTCAGGCAGCTTCCAGATCAATTTTTACACTAAACTCCAATACCAGCTTCTTGGTAGAGGTGGTTTCTTTCCTGCTACAAACCAATGCCATAGAACATGTCCTGTTACTAGTAGCTTTGAGTTCGTTAGCACCACTCCAGACCAGCACAGTTCACTGCTGGGTAATAGCTCACCATGCCCAGCATATGGAGACTGAGACAAAGCTTGTGGCTGTAATAGGGGGAAGCACAGCTACTTCTAATATAACCAGTCTGCTCTCAGTCTCCAGGAGGTGTGGTAAACTGTTAGTCTTCCCTTGGTTAGTGTAGGGCTGTTGGTATTTGTTTAGTGGCCTTCTTGTCCCTGTCTGGTGCCGGACTGAGCTTGGGGGGATCCTTTTGGGGGTCCATCTGACCTCGAGTGTGTCACACTCGATGGGGTCAAGTCCCTCCCAAAAATATTACCTCTAAATCAGAACCCCATATGGACAACAAACCTCCCCTCTGCAACACTCTAACAGGCTTTAATTTCACACACACACAAGCCAATCACACAATATTGTTCTGTGAAATGGTGTGAGAGCCTGAAGGGCTTGGTGGGTCTGGATAGAGAGTATGTGAAGCAGTGAAGTTGAAACCCCTGACGTAGCAATCAGAGCGAAACGGAGGGTTCCCCGTCGGGTTCAGTGGCTGCAGGGCCCAGGAGGTGAAGGACTGAGAGATTTTGGATGCCGAAGCAGCTAAGTTCTCTTTTTTTTTTTGCTGTGTTCCATGCTGAATCCTGGACTTCTTTGCTACAGTGCTGATTTACCCATTTTTTCACAACTGAGGGCTGTGTCCCAGTGTGTTTTGTAACATCTCCCTGCAGGCTACCATAGAGCTTTTTCTACTGGTTCTATATTTTGGAGTACAGGGTTAGCCTTGAAAGGTGGAGTTTTTTACCTGATGAAGCTGAACTGAGGCTTTTTCTCCACCTTTCTTTCCTTTCTTTTTCCCTGTTACTTCCTGTTGTGTGATTGGCTTGTGTGTGTGTGAAATTAAAGCCTGTTAGTGTTGCAGAGGGGAGGTTTGTTGTCCATATGGGGTTCTGATTTAGAGGTAATATTTTTGGAGTTTAACTGACCCTTTTCCTGAGAGTATATGTCAAGTCCCTCCCACCATTTCCTCCATCTTCCCAAAATTTTGTAGAGGTGCCTCAGCTGTAAGCCTTGTCACCGATAGGCATATAGCTTAGAGAGCCAGTGGCTGCCTCAGGATTTTTAAATATTTTTTTCAAAACAATGCTGGTCTGAAGGGAACCTTCAGTTGTCTGTAATTGAGTTTTTTTATTTTTAACTGGAACTTTTCTTTCAGCTAGGTCGCGTATTGCGCAATGAGCACTTTTAAAGGGAAAAAATGCTCATCCAGAACATACAGAGTAAAATCAGATAAAGAAAAATCTGAACCTTGGTCCAACCCTTGCGGCGTACCACAAGGATCCCCACTATCCCCTACTCTCTTCAGCCTATACACTGCATCTCTCGGAACATACCTAGATAATCTAGGCATCACCACCTACAGTTATGCAGATGACATTACCATTCTCATACCTTTTGATCAACCAAAGACCGCCATGACACACACACTACACCGAACATTAGAAACAGTAGCAACCTGGATGAAAGATCACAAACTGAAACTCAACACAGACAAAACTAAATTCATCCTCCTCGAAAATGACAAAGTCCCAACCATAACCAATTTAGAAATTAACACAATCAACTATCCCATTCAAACTACCTTAAAACTACTAGGAATGACTATAGACCGATGCTGCACCATGCAACCGCAAATAAATAAAACAATACAGAAAGCCTTCGCAGTGATGAGAAACCTAAGACAAGTCATGAAATTCTTCGAAAAAACACAATTCCAGCTTATAGTACAATCCCTAATCCTAAGTCTACTAGATTACTGCAACATCCTCTACCTCCCCTGCCCTGCTACAATGACTAAACAACTACAAACGATCCAAAATACAGCTCTGAGACTCATCTACTTATTGAGAAACACAACCATATTACAGAAGCATACATCAACTCACATTGGCTACCAATTCAAGAAAGAATACTATTTAAATTCTACTGTATGTTATTTAAAGCCTTAAACGGAGACAGCCTGAACAACCGCCTCATCCAAACCACCTCAATCAGACATAGAAAAACACAAACCCCTAAATCAAAGAAGTAAAACGGGAAAAAAGTATACGATGGCCTCCTCTCCACTCAAGCAGCTAAACTAGACAACCAAATCTACTGATAACGACACCATACTACAAGACATTCAGAAAAGAATAACCTTGATAGGCGGTATATAAAAATCCTAATAAACTTGAAAACTATACTCTTCAAGAAATTCCTGAACACCTCCCCTTTTTCAGTGAAAAATATCTCCCTCTTCAGTTTTTTTTGTTCTGCAAGTGAACTCGGGTATGTTCTGATCTGATCTGCTCTACTTCTTTTTGTTATTTTCCAGTATTTGTGCCATCAGTGTTCAAATATTCTATGTAGCTTCAGTGCTTGGAGGTTCCCTTCTCGGTCTTATTTCACCAAGTAAAACACTGCTCCCTGGCCAAAATCTTGGAGTACCTGTGGAGCCAGCTTGCTTTGTGTCCCTTCAGGAGCTCGTGGTCCATTCCCCTGGGAGCTGCTTGCCTGCTGATTTATCAGAAGCTTGAACACAGGCTATGGTACCCCTGTGTAACAATCCTCTGGGAGTTGGCTGCAAAGTCCCCCCTCCCCCCAGTGCCTCGGAAGGACTTCCGGGGCTGGGATTCTGTGGTCAGGGTTTGCCCAACCAGCAGCCAGAAGTTTTCCATTTCCAATGCAATAGGTGAGAGATTCTAGATTACAGGGTTATTTCCCCAAGCTTGCATGGACTGCAGAAGAAATCCACTTCGGATTTTTCACTGTGCCTCAATGTATTTCAAAGCTCAGTAAAGCGTCCTCTAGCAGTTTTTTTCTTCTGCATGCATGACTGCAGTTGTGTGTGTTCTGCTCTCCTAAGTTTATTATTTTAATTCGACATAGTTTAATTCCCTTTGCGGGCATCTTCGCTGTCAATGCACTTTGGAGGCTCTGCCTGCTTGTGAATTCTCAGACTTCAGTCTCTAGCTGAAAGCTGATCCTTTTCTAGGTACCTGTTAGCCAGTCTGCATAGGATTCCTTGGAGCTCAGGGTTGTCCCTGAAGTTGTCTCACCTTCCGTTATATGGGGGTCGAGCACAAACTGTTTTGGCACACTTAGAGGGCTCAGCGGTGTCCCGCAGTGTGCTGGCTGCGTTTTCATGCCTCCGCCCATCTTGGTACGTATCCGGTGGTCCGCAGAGGTGGAGGCATAGTCAGGTGGTGGAGTCTGACCGGCAGCCCAAGGATCAGTTTGGAGTAAGCTTTCCCAGCATTGTGGCAGTGAATTCTGACTGGCTACTGATCAGAGCTGAAAGCAGGTGCAGCCCAGGGTCTCTTTAACAGTGAGTACAGCCAGAGCTGACAGGCTCTAAAACAACGATTTTCAAACGTTATTTTCAAGGGGTTTTCTGAGGTTTGAAGTGTTCCCCCTCCTGTAAAATTCAAAATTCAGCATTTTTTATTTTCATGAAGTGTTTTTGGTGTGAATTTGGTGCCGGTGGCCATCTTGGATTTTTTAGCAATTTTTTTTTTTTTTTTTTTCCAGGGAACTTGCTGGGATGGATGGAGTCCTTATTGTCTCCTACGCTGAACTCATGCAAATTTGCATGAATTTAGCACTTCTGGAGCATGCGCAGCTGAGGAGGACTGTAGCTTGTTTCCTCCTTGCAGAAGCAGGTGATTTCATGCTCAGCTAGGGGCTTGACTCAGCTGGTCCTTCAGTCAGCAAGACTGCGGACCCTTTGCAGCCTAAGAAACGCAAGTCCCAGTCATCTAAGGGTGTGACTATGCCCTAGGGACCTGACATTTTTTTCTGACTTTATGAGATTTTGTGGTCTGAATTTCAGGTCAGAGGTTCTGTGGCTGGTAGTTCTCAGCCTCCTCCGTCAACATCTCTGGGCAGCAGGGTGACATCGAGGATCTCCCCTCTTCTGCATGTTCCGCCAGTTCAGGATTCAAATCCTGTTCTGAGGGATCTGGCAGTTGATCCTGACTTCTCTGATTCTTTATTTGATAGTGCAGCCAGTCCCGGATTAGGAGATTTGGACTTGGGTACTGGATCCACGGATCCCTTAAGGGCTCTGGATCCCGGGAATGATCTGTCTGTGCTGGGCTTATTTAAATTTGCAGCTTTGCCTGACCTGATGACTGAATCTTTGCAGGAATTGAACTTGGCCACTAAGCCAGCTCCTTCCACTTCTTCTTCATCTCTCCCTGGCTTTGCAGTGTGTGTTCGCAATCTGCGACTTTTCCTTGGCATCAAGATATAAGTTTTATGGTCTCTGAGCAGTTAGCCCTCAAACGGTCTTCTGGAGAGTCAATATCCCACAGCGCCGGAGTGCCAGCAGCTTCTGGCACAGCCTAAAGTGAATTCCTTGGTGCTCAGGTGACTAGACGAACCTCTCTTTCCAGTGATGGGAGAGTGATGTTAAAGGATATGCAGGACCGCCATGTGGATGTGGTACTTAGGAAGATTTTTGAGATGGTGAATTTAGGCATTAAAGCAGATGTGGTGACGTCCTTTGTGGCACGCACCTGCCTCTCCGGCTGCAAACTGACTTATGCAGTGGAGCCTCTGCCTCAGCTCCTGATGGCTTGGATGCCCTCTATGGCCTTTTATTTTTATTTATTCAATTTTCTATACCGTTCTCCTAGAGAAGCTCAGAACGGTTTACATGAATTTATTCAGGTACTCAAGCATTGAAGGTGCTTGCCAAAGTGTCCGCTTATTCTGTTTCTGCACGCCAAATGCTATGGGTTCAACAGTGGACTGGTGATTCCACCTCCAAGGCTACTTTAGCGCGGCTACCTTTCAAGGGGCAGTTGGAAACCGATCCTGGATCTGCGTGAATGCGACTTTCAAGATCCCTCGATTCCGAATGGAGACTATGCGGTTGGCCATTGCAGCAGTGGCTCTGGGGGAATTTCCTATCTCGGTGGTCTCAGCAGAGTTTTCTCCTTCAGATATCTTGGATGGTGCCAGCTAGCAGAGACTTGAGCTGGTGGCTTCAGGGGGAGGCTGTCTGCCATGGCTGGCTTCTTCGGATTTCTGAGTGGATGACTCTTAGGACAAATGCCAGCATGGTGGGTTGTGGGCTCACTGCAGGACCTGCTCCATTCAGGGACAATGGGCTCCTGGTCTGAAATGTTGGTTGACTAATCATCTGGAACTTCAGTCAATTTGGCTAGCGCAACTCATGCTCCAGCCCTTCTGAAAGGACCAGCGGTACAAATTTTCCCGATAAAGCCACAGTGGTGGCGTATGTACATCACAAGGGAGCTTTAGTGCTCTCTTTTGGGCCAGAAAGATCATCTGCATTCCACTGGGTGGAAGCACATCTTCTGTCTTTCTTGGCGGCCCATATGGCTGGAGTTGACAATATTCAGGCAGACTCACTCGTCCGAAAGTTCCTGAACCCAAGAACATGGTCCCTCTCGCAGGAGGTATCCGTCTGATTGTACAGAGCTAGGGTCAACCCCAGAGGGACTTGCTTGCTTTGGCAAAGAACTTGAAGGCTGAGCGCTTTTTTGATTTGACGAACAGCGAAGAAGCTAGGGCCGGATACCTTGGTTTGGCCCTGGCTGGCTCACAGTTTATTTTTCAAGGTTCATTTAATTCAAATTGCTCTTCCTTCAAAGTTTTACACAGCCATACCCAGTGCAAGGAATCAAGCAGTAACAGATGACGCGGTTACATGGAAGTGAAGTTGAAAGTCTTTAGAAGACAGTTTTTAATGGACACTGTGCATGAACACTGAGGGCCTCTTCTATCAAACTGCACTAGCAGTTTTTAGCACAGAGAGCCACGCTACTCCCGACGCTCATAGGAACTCTATGAGAGTCGGGAGCAGCGCAGTCCATTCAGCGCGGCTCACCGTGCTACAAACAGCGCAGTTTGATAGAAGAGGCCCTATGTAACTTTATCTTGCACTGGGTATGGCTGAGCCGAACATGAACCAAAACTTTGAAGGAAGAGTGATTTGAATTAAATTAACCTTGAAAAATAAACTCTGGAAAGTCAAAAAAACTTTATGATTATAAGACCAGCTTTATTAGATAACATTAAAGCTTTGTCTATGCAGGGCTCATTGATGTTTGGCTAATGGCCATTTGATAGTTCACTGAGCACTTTATTTGTATTTAATATATATTGTTGTTGATGATATGTTTGATGTTATTTAATGTCATTTGATGTTATGGATTGTATGTAGAATGATTTTAAAAGAAGATATTTACAATAAAGAAATTTATTAAAAATTTATGAGGGTAATTTAAATATAGAATTAAAGAGTGATTGCCAGGAAGTTAGTTTAAATACTCCATTTTGTTTATAGCAATTCTTATGTACTGTCACTTTAAAGACTGAAAAGTTTAAAGACCACCTGTATTGCGCATGCATTGGTGCCTTCCCCCATAATGATGGTTTGTGGGATAATCATTTCTCAGTTTTTCGCAAAGCTGAGTATGCTTGGAGTTTCTCCAAGTGCCTCAAACTATTCTGTTTTTTTGTGCCTTCCAGTCAGTTTTTCCTTTATTTCTCTCATAGGTTTTCATTTGTATTTATCTGTTTTGTGGTTCTGAGTTTTTCATTTTTGACCAAATTTTTGTTTTGGGTCTTTGGGCTCACCTCAGCCTGTTTTCAGGCTGGGTACAATAAGTCATTTTCAGTTTGCTAGCTACTTGACCTCCCTGGACAATTGAGTCTTTTGACTTTGTGTCGGCAGTGTTTACAAGTGGCTTCAAGCAGTGCACTCAGTGCAACAGGACTATTTCAGCTACTTACACATATAACTGATGTGTCTGGTGTCTAGGTCCTGAACACTCACCAGACTCTTGCCTGCGCTGCAGAAGAGGTTGCTTAAGGCCAGCCAGCAACAATTTGACGATCTTTTTGGGTCAGCATCAGGAACATCAAGGATGTCTGCAGACTCCTGCACCAATGCACAAAGAATATCATCGTCGGTACTGATACCTTCTGCATCAACGGTGCTACCTCCATTGGGGGAATCACCTAAAAATGCTAAGATGCATAAACACCCTTCCCTCCTCCAGGTGTGCATCGGCATTGTCTGAAGCATCCACTCCATCGACGCATTCAGAATGTTGACGCATCAAGGCACGATCGCTGTCGGTATAGTTGATGTCCCCTTTGAGGCTTGCCTCGACATCGAGGTCACCAATGCCTCGACATCAGATGCAGCCTGCACTTTCTGTACTGCATGCAACTTCAGTTCCGGTTGCTGTCCTTACAAGACCAAATAAGGGAACTGGTACAGAGGGAATTGGCTGAGATGCTAGTTGCACACTGTAGGTACCTGTTACAGCAAAACCACCTTCAGCCCACTCTGAGCATTAATTATTTGCTTTTCTCCACAGGCCGAATGGGGCTCAGGGCTCAAATGATTATCTTAGATCTTACTGCCATTTCCTTCAAGGGTGCATTTGTATGTTCTATGTGTTACATTCCATCTTTAGTTTCCTTTTAGGCATACTGGAGTTTAATGGAAAGATTAACTGCTGTTCTTAGGGTTATCAGGGTCTTACCTGTTTAACATTTTTTATTAATTTCATATAACAACAAGTGTATCATAAAAATTCATACAATTACCTTAAGTATACACTTGATATCTCCATAACATATTGTACATACAACATATCTTATATAATCCTTACTACAATTTTATCAGGTTATCAGGGTCTTAACACACACCTAATTCTCTCACCCTAAATGTCAAGATGACTAAGCTGTTGAGGGTTAATTTGAATTGCCTACTTTTTTTTTTCTTAGTGGAGGAGGATTTGGTATTTCTGCCTACAAAAGTGAAATATTTAAGGGTGATCCAATTCTAAATTTGTTCTGTGAACTCATTTCTGTATACCTATAACATTATGATTGTTCGATCTCCATTGTTTTAAGATGGTATGCAGACTGAAGCGTTTAAGATCACAAGTACTACCCAGTAGGGTATATCAGTTTTTAAGGTAGATTTTTATTTTTTCAAACTTTACAAACTACTAGTGACAAAATTATGCAGTTTTGCATGCTGAATCAGATTTATCTGTCTTCAGAAACTGCTTAAAGTGAGTCTTATCTATTTCAAATCAAAGTTGAAATATGTGAAAATTAATTTTTATTTGAACATACAAATAAACTGAACTATGCCTGTAGCCACATAATTGTCTTTAAAATGCCATTTTTGCAGTTTATTTAATGCTATTTAACAAAATCCAGCAAAGAGGCCATATCTTGTTTGCTTCTGTTTCAGCTCATGAGCTTCCTGCTGACCATCTGACTCCCAATATAATGTTCCCGCCTCTCTTGATTGTACATATGACCATCAGCCTCAGTTGTCTTTATTTATTTAATTAGTTTTCTGTCCCGTTCTCCCCAATGAGCTCAGAATGGGTTACAGGTTTTTACAAATCTTTCTATGGACTGGGTGTGTGATGGCCAGTCTGGAACCAGCTTGGGCTTGCTCAGAAATGCCTTGATCTCTGCCATTATCATGGTACAGGTAAGAGGAAGTTCAGAGACTCCGGAGCTCCAGTCAGGTAATTGGGTGAGTGTTGATGGATGGTGTTTTCCTGGGTCTTGCCCTGCTGTCTTCAAGCTCGGTGTCTCCTCCTTCACCTCTGATCTCAGTATCTTCTCTCCTGTTCCTCTTCAACGTACAGCCTAGCTTGCAGAACAGACTCACTGTAGGCATGATTTATCATTCTTATTCTCACTGTTCTTTCAACAGTTGCAGCTGGAAGAGGAGATTCCTCATTCTTAATTTTTTTTCAGATTATGCTTGGAAATCCATATTCTCATAAACCTTAGAGCTGTCATGAGCCATCTGCTATGTGACACAAGTCCTATTTCCAACAGAGCCAGATCCTTTGGCAAGACACGTGTTCTAATGGTAGTTAAAATTCTACAACCATAGCTTTGATCTGTGCTTAAGTCTTCGATCACTTTATCGCTGAGCTGAGGAAGATCAGGGCCAACAGAGATCTTAGTAAAATCAGGATTTCTTTCCATTTCAGTAGCAGAATCCAGCATTTTTCCAATGGGATCTGCCCATTTGTTGCTTAATGTTTTTCCATCTAAAGCAGTCACCTGTGTGAAAGTTACAGACAAAAGTTACAGACATTCCACACTAATTTACTTTGTAGCTTCTCTTCAACATAATGCATTACTCTTTCCTTCCAATCAATGTTTCTATTATAGGAATCGCCTCCAGTAGCCAAGAATTTTATCTATCTCTTGGCCATGCAGCCAAATTATCAGCAGTTATTTCTGCATGAGTCTTCTCTTAAGTTGCTTTTGCAAGAACAAAATGCTACAGATATCTTCCTCCTGGCTCCATACAAACTGTATAATGTTCCAGTGTGGTATCTTAAACTGGCAAGGGCTATGTGGTTGGTTGTATCATCAGTATTATATTTTGGCTGCTTCCTAGCTTTCTGTAGAGCCACAGGAGCTTCTTCCACTGGTTCTTTCGCCATTTCATCTGAATCTCCCTGTTCCACTTCAAGCACAGATCTCTTCATCATCTATTGCTCTTCTGCTGTTCTTTTTCCACTCTTCATTCTTCCTTTTTGTTTGCCTTCTGTAGTTCTTTCTTATGGTTTCAGGGAGGTCAGCTGGTCCAGTCTGAGATCCAACACTCCCATCTTTCTCTCTGACTTTGTATAAAGGCTAGTTCAGTGACAGGCATCTTCTTCTGTCTGCTTCATTCACAAAGTACTGTATGTGTATTCCACTGACACAGGCAGAAATGCATCCCACATTAGTACAACATTTTATTTCAGGTATGTATGTTCATCAGCGTGTTGAGCTTCTCCATAAATCTGTCTTTCTCCTTCAGTTTTTCTCTGCCCACAGAAATTGCTGGTTTGTTCCCACATGGGTTTCAACTTTATTTATTTAAAAAATGTATATTCTGTTCTATCAACATTTCTAGGCAGATTCCAACAAACATACATAACATATAACAGACAACTACATTAAGAACATAAGAATAGCCTTACTGGGTCAGACCAATGGTTCATCTAGTCCGGTAGCATCTTCATGATAGTCGATCCAGGTTACTAGTACCTGGCAAAAACCCAAATAGTAACAACATTCCGTGCTACCAATACAGGGCAAGCAGTGGCTTCTCCCATGTCTCTCTCAACAAGACTATGGACTTTTCCTCCATGAAATTGTCCAAACCTTTCTTAAAACCAGCTACGTTACCAGAACCTTAACTATTCTGAATGAAAAAATATTTCCTCCTATTAGTTTTAAAAGTACTTCCCTATAATTTTGAGTGTCCCCTAGTCTTTGTAATTTTTGAAGGAATAAAAAAAATCAATCCAATTGTACCTGTTCTACACCACTCAGGATTTTGTAGACTTCAATTCTTATCTCCCCTCAGCCGTCTTTTCCAAGCTGAAGTGCCTAACCTTTTTAGCCTTTCCTCATACAAGGAAAACAGCAGTTACTTAATAAACTTCAAAACATTTAAGAAAAAAATAAAAAAATCTAGAAAATCAACATTGATATAACTCCCTAAACAAAAATGTTTTCAAAATCTTGAAACAGTCAGCATCACCAAGCCCTTGCAGTTGCTCAGGCAATTGGTGCCTTGTGGTCCACCCATGTAGAATATAGATTTCCTATATTCTTTGTGGTGGATTTCACGAACAGATGGGACCACAGGGCATTACTATTCAAGGAACATAAATTATCCCAGGACAAGCAGGCAGGTATTCTCACTAGTGGGTGATGTCATCCGACAGAGCCCCGATACGGACGTCTCACAAGCATATTTTGCTTGAAGAAACTCAGAAGTTTTGAGATGCCCGCACCGCGCATGCGCCAGTGCCTTCCTGCCCGATGGTCCGGGCGTGTCTCCTCAGTTCTTTTCTTTCCGCGCTGACTGAATTCCCGTTTTTGCCTTCTTTTTGCCGCGATTTTGGGTTTATTTTACTCTTTATCGTGTGTTTTCTTTGTTTTTATTCTTAAAAAAAAAAAAAAAAAATTTCTTCCGGCGAGTCGGCCGGGTCGGCCACGTGGCTCAGGCCCCGCGTCTTCGATCTTGCGGCGGAGCTTTTTCGGCCTATGTCCCGGCCAATCACCGGTTTTAAAAAGTGTAGCAAGTGCCAGCGCGTGATTTCGCTGACGGACCCAAATTGACGCTGTCTACAGTGTCTTGGTCCAGAACATTTCCCGAAATCGTGCCGGCCTTGTTCCACTCTTACAGCGCGGGCGTTTAAGCGGCGCTGTCTATTGTGGGAGTCGATGTTCAAGATGGAGGCTGCTAAAGAACCTTCGGCTTCGACTTCATCAGCCGCTTCGCCTGTCCATGCTAAGCCAGCTGCTACTCCTGCTACTCCGGGCCTTCTGAAGCCGGCTTCGTTCACTCCGGCTTCGGCCCCGAGTTCGGCGCCGGTGCCTGTTCCCGTCTCCTCAGCTCAGGTACTGCCTTCCACCATTCCGCCCATGGTCATTAAGGTGCCGAAAGCTTCCAAGCAGAAGCACTCGACCACGAAGGAGCGCTAAGACCGTGCTGGAGGACCCCCTTTTGGTGCGGATCCCTCCATATCGGCTTCGTTACGGTCCCTCTTGGAAGCTCAGTTTGTCGAGCTCATGCAAACGATGGGACCCAGATTAATTGCCTCCATCCAGGGTGACCTCCCGGTCCCGATTCCGGGGGGCGGACCGCCCCCTCCTCCTCGCCGGTCGGTCTCGCTACTTGGCGAGGAGGAGCGACGTAGGGCGGCCGGTCCCTCGAGGCGGGCTTCCTTCAGCGACATGCCTCCTTTGGAGCCCATTACGCCTCCACGCCAACAGGGCGGGAACCCTCCGGTGGGTAATCGAAGCCCTGGGCATAGCAAGTCTCAGGAAGAGTTCTTCCGCACCCCATACCAAGCCTGGGCTGCGTCGCATGACGCGTTGTCTGTTCCACCTCTTCGATCTACAGCTTCGAGTCCCATTCACTCGCTGGAAGCTTCGGGGGACCATGCGAAGTATCGTCATTCTCGCTCCCCCTCCAGGCACCGTGAGGGGCATCGGTCCAGGCATTCATCACGGCACTCCTCGCGCCATTCTGAGGTTTCGCCGCAAAAGAAGCTACCGCGTCTGGGGTACTCTTCCTCTGACATGTCTCCCCCGGAGGGTCCGGAGTACGAGGAACCATCTACCTCTTTTTCTTCCTGTCGATCCCAAGTCTCTCTGGATCCTGAGGCCTCGACTTCGTCCAGTCCGTCTCGGAGACCTGTTCTAGCCGACCAGTTGTCTTTCTCTTCTTTTCTCCGACAGATGGCTGATGACTTGGATGTTACTTTGGACACTGGGTCTCGATATTCTAAGGAGTATCTCGACACCATGCACTTGCCTCACCCTCCTGCGGAGTCTCTTCGATTGCCTCTCCATAAATTGCTTGACCAGACATTTATGCGATGTTTTGAGACACCTTATTCTATTCCTGCAGTCCCGGGCAAATTGGATGCCCGATACCGCATAGTCCATCACAAGGGGTTCGAGGGCTCTCAACTCTCTCACCAATCCCTGCTGGTCGAATCCTCCCTCAAACGTTCTCATCCCTCCCAGGTGTATGCCTCGGTACCACCGGGTTGCGAGGGCAGGACGATGGATAAGTTTGGGAGGAGAATCTACCAGAACTCGATGACGGCTTCCCGAGTTCTTAATTATAATTTCTACTTTGCTTCTTATTTGGAGTTCTTCTTGCCTGTACTTCGGAAATGTACTCCCTACATCGATTCTCAGGCTCGATTTGAGTTCGAGGAAGTGGTAGCCTCGCTTTCCCAGCTTCGTCTGCAGCTTATGCAATCCTCGTACGATGCCTTTGAGCTATCGGCACGTGCTGCTGCCTGTTCCGTGGCCATGCGTCGGTTGGCATGGCTTCGGACCATTGACATGGACCCGAACCTCCAGGACAGGCTTGCCAATGTGCCTTGTGCGGGAGCGGATCTGTTTGACGAGTCCATCGAGGTGGTGATGAAGAAGCTTTCAGACCATGAGAAGTCTTTTCAATCTATCCTTCGGCCTAAGCCTAAGCCTCAACAGTCTCGGCCTTCTAGACCGCCCTTGATTTATCAGCGGCGCTACACTCCGAGGCAGGCTCCGGCTGCAAGGCAGCCAGCGAAGCGGCAGCCTCCTCAGAAGGCTCAACAGAAACCTCAGCCGCCGGCTGCACCCAAGGCTACTCAGCCTTTTTGACTCCATACCAGGGAGCATAACCGACCTCGTTCTGCATTCTCCTGTTTTTCCCATCGGTGGTCGCCTCCACCATTTTTTCCATCGATGGGAGGCTATTACCACCGACCTCTGGGTCCTTTCCATCGTAAAAGAAGGGTACTCTCTTCAATTCCATCGGGTCCCCCCGGACCACCCTCCAAGAGAGTATCCTTCCAACTTGACGCAGACCACCCTCCTTCTTCAGGAAGCTCAGGCTTTGCTCCGGCTTCGGGCCGTCGAGCCGGTCCCGGTAGACCAGCACGACCGGGGTTTTTACTCCCGGTACTTCCTTGTCCCGAAGAAGACGGGCGACCTGCGACCCATTCTGGACCTTCGGGTCCTCAACAAGTTCTTGGTCAAAGAGAAGTTTCGCATGCTGACCCTTGCTTCTCTCTACCCCCTCCTCGAGCAGAACGACTGGTTATGCTCTCTGGATCTCAAGGAGGCCTACACTTACATTCCTATTCATCCAGCCTCCCGCAATTTCCTCAGGTTTCGGGTGGGACATCTGCATCTGCAGTATCGAGTGCTTCCATTCGGCCTGTCCTTGTCTCCCAGAGTCTTCACAAAGTGTCTGGTAGTGGTGGCCGCTGCACTCCGACTGGCTCATCAAGGCTCCCTCAGCTCCAGAGGTCCTTTCGGCGACCCTGGCGACTATTTGCTTCCTGCAGAGTTTGGGCTTCGAGATCAACTTCCCCAAATCTCATCTCCAGCCCACCCAGTCTCTCCCCTTCATCGGGGCAGTCCTGGATACCATTCAGCTCCGAGCATTCCTTCCTCCTCAGCGCATGGATGCTCTTCTTCATCTCTGCCAATCTGTATCTTCTCGCCAGTCATTCTCGGCGAGACACATGATGGTCCTCCTGGGCCACATGGCCTCTACAGTTCATGTGACGCCTTTTGCCAGACTCCATCTCAGAATTCCTCAGTGGACCCTGGCTTCTCAATGGACTCAGGTGTCAGACCCGTTGACTCGACACATCATGGTCACTCCTGCTCTTCGGCAGTCTCTACTTTGGTGGATGACCTCTTCAAATCTATCCAGAGGTTTGCTGTTTCACACTCCTCCCCACCAGAAGGTTCTCACGACAGATTCCTCGAACTATGCCTGGGGGGCTCATCTGGATGGGCTTCGCACTCAGGGATTCTGGACCAGTGCGGACCGACTCCATCAAATCAATCTTCTGGAGCTCAGAGCCATCTTCAATGCTCTTCAAGCTTTTCAACATCTACTGCACGACATGGTGGTCCTCATTCGCACAGACAACCAGGTTGCCATGTATTATGTAAACAAGCAAGGGGGCACGGGATCGGCCTCCCTCTGCCAGGAAGCTCTCAGAGTCTGGGATTGGGCGGTTCGCCACAACGCCTTCCTCAAAGCTGTATATATTCAGGGGAAGGCAGACAACTTGAGTCGTCTCCTTCAGCCTCACGAATGGACTCTCCATTCCAACCCCCTTCATCAGATCTTTGCACAATGGGGGACGCCTCAGATAGACCTCTTTGCGGCTCCCCACAACTTCAAGCTGCCTCAGTTTTGCTCCAGGATCTACACTCCTCATCGCCTCGAGGCAGATGCCTTTCTGCTGGATTGGGGGAATCGCTTCCTGTATGCGTTTCCTCCATTTCCTCTCATTCAAAAGACTCTGGTCAAGTTGAGATCCGACCATGCCACCATGATTCTGATAGCTCCTCGGTGGCCCAGACAGCCATGGTTCTCCCTTCTCCTTCAACTCAGCAGCAGGGAGCCGGTGCTTCTTCCAGTGTTTCCTTCACTACTTACTCAACATCAAGGTTCACTGCTTCATCCCAACCTGCAGTCTCTCCACCTGACAGCTTGGTTCCTCTCAACGTAACTCCTCACCAGTTTTCACAGGCGGTGAGGGATGTCTTGGAGGCTTCCAGGAAGCCTGCTACTCGTCAATGCTACTCCCAGAAGTGGACTAGATTTTCTTCCTGGTGTGTTTCCAATTCCAAGGAGCCTCAGCGAGCCTCTCTATCCTCTGTATTGGACTATCTTCTACACCTGTCTCAGTCTGGTCTCAAGTCTACATCTATTCGAGTCCACCTGAGTGCTATTGCGGCTTTCCATCAGCCTCTACAAGGGAAACCTCTCTCTGTTCATCCTGTGGTTTCCAGATTTATGAAAGGACTTTTCCATGTCAATCCTCCTCTCAAACCCCCTCCAGTGGTTTGGGATCTCAATGTTGTCCTTTCTCAGCTTATGAAGCCTCCTTTTGAGCCTCTCAACAAGGCTCCACTTAAGTATCTCACCTGGAAGGTGGTTTTTCTGGTGGCCCTCACGTCTGCTCGCAGGGTCAGTGAGCTTCAGGCCTTGGTGGCGGATCCACCTTTCACAGTATTCCATCATGACAAGGTGGTCCTCCGCACTCATCCGAAATTCCTGCCTAAAGTGGTCTCTGAGTTTCATCTCAACCAATCTATTGTACTTCCAGTGTTTTTCCCAAAGCCTCATTCTCATCCTGGAGAATCAGCTCTTCATACTCTGGACTGTAAACGTGCTTTGGCTTTCTACCTGGATCGCTCCAAACCACACAGAACTGCTCCTCAACTTTTCGTCTCCTTTGATCCAAACAAGTTGGGACGACCTGTATCGAAGCGTACCATCTCCAACTGGATGGCGGCTTGTATCTCTTTTTGCTATGCCCAGGCTGGATTACCCCTTCCCTGTAAGGTCACAGCCCATAAGGTCAGAGCGATGGCAGCTTCTGTAGCCTTCCTCAGATCAACACCGATTGAGGAGATTTGTAAGGCTGCCACTTGGTCCTCGGTTCATACATTCACCTCTCATTATTGTCTGGATACTTTCTCCTGAAGGGATGGACAGTTTGGCCAAACAGTGTTACAAAATTTATTCTCCTAAGTTGCCAACTCTCCCACCATCCCATTGAGGTTAGCTTGGAGGTCACCCACTAGTGAGAATACCTGCCTGCTTGTCCTGGGATAAAGCAATGTTACTTACCGTAACAGTTGTTATCCAGGGACAGCAGGCAGCTATTCTCACGTCCCACCCACCTCCCCTGGGTTGGCTTCTCGGCTAGCTACCTGAACTGAGGAGACACGCCCGGACCATCGGGCGGGAAGGCACTGACGCATGCGCAGTGCGGGCATCTCGAAACTTCTGAGTTTCTTCAAGCAAAATATGCTTGTGAGACGTCCGTATCGGGGCTCTGTCGGATGACATCACCCACTAGTGAGAATAGCTGCTTGCTGTCCCTGGATAACAACTGTTACGGTAAGTAACATTGCTTTACATGTTGGTCAATAAATACAAAGGGAGTCTAACAAAACTGGAGATTTCCTGCCAGCCAATGTTTTAAAAACAAGTAGTAACAATTTATAATGAATACGATACTCAATTGGCATCCAGTGCAGTTCTTTAAGAGTGATGTGTTCGAATTTAGAAGTTTCAGTAATTAACCTTGCCACAGAGTTCTGAACAATCTATAAAGATCTCAAATATTTCTTAGGAACACCCATTAGCAAGGAATTACAATAGTCAAAATGTGGAAAAATCAGACTTTGAATAACCAAACGAAAATGAGAACTGGTCAACTCTGATTTCAAAGGGCGCAAAAGCCTGAGCTTAAAAAAAGAGTTTGTTCATGCTTTTTCATCTTCAAAGATATAACTCCTAAAGTTTTATGTGTTCTTGCAAATGAAATCGCCACTTCCTTACATGTAACCAATGTTGGAAAATCATGAATAACATGACTGACATACTTTGCTTAAATCCTAACTTGGCTGTTTATAACAAGACCACTGAATTTTGGATTTGCTTTGTACCACTGAGCAAGGAATCCAGTAATTAGGGCATTCACCAGTACAGTGCTGTAGTTATCCCAGGACAAGCGGGCAGATATTCTCACATGTGGATGACGTCATCCATGGAGCCCTCGTATGGACAGCTTTAAAAGTATATTGCCACTTTAAGTTTTTAGAAACTTCGTGATTGCCCGTACCGTGCATACATGAGTGCCTTCTCGCCTGACGTAGGCTTGCGGTATCTCAGTTCTTTGTTTTCCACAGAGCGAAGAAGTTTCTGAACTCTGTTAGTTCTTTTTGCCTGCCTTTCCACTTTGCATAATTTTTCTATTTTTCTTTCGCTATTATTTCCTTTTTTTATCTTTTTGTTGGAAAAAAAAGATTTTCTTTCTTTTCTCGTGGGCTTCACCCGAGGGTTTATTTTCTCTTCAGCAATTGAGTTTAATCTTGCTGATGTAGTCTTTCCGTCCATGTCGAGACTGTTAACGGGTTTTAAAAAGTGCTGCAGGTCAGAGGTCTATTTCCCTCACCGACCCGCATAGATGGTGCTTGCAGTATCTTGGGCCTGAACATCGGGTGGAAACCTGTTCCCAGTGTTCCACCTTGCAGAAGCATTCAATTAAAAGCCGTAGACTTCAGCAGGAGAAATTGTTTGGTGCTGCCATGGATATCGATAAGACCTTGCAACCATTGACATCAAAGACTCCTGCATTGACATCAGTATCAATATTGAGAGATCTTGCACCTTCAGGTATGCCAGCTAAGAAGTCATCAGCTTCTCAGCAAGTGTCGCAGGTCGCACCAACATCAAATCCTTGATGCAGACCAAGCTGCGTTGCTCACTTTTACGGCTTTTTTCTCTTTCGAGGTGTGCATCCTCGTCGAGGTCACCCTCTCTGAGGCAAGCCGTGGCACTGATGGTACCTGCAGATAGCCAGAGATACCAGTGCTTTCTTTCTGGGAAAAGCTCGATGAGTTTTTCTTTAGGGAGCTGGGCGATATTTTCAAACTTCAGGCACCAGCATCGACTCCCGTGGCACTGGCCCAGTCTGAGCATACTGCTTTGAAGCCCTGAGGTCCTTCAGTCAGCTCTCTGGCAGAATGTCAGCATAGATATTCATCGAGTCACCATCGATTTTTCTCTACACTCTACTTCTAGACATTGGTTATCACATCTACGGTCAAGTTCTTCATTGGTGCATCAATCCACTTCATCGAGACATCAATGCTCCTCCTCTTCCATTAACGTTTTAAGTCAAAGAAGCACCAATCTCCATCGTGTACTTCCAAATGAAAGAGAGCTTCATGTCGTACTTCCTCATCTTCCTCAGATCGGTACCGGAATTATCAAAAATGTTGATCCTCTCAACGCACACCATTTCCAAAGCTTCTTTATGACTCTGATTTACAATCTGAAACAGACGCTAATCTCGCTGGTTATGCAACTAAGGCTTATGATACCCCTTCAGAACCTTTTCCTCAGAAATCTCTGCCAAAGACAAGATCTCCTACCAAAACACTGTCTTTTACTAAATTTATTAGGGGCTACCTGTTAACTACTACTATTTATTAGTTCTATAGCGCTGAAAAGGCATACGCAATGCTGTACATTTAAACTAGAAACTGATTCTGCATTCAGTGCTGAATATTTAGAGGCTTTGGACTATGATGAGCCTCCCAAAGAGCTCCTTAAATTACCATTTCATGGCATTCTTAGACACTCTTCAAAAGAATTGGGAAACATCCTTAACTATTACAGTGGCTCCCAGAAAGCTGGATTCTATTTATTGAATCATTTCTTCTCCAGGATGTGTGTGGAAGCGTTTTGCAGTATATACCATCTTCAAATATAAAGCTAATATATAGCTGGTTTATAACCTAAGGGGAATAAAGATGTCAAGGGCTCGCAGCAACCTGCTTTTAGAACTAGTCTTAACAAGACTGCTACTTGCGAGCTATCATGAGTTCAAACTTCAACTAAATGTGAAAAATTATTTAACCCATACTTTAGTAACGGCTGTACTTAGTGTGCAGCGTTGAACGCAGTGATCTAGGGCAATTTAGATCTTCATTTGCTTGAAATTCCTACTTCTCCTTCAGTGTAGCATGTTTGCAAACAGGGTCCTTAACTACCCTACATATCCTCTTACATGAAACATCTTGTACAGAAACTACCTTCTTTTGATAAATATATTCTTGCACAATATCTTTAGGAGTTTTGCACTGTTTCCCAAACTAGAAAGTATTTGGCGAGTATCTAGAGCTTTGACTATGTCAGTGGCCATAAGATGCCTGGCATGGTTGAGAGTCTCAGATATGGATATCAACCTTCAAGACAAATTAGCTAATATTCCCTGTTTGGAAGAAGAGCTTTATGGTGATTCCATTGAAGTGGCCAGGGGAGAGTGTGGCGCAGTGATTAAAAGCTACAGCCTCAGCATCCTGAGGTGGTGGGTTCAAACCAGCGCTGCTCCTTGTAACCCTGGGCAAGCCATTTATTCCCCCCATTGCCCCAGGTACATTAGATAGACCGTGAGCCCACCAGGACAGACAGGAAAAATGCTTGAGTATCTGAATAAATTCATGTAAACTGTTTTGAGCTCCTTTGGGAGAACAGTATAGAAAATTGAATAAATAAATAAATAAAAAAAAAAACAAAGCTAACTGACCATGAAAAGAATTGGAATGGTTTGGTTAAAACCAAGTCTAAGCTCCCTCGGCTTCAGTCATCTAAACCTTTTTCATTCCAGAGGCGTTTTTCTGCCAAACCTGCTCGCTCTCGTCCGCCTCTGCAGAAGAAGCAAAAGCAACAGCGACCTCAAAAGTCTCAACCAGCAGCTCCTCAAAAATCTGATGTCTTTTTTTGACGGACTCATGGAGAGCATAGCCGCTGTTCCTCTCTCTCTCTCAGCCTTTTCCTCAGCCAATTGGAGGTTAGCTCCAATTATACTATCCGCGTTGGGTGCTGATAACAGACCTCTGGGTTCTCAGTCATTCAAGAGGGTTACTCTCTTCATTTCATTACACCTCCAGATCATCCTCCAAGAGAGGCTTATTTAAACCCTCAGCAGATGTCCCTTCGGGAGATAGAATTTCTACTACTTCTGAATGCCATAGTGACCAAAGTAGCTCCAATGCCCTTATCAGTTCTACAAAGTGCTAAGCAGTTGGCTCAGTTTTGATGTGGAGTTTCCTTGGGGTAGGAGAGCCATGTGGTCATTGTGTCAACATCAGGAAAGCAGCTTTCAGACACACTGGCAGCCCTGATGTTGGCTGCCACCATCTTGAATGTAAGTCCTGCTCCGGAGCAGCAGCCTTTGTGGCTGGAACAGGAGGTGCCATTTCTGATTCAGTAGGTAGTAATGAGCCCTCTGACAGAGCAAGGTTTCCCTCAGATTTCATTTTATAGATGTGTGTGCATATACGGAACATTTCTACTTCTGTGTAAACAACTTGGCACTTCCTGGCCTTGCAACACACAAACTGACGTTAACATTATTAATGTTATCAGATGTACACCGCTATACTCTTTAATTCGTTGTACGAGATATTCACTGCTATACTCTTCAATTCGCTGTATGTAAAGTTTCTCTTTATTTTTATTGTATTTACAGTTTCTTTTATTGTAAACAGTTTCTTATATTGTAAACCGCCTAGAAGTCGCAAGATTGTTGGCGGTATATAAAAATAAAGTTATTATATATATATATATATATATATATATATATATATATAAAACTGGTGGCCACTCAGCCTTGGCATAGGGGATGGCTCAAGAGGGTCCTAGTGTCTATGTCTAGCCATGAATGAGAGAGGGGATGCAGGAGGATCCGAGGGGCAGAGGAGCTGTTTTCAAGAGGCTCAATGTTATCGTTCAGTAGTTAGTGGTATGCGGTATAGTATGCACTTCATAGGAATCTGTCCTTTTTGGGGTGGCTGCTGAGGAGGTCAGGACTCCAGCTTGGTGGTTCTGTGAAAACCTGGGTACTAAATGAAGGTGTTGGAGTTACATCCTGCAGTGGTGGTAAGAGCAAGGTTGAGGGCCTTTTGTCTGATTACATCGGACCAATATTTCCTCAAAGTCATCCAAGAGGGCTATGCCTTGGAGTTTTCACATCCACTACTGGACACTTTTCTAGAGTTTTTTTCTTTGTCATTCTCGATGGAAGGCAGGGGCCTTTGGGGAGAATAGAGAAGTTTTTAGTTGTGGCTTATTCTAGATCCTAAAAGTGAATTAGGCCCTCTTAAGTGCCTAATTTTTGAATGGAGACCCTACAGTTGGTGGTTGTTGTAGTTAGGAAATGAGAGTTCTCACCTCTCTGGATTCATTGAAGGCTTACTTTGACATTCTTATCTGACAGGTTCATCAGAAGTGCCTTCATTTTACAATTTTGGGGCAGCATTATCGGTTTTGTGTGCTCCATTTTGATTTAGCTCCACTTCATGCATCTTTCCAAAATTAGTGGTGGTGGTGGCGGTATCAGCAGCAGAACTACAGAAGGAGAGAGTTCTGGTGCAACCTTTACCTTGACAAATTCGACCAAAGTTGCAGTAGGAAAATACATGGGTCATCTTGCAGATGGTACATTTCTTGGGAATCTTTAGGCTGGTTGGTCAATACCCAAGAGTCAACTATAGTGATCTCAGATGCTAGAATATATGGGAGTTTGAGTCGACGTGAGGCAGCATTGTGTTTTCTTGTCAAAGAAAATGGCACAGAAATTGCAAAGTCAGATTCTCTCCCTTCTCTGATTGAGGATTCCACTGGTTTGGGATTATCTGCGAGTGTTTGGGTCCCTGGTGGCAACTTTGGAGGTAATGCAGTGGGCATTTTGAAGAAAGGCATAAGCCTGGAGTCCCTAGAGTTGACATTTGTGAGATGAACACTAGTCTCACAGGTTGGGGAGGGGGTTTATTATCTGGATCAAGTAACTCAAGATCATTGGTCATGGGAAGATCTTGGTTTTATCAACAAGCCAATTTGCCTTGCACTGTTGAAGTTTCAGATATTGCTTGAGGGCAAAGCAGTGCAAGTGCTGTGTGACAATGCTACTGTGGTGGCCTGTGTAAGTTGTTAGGGTTTAAGACGAGGAAGCAACTTCCTCATGGCTTGAGCACAAAGTTATCTGGAAGACCTTATGGTGGCACTTGTAGCTGGCATTGAAAATGTTCAGGTAGACCTCCTTAGCACTATGTTCTAGATCCAGAGAATGAAGTTTTGGTACAGCAGGCCTTTGACCTCATAGTGCAAACTTAGGACCAACCTGTGATGGACTTGATGTTGACAGGAAATGCAAAAGTGCCCAGGTTTTTCAGTCGCAGGAGAGTGAGAAGATCAGGCATCAACTTCCTAGTCCAGTTGTGGCTGGCCCATGGTCTCCTCTGTTTTCTCCTTAGTCAGTGCTAGTCTGGGGCATTGAGTCATGGGGTGCAGTGGTCTTGGTGGCTCTGAATTGATTGGGGAGACCAATGTATGTGTTGTCAGAAAAATCATTGAGGTTCCTGATGACAGAGGCTCTATTGATGCAGGGGCCTGTACAGATGCTAGATCTGTCTGTTTTCTTTTGGCCTAGTTCGTGAGTCGGCACGTTTTGAGGGCTGTTGCAAGGTAAATTCCACTTTGTTGAACTTGAGGCAGGAATCTGGTTCTTGCATCCCTTAGGGTGCAGGTAGTGGCACTGGCTTGTTATCAAAGCTTTGGCTTCACATTCCTGAAGTGCTGCAGTTTCTAAGAGGGGTTGAGCTTATTCGACCTCCCCAATATCCTTGGGTCCTACCTTGGAATTAAAATCTTGGGTTTTTTTGGTCTCAATGATTGCCTTCTGAGTCCTTGGCAGAGAATACGCTGAAGGACGTTAACTTGGTAAACAGGAACACTTGTTTTCATTTTGATGGCCAGGAGATTTTCAGAGTTGCAGGCTTTGTCACACAGTGGGTCTTTTCTGGTCTTTTATAGGAGAAAAGGTAGTGCTTTATCCAGTACCCTCCTTCCTCTTAAAAATTGTGTTGCCTTTTCAAGTTAAATAGGCCAAAATAGGTAGAAATATGCTACAAAAACATCTGTATAGGAAAATACTTCTCTAACAATTTATCACAGAGTGTACATTACAAAACAGTCATCAAATATATAAAAACTTTTTAATTTTTTATGAAGTGTTCAGACCAACACATGCTCAATAGGTTCAAGCAATAGTGGCACATGGAACTATCACAGCACTTCAAAAGGTCCTATAACGCTCATAAACTTTTTAAATAAAGCCAAAGTACTTATCTTTGCCTTATTGGCAGTGTTATTCCATTCCTGCCACTTCTTGCTACACTTCCCTGTGAAGTAACCCCCTGATCCGAATTTCACAAAATGCTTCATTAGGAGGGGGAAACTCTGACTGCATAAACAGGGAAGGACAACAAGCCAGACCCAGGCCGAGGTATGTTAACCAGAGCATTATGCTGCTGATGCTGAGAGAAAGGTGTTGCATGAGTATGTATGCAGGATGGAGGAGTTTTGTCATTCAGACCACTTGAATGTTATCTTTGAGGGTTGGAAGAAAGGTGAAGCGGTGTCTAGGATGACTGATATGAGATGGATTAAAGAAACCATTTTGTCAGCATAAATGCTTAAAGGTCAGACAGTGCCAGAAACCCTCAAGAAGCACTCAACTAGAGGTCAGGTGGCCTCATGGACAGAGAGCTTCTTTATACCCTTAAAGTATATTGTAAGGCAGCAGTTGGGTTGTTCTTGCATTCCTTTATGAAGCATTGTCGAGAGTTGATCAGGCTAGGTAGGATGCATCTTTTGTTTCCGGGGGGGGAGGGGGGTTATATGTTAGGCCGATCAGAACCCACCCTTAATGGTTACTTCTTGGTACTTCCCAAGCATCTAAGGAATGCCAAGGAAGGTGAAATTAGATCTTACCTTCTAATGTACTTTTTTTTTTTTTTAAAGTCCTTGCCATCCAGAACCTGCCCTGGTTTTAAGATATTTTGAGATGCTATCTGTGAGAATACAAGCATCTTCAAGAAGTGCTATGTTTTCTTTTGGTGACTTGAAAGAGAAATATACTTTGTTTTAAATCTTTTGCTGCTGCTGTCCCACAAAAGAGGATAAATGTGAGCAACAAACTTTTAAGGCAAGGAAAGCTGAGCATTTGGGAGATCAGTGGTGTAGCGAAGATGAGAGGCACCCGGGACAGTGGCACCCCTTCCCTGCCCCCATACCCTCCTTCCCCGCATGCATGCGCTGCTTCCCTGCCCCCATACCTCTGTAACGTTCCTGGCGCAAGCAGCAACCCCCAAACTGCTATAGCGCCAGCGTCGGCTCTTCCTCTGACATCATTTCCTAGGTGCAGGTCCAGGAAATGACATCAGAAGACGAGCTGAACTGACGCAACAGTAGGTTGGGGTTGCTGCTCAACGCCAGGAATGTTAGAGGTACGGGGAAGGGAAGTGGCATGCACACGCAGCATTGGGGTGGGGAAGGGGCGGAGAGGAGGACAGGTGGCTGCGCCCTCACCAAGCAGTCACCCGAGGCGGATGGCCTCCCCCTTACTAAGCCACTGGGGGAGAAACCAGATGTCTAGTGCATCTTTGTTAAGGAAATACTGACTTCCTAGAGCAGTGGTCTCAAACTCAAATCCTTTGCAGGGCCACATTTTGGATTTCTAGGTACTTGGAGGGCCTTAGAAAAAATAGTTAATGTCTTATTAAAGAAATGACAATTCTGCATGAGGTAAAACTAAAGTTTATAAATCTTTCCTTTAAGCTAAGTCTTAATAATAATATTGTAATTTATAGCTAAAGAGACATATGATCAAGAAACTGTTTTATTTTACTTTTGTGATTATGATAAACATACCGAGGGCCTCAAAATAGTACCTAGTGGGCCGCATGTGGCCCCCAGGCTGTGAGTTTGAGACCACTGTCCTAGAGGCTTACAGCAGGGGTCAGCAGTTCTATCTCCATTTGCTGTTAGGCATGCATAACCCAAGTGTCTGGCCCGGTTTGGAGATAAAAAAGGAAAGTAAATTATCAGGTAAGATTTAATTTTGCCTTGCCCTCAATAGTAAATCCTAGCTGTAACTTATGGTCCTCCTGCCCTTGTTTTGTCTTGTGAATTTATTTGAAGTATTTTGTCCTGAGCCATAGATAGTACTGTTTGTCTTGTACTGACCTTATGAACTATTTATTCAGATTTATTGATGTTTGTTGGCAGGATGCAGAGAATGCCATCCAGCAAATGGGTGGCCAGTGGCTTGGGGGGAGACAAATCCGAACAAACTGGGCAACACGAAAACCTCCAGCCCCAAAGAGTACATTTGAATGTAAGTTGTGTGTGTTAAATTATTTTCATGATGTGCTTTGGATTAGGTGGGTTTTGTGTGTGTACTTAATTTGAAAAAAACAAAACAAACCAAAACCAAAAACTGTTGTGTAGCTAATGAAACTTGATCATCCAAATGCATGTAAATTCAAGGCCTTGTGAAGTTCTGCAGGATTGTGCTGGGCAGACCCAGATTTCCAAAAAAACCCCCACAACAAACCAACAACAAAAAACAGCATATAAATGAACTATTGTATTGTGTGGCCTGCTCTGTGGCTCTATTTTCATGTGTTGCACCTTTCCTTTTGTCATTTGTTTCTTTTGTTTAGTTATATTGACCTTGTTTCTCTGTTTCCTGTGCATACCAGCTTCTTGCACTCTGTATGTGTAATACATTGGAAAGAAGTTCTAGGACAGTGTTCTTCAACCTTTCGACACCTATGAACCGGCAGAAATTAAAGAATTATTTTGTGGATCGGCACCAGTCTGTGGACCAGCAGTTGAAGAACACTGGGCTAAGACTCTACCCATCTCTACCCAATCTCCGCCCTAGACCCCACCCCCATAATAGTACTAATTGTAACACCATTTTTTCCATTCATTTTTCATATTCTGTATACACACACAAACAATATAATCGTATTAACAATACATAATGGTTAAACACAAAATTAAACTACACATAGCACACTGTATGCTTCTCAATACTCATTCCTACCAGAACACAGATAACCCCATACAAATACGGGACCAAAAACTAAAAGTACTAATATATACAAACAAACCCTAAGATGCAAGACTCTGCATGCAGTACAACCCCAGAGGAAAAGAAACAAATGCATTTCTTCCTGAACAGACAACAGATGTAAATCAATCACTAAATTAAAAAATAAAATCATTAATATAAAGATCATTTAAGCTCAGTAGGAACACTATCAACCAAGATCATTCTACAAATGTTTCAAAATGATTATGTGGTAAACATAGACCACCTCTCCCTGGGTAAAGTAAATGCACTTGCTCAATATTAGGGTACTCAGCATCCACAGAGCCAACACCTATGAATTTCAAAATCATTCCTTCATTGACTTAAGGGGGAGTCGTACTTAACTATCAATGCGATTTAATTCCTGAAAACGAACAGTTAGTTTTGCAAGTATCTGCTATTCTTCATCCTTGAGAATTCATCCTTTATTTCACAGATATTTACGGAAAGAAACCCCGCATTAGATAAAGAGGAGAAAGCTACAGACCACAGCAATCAACCCCCCTCCCCCCCCAAGAGCTACACACAAAAGCTCGACAAAAACAAACTACAACCTGGTTCCTCACTGCCTATATACGTCCTTTTTCTGTACCCACCTGGTTCCTCCACAACCTACCGTTGTTGTCTCCCTCTCCATACTGTGCCTTGCCTTCTGGCCTGCCCCTGGCATTGTCTTTGGACCGGCTCCCTCTTCCTGAGTGCTGCAGTGCATAAAGCTATGGGCAGCAGCTCCTCGCGCGTCCCACACCTCATCTGGAAGCCTTCCCTTTGACATTGTGACGTCAGAGAGAAGGCTTCCGGTTCAGGCACAGGATGCGCATAGGAGCCTCTTCCCATGGCTTTGTGTACTGCAGCACTCAGGAAGAGGGAGCTGGTCCGAAGATAACGCCGTGATGATCGCACTTTGGACCGGCGACTGAAGAGCACTGAATAGGGCCCGATGCATGTGCTGGCCCTGTGGACCGGCAGGAAATTTCTGCGGACCGGCACCGGTCCATTGGCCGACGGTTGAAGAACACTGGTTTAGGACATTTATATTTCATTTCCAGGATTTTGTTTTTGCATTGAAATTTAATTTCCTATTCTTGATGTAGTATTGAGAAAACAATCATGATTGCCAACCTTGTGTGTCTTTTGTTATAACACAATTTTCTGCAAATATGTTACCACTAGAAAGTGTTCTAAAATGCAAATAAAATAACCAAGTTATGTGTTTTTGCTTAATAGCAAATGCCAAACAGCTATCTTATGATGAGGTTGTAAATCAGTCAAGCCCAAGTAACTGCACTGTATATTGTGGTGGTGTTACTTCAGGACTAACAGGTAAGCTTATTTTTAGAGTTTTGGCCATGCTATTCTAGTATTTTAACTGATTGCATCGTGAAGGGCTGCTTTTTGAACAGGAAACAATATTTGACTGAAAAGATTGGTATGAGGCTGGCTTTATGGCAGTGCTGCAGAAATACCTAGACTCTTCTAGCTGAGGCAGTCAATCTTAAGCCTGAGAAGGCTGCAAAAGTCACATTCATAGCCTTGGGGAAGGGCATAGGTGCCTGAGCACCCTCCCATATTTTCCTATATATGTCTCAATCTGGGGTAGCAAGCTCCATGCTACCAGCGGTCTCAAACTTGCGGCCCATGGACCACATGTGGCCCCCCCCCCGGCTGCTATTTTGCAGCTTGCGGTCTAGTACCTGAACTCGCAATCTGGGCAACTGCATGCTGACGTTGCATATGCCGGGACTCTTACCTTCGCATATCTGCCCGATATGCGAAGGCAGGAATCCCAGCATACGCAACGGTAGTAGGCAGTTGCAAGTCAGCTGATGCCGGCGTGATCTCGCACATTGGGCAGGAAGAGAATCTCCAGTGTCGGCATCAGCTGACTAGCAACTTCCTGCAGCCACATCGTATGCCGGGACTCCTGCCTTCACATATCCAGAGAAGCTCTGGCGTCTGCGTCAGCTGACTAGCAACTTCCTGCAGCCACATTGTATGCCGGGACTCCTGTCTTCGCTTATCTGGCGACACTGGAGCTTCTCTTCCTGCCCTGTGTGCACCAGGTACTGCTGGACAAGGGGAGGAGGGGAAGAAGGAAGGGAGAAGGGGTACTGCTGTACAATGGGGACAGGGGGGGAAGGGAGAAGGGGTACTGCTGGACAGGGGGGGAATGGGTACTGCTGGACATGGGGAAGGTAAAAGGAATGGAGACGAGGTACTGCTGGACCTAGCAGAAAGGGAGGGAAAAGAAAGGTGCTACACAATGGAGGGGAGGGTGAGATAGTGCATGGGGAGAAAGCATGTTGGGTTGGGGAGTGCGAAGGAGGGATGCCACTGAGGGAAGAGGAAAGGACAGAGAGAGAGAAAGCCTGCAGGAGGCAGAAAATGTTGAACTCATGGGGAGGACAGAAAGGAGGGAAGGAGAAATATTACACTGGGGAAGGGGGAGAGGGCAGAAAGTGAAAAGTTGGACTCATGGAAGGAGAGAGAGAGATGTTGTTTGGTTGAGGGAAGGAGGATCAGAGGAGAAGCATGCAGGAGTAAGAAATGTTGGACTGGGAGGGGGGCCAGAAAGGAGGAAGGGAAGGAAGATGGACTGTAGGGGGCAGAAAGGAGGAAAGAAAACAGAAATGTTACACTGGAGGGGAAGGAGAGAGATGTCAGACCATGGAAATAGGGAGAGAAGGAGAGAGAGATGGGAAGGTAAGACATGGAAATGTAGATTTTGAGAAGAAAGCAGAAAAAAGGGAAAAATTGAATGTTAAGTTAATGCCAAAGATGGATGCAAGGCAGAATGTGAAGACGGAGAGAAAAACAGTCAAAGGACAAGAAGGCCCTGGAAACATAGTTAAAAGCACAGAAAAATGAAGTCGGCAGACAACAAAGTTAGGGAAAATATTTTATTTTCAATATAGTGATTGAAATGTCACTTATCCCAGGACAAGCAGGCAGGTATTCTCACATATGTGTGACGTCATCCGATGGAGCCTCGATGTGGACGCCTCACAAGCAGACTTGCTTGAAGAAACTAGACGTTTCGAGTCGCCCGCACCGCGCATGCGTGAGTGCCTTCCCGCCCAGTGCACAGGGCGCGTCCCCTCAGTTCTTAGTTTTCCACAGAGCCGAGAAGTCCGTCTTTTTTGGCTCTCTCCGGTAACTTCGTCATTCGTGCCTTCTCTCACCGCGGTTTGTGTTTCTTTTTCTCATGAATCGCTGTGTTGGTCTTTTTCTTTCTTTTAAAAAATAAATTTTTACTTCCGTCCGTTCGTCCGGTACAGGCTGCTCGGCCGTGGGCTTTGACGTTGCGTCGGCTGTCTTTTTGTCTATGCCCCGGCCTGTTACCGGTTTCAAACGGTGTCGTAATTACAAGCGCACGATATCCCTTACGGACCCTCACGAACGCTGCCTCAAGTGCCTTGGGCCGAAACATCATCCTACCTCGTGTCTGCCTTGCCAAACACTTAAGCCTCGTGCTTTTAAGCGCCGTTGCATTCTGGTGGATAACCTCTTCGAAATGGAGTCTTCTACTCTCTCGGCATCGAAGGTGTCTTCGGCATCGGCCCCGGTCAACGCCTCTCCTTCTACTGCTTCCACTTCGAGCCTCATCAGACCTTCGTCTTTTGGAGCAGCTCTTGCTTCGACGTCCTCGGCTGCCATATATTCTCCTGTCTCCTCAGGTCAGATAGCTCAGCACTCGGTTCCGCCAGTGGTGATTAAAGTTTCGAAGCCTTCCAAGTCGAAACACTCACACCACTGTGCAAAAACCTCCAGTCAAGGCAGGTGGGCCGGTTTCAGACATGGTACCCTCTTTGCCGGCTACACCCCACACCTCTTTGGAGGAGCAGATTATTAAGGTCCTTACTAACATGGGACCCACACTGCTTAGTAGAGTCTGTGCGAGTGCATCGACAGGATACCTCCCATTCCACCAAGGGAGTCCAGTCTTCGAAGTTGCTTCAGAGCTCCTCCACGCCTATAGATTTTCGATCAACTACTTCCGAGGCAACCTCTGCTCGATCTTCGAGATCCAGTTCGAGACACAGTTCTCGACATCACTCGAGACCTGCTTTGAGGCATTCTTCGAGACATCATTGCTCAAAGCCTCGGTCTTCTCCAGCCTCAATGAGACCTCCAACTCTTCGTTCCAAGTCTCCAATGCTGGCCTTGGAGGATATCCCAATGTCCAGTGCCTCGTCCAAGTCTCCCGGTTCCTTCGTCCCATGGTTTCCTGTCGAGGCTTCTTCTTCTTCGACTCCAGTTGCCTCGATGTTCTCGAGTCCTTCTCGAAGCCGTGCCACTGCAGATCAGTTATCTTTTTCCTCATTTTTGAGACAGATGGCTGTAGACTTGAGCGTTCCATTCGACACTGGCTCTAAGTACTCTAAAGAATACCTCGAGACCATACATCTTCCTCAACCTCCGGCTGAGTCTCTCAAACTGCCATTACACAAGCTTCTTGATCAGACTTTTACTAGATGCATGGAGACTCCTTTTTCCATTCCAGCAGTTCCAGGAAAGTTGGATGCCAGATATAAAACAGTGCATCATAAAGGTTTTGACAATTCCCAATTGTCACATCAATCCTTGCTTGTGGAATCCTATTTAAAGAGATCCCATCCTTCCAGAGTGTATGCCACAGTTCCTCCTGGCAGGGAAGGGAAGACCATGGATAAGTTTGGACGTCGCATTTACCAAAATGCTATGATGTCTTCAAAGGTCCTCAATTACAACTTTCATTTTATTACTTATTTTGAATTTCTTTTGTCCCTTCTGCTGAAATTTTTGGGTTACTTAGATGATAGCATGCATTTTGAGTTCCAAGAAGTCATTGCTTCTTTCTCTCAGTTGCGTATCCATCTTTTGCAATCATCTTATGATGTCTTTGAGCTCTCTGCCCGAGCAGCGGCTTGTTCTGTGGCCATGTGTCATCTAGCCTGGCTTCGCACCATAGACATGGACTGTAACCTCCAGGATCGCCTGGCGAACATCCCTTGTCCATCGAGGCTGCCACCAAAAAATTGTCTGACCATGCTAAATCTTTTGCCCCTATAGTCAGACCTAAGCCTAAGCCAGCTCCTTCTCTACCTGCACGTCCTCCTGTTATCTACCAGAGGCGTTTTCCTCCAAAGCCGGCGCCTTACACTCGCCCTCCTTTGAAGAAGCAACCACCTCAGAAGCAACAGAAGCCTCAACCTTCTGCTCCACCTAAGGCTTCTCAGCCTTTTTGACTGTGTACTCCAGAGCATAACATCCATTGTTCTGTCTCTGACCCCCTTTCCACCTATAGTAGGTCGTCTCCATCTTTTTTACGACAGATGGACGGTCATAACATCCGACCTCTGGATCCTTTCCATCATCAGAGAAGGATACTCTCTCCATTTCAATCAGGTTCCACCAGAGCTTCCTCCAAGAGAGTATCCTTCCAGCCCATCCCAGACCGCCCTTCTTCTTCAGGAAGCTCAAGCTCTGCTTCGTCTCCATGCCAGTCAAAGAAAAGTTTTGAATGTTGTCCCTGGCATCCCTCTATCCCCTTCTCGAGCAGAACGATTGGTTATGCTCTCTGGATCTCAAGGAGGCCTATACTCACATCCCCATTCATCCGGCCTCCTGTCAGTATCTCAGATTTCGGGTGGGGAATCTGCATTTTCAATACAGAGTACTACCCTTCGGCCTGGCCTCGTCTCCCAGAGTGTTCACCAAGTGCCTGATTGTGGTAGCGGCAGCTCTAAGGAATTACGGTCTTCAGGTATTTCCCTACCTCGACGACTGGCTCATCAAAGATTCCACATCTCAAGTGGTTATTTTAGCGACCCAACGGACTACCTGGTTCCTACAAAGTACAGGTATTGTGGTCCTTGGACATGTGCATGTTCTTGTTGCGGTACCTGGAAGTTACAAATGAGTTTTGCCTCTCTGACCATCTTTTTGCTTTATGGGGTTCTGCTCGCAAGGATAGGCCGGCTTCCAAGGCCACCATTTTCAGATGGATCCGTATGACCATTTCTGCAGCTTATGTTGCGGCCAGGAAGAAGCCCCCCCATTGTGGTGTGGGCTTATTCTATTTATTTATAACCCGCCTATCCACATATTTAAGCGGAATACAATAAGCACATACAAATTCAAAAAACAGAACAGAAAGTAATAAAAAACGACTGTAGCTCACACAGTCACATGACCTAGAACCAAAAAAGCGCTCAAAATAGTTTTCACACCCTTTCTAAACTGCCAGAGTATGTTCGATTGGCGCAACGTCAAAAGTAAGGCATTCTAAAGCGCCAGGCCCTGCATAGAAAACATAAGCCAGTAAAAATAAGGAATACGAGTACAGAATGTCAGGTGCAACTCTGGGAAAAAGTGAACAAGAAAGGGATCTGGGTGTACTGATAGATAGGACCCTGAAGCCGTCGGCACAATGCGCGGCAGCGGCAAATAAGGCAAATAGAATGTTGGGCATGATAAAGAAAGGAATCTCGAGTAGATCGGAGAAAGTTATAATGCCGCTTTATAGGGCAATGGTCAGACCCCACTTGGAATACTGCGTCCAACATTGGTCTCCCTACTTAAAGAAGGATATAAAACTGCTGGAGAGGGTGCAGAGACGAGCAACTAAACTAGTGAAGGGTATGGAGAAACTGGAATATGAGGATCGACTTAAAACACTGGGATTGTTCTCCCTTGAGAAAAGGAGACTGCGTGGGGATATGATCGAAACCTTCAAAATACTGAAAGGAATCGACAAAATAGAGCAGAAAAAACTATTTACATTGTCCAATTTGACACGGACAAGAGGACATGAAATGAAGCTAAGGGGGGGCAAGTTCAGGACTAATATCAGGAAGTTCTGCTTCACACAGAGAGTGGTTGACATCTGGAATACTCTCCCAGGGGAGATTATTGCGGAATCGACAGTCCTAGGCTTCAAAAGCAAACTAGATGCATATCTCCTTGAGAGAGGCATATAAAGATATGGTTGGCTATAAAATAAGCCAGGTGTATACCTAGCAGGGCCTCCGCGTGTGCGGATCGCCGGACTTGATGGACCGAAGGTCTGATCCGGAGATGGCGCTTCTTATGTTCTTATGATAGCTAGTGAAGGAATTTTTAATTTCAAACTGTCTGAGGACCATATCTCATAGGAAGGACAATGCCACTGCAAAAGAGAGCGGACACTTAAAGGGCAGTTATGCTGAAGCACTTTAAACAACATGCAAATTCGACCCATGTACAGACAGGTAGCCAGTGAAGCTCTTGAAGTATCAGAGTAATAGGATCGAATTTCGAAGCATGTTCCGGAGTAGACTCAATTTGAAAAACACGCCAGATATTACTGCCTTGATTTAGTCCTTAAAAGACAGAGTAGAGTCAAACACTGCCTTCGCACTGGGATGACCTCACCTGCAAGGGAAATCTCAGATGGACATGATGCCAGATTCTTCCCGCAACCGATATATAACACTTCGTTTTTAGCGATATTTAAGTTCAATTGATTTTGAAGCATCCATTCCTGAATAACACCAAAACAAGCATTCAGGTGTGAAAGATTCATCCTGTGATTTTTCAATAGGAATAAGGAATTGAATGTCATCAGCATAAAGGTGAAACCTAACTTACACAGCACCTTACTGGATGGAAGCAGGTAAATGTTAAACAGAACCACTGACAAGGCAGATCCCTGTGGAACTCCGCACACCAGAATCATCGGCAATGCCTTTGGAAGAGATTTGCATACGTTTGCCAAGTTTTGATCGATGTGTTGGCCAAGTAGGATTCTGCTTTTGGTGCCTCTGTTTTGGCAGTAGGCTCATTGGTCCCACACTGATTCTCTGGGACTGCTCTGATATGTTTCACTAGTTCCGGAATACAGTGGGGTTGTACAAGAACGAAACAAGGAGAAAAGGGAGGTCCCAACCTAAACTGCAGTAAAAAAGCAACCGAGAGCAAACAAAACTGCAGATCTGTACAAGACGTAGGCAAAATTTATTGTGACAAAATAATTATATGCAAACCCTTTTACCAATCAAGGGACCCGACATGGTCCGTGTTTCGGACAAACCTTCCATGGTAAAAAATGATAACAAAAAAAGTCACAAAAAATTGTAGAGTAGCAGCAAAGTGTTAGCGACGTCAAGATTCACCAACCGCAATGAACCGTTCACTAGTTCTGGAATAAAGTGGGGTTGTACAAGAACGAAAAATTAGATTCTTACCTTTGTTAATTTTCTTTCTTGTAAATCCACACTTTAGGTTCAAACAATTTTTATTGATGCAAACACAGCAAATACAACACCAGCGCACCCCAAAGGTGCACAGTACAAATAATAATGCATCATGTACAAATAATAGAACAAGCATATACAATAAAAGAGTAACATCAACCAAACTCCCTCCCCTTCCTTCTCTACATAGGGCAAGTGAGATTAATGAGGGTGGAAAGGTATTCCAAAGCCCTGTACTCTTATGAACCCCCAAAATGTCACACCACCCCTTCCCCCCACCTGAGCCACTTATCCTATCTTTGACTAATTGCCAGAACCTTCAATACACCCCATTTCCCCTCCTCAAACCCCCCTCTCCTCCCTCCCCCAATGATACTCTCCACCCTGCCCCACCAGTACTCACCATTACTCTCCTAACCCAACTAACTTAACAAATTAGAACACCCATCTTAAAACCGCACTGCGACCCTTAGGATGTAAGACTTGCAGATAAGGCTCCCTTATATTCAAAACCAACATCTTTCGTTTCCTAGACTCTCCGGCATCTCGCGACTCCCAAATAACCAACTGATGCAATTGGTTCTGCCAGTGCCAATATGCCAGAGGGTCCGGAACTGTCCAGCACTGAAGAATACATTTCCTGGCCAGTAAACTCATCTTCCTACACAAAGCTCGATGCTCCCTAGGTAAATGGCCAAAAGCATCTGGCAAATCCAAGACAAAGTGGTCCGGGGTACTGCGTAAGACTCTCCCAATTAACCCTGACATATAAGAGATTGTACGCCTCCAGAAGTGCTGAATAATGGGGCAGAACCAAAAGGCATGTCCCAAAGTATGACCCCTGTCCCACATTTATGACATAGTGGTGTAGAAAGACCTCCACTATAAAACATCTGTGTACGAGTGTAATAAGCACGTAATGTCACCCTATAATATGTTTCCCGCAACCAAGCACACGGGGTCACCCCAGGCGTCACCCTCAAAGTACAGGCTACATCCCAATGTTCCAGATTAATCTGCAATTCCTTTTCCCATTTACCCGTGATGCTCTGGTAGTCCCTGGTAGATTGTAAATCTTGCAAACTAGCATAAATGCTAGAGACCGTAAGAGACGTCCCCTCCTCTCGAGCAAACAACTTCCGCAGCCTGGTCCCCAAGTGCAAACTCAATTGTGCTCTGTTGAGGGATCTCACATAGTGTTTTACTTGATGACATGCAAACTATACTCCCCAGGTCTCCCCCACCTTAGCTAGTAAATCTGCACATGTCAACAACTCCCCATCATCCCCCAAAATATGTTCTAAACTTGTAGCTCCTTTTGCTCTCCAGGACAGATATTCTCTTGATATTCAAGACCAAGTTCGACAAGTTCCTGCTGAACCGGAATGTACGCAGGTAGGGCTAGTCTCAGGGTGCTGGTCTTGACCAGAGGGTCGCTGAGTGAGCGGACTGCTGGGCACTGGTCTGACCCAGCAGTGGCAATTCTTATGCTCTTATGAGGTTGTACCATGGAGTGATACAGGGGCATTATAACATTCTTAGTCTTGTTAACCATCCCTTTTTCAATAATTCCTAGCATCCTATTTGCTTTTTTGGCCACCACCGCACAATGGGTAGAAGATTCATCATATTGTCTACGATGACATCCAGATCCTTTCCTTGGGCACTAATCCCCAAGGTGGACCCTAGCATGCACTGTGATTCAGGTTATTTTTCCCAATGTGCATCACTTTACATCTGTCCATATTAAATTTCATCTGTCATTTGGACGCCCAGTCTTCCAATTTCCTAAGGTCCGCCTGCAATTTTTCACAATCTGCAATTTATTTTAACAACTTTGAACAGTTTAGTGTCATCTGCAAATTTCATCACCTCACTCGTCGTTCCAATTTCCAGATCTTGTATAAATAAGTTAAATAGCACCGGTCCCAGTACAGACCCCTGTGTACAGATCCACTGTTTATTCTCCTCCATTGAGAAAAATGATCACTTAACCCTACCCTCTGTTTTCTATCTGATAACCAATTCCTAATGAACTTTGCCACCTATCCCATGACACTTTAATTTTCTCAGGAGCCTCTCGTGAGGAACTTTATCAAAAGCTTTCTGAAAATCTAGATACACTATATCAACCGGGCTCACCTTTGTCCACATGTCTTTGTCCTCTACAGATGTTCCTGGCTACTTTACAACTAACTGGTTCTAGAGGGGACAGTGCTGAGGTGAGAGACAAAGACAGTGCTTAAGTCTCTGGAATATGAGACTTCCTACAAGTTCTGGCGGGTAGATGGAATTAACCCACTAGCCCCAGAATAAAGTATGGATTTACAAGAAAGAAGATTCGCAAAAACCTAATCTTTCATTCTAGTATTTTGTAACTACAAGTCTTCCCTGTGTGTGCATCACCTCTTATGCTCTTCATTTAAAGACAGCCTGACCAATTGTGTTTATAACCCACCATGCTTCTCTCTTTTATACGAACTTGGTAATTCTGCTGAGTTCAGCGACCCCCATCATTTTGAAAAGTTGGCTCCTAATTGTGGGGGGAGGGGTGGTGGTGGAGAATATAACCAAAACACTCATGCTAGTAGCTTTATGCCCAGGGTTGCATACTTCTAAAAGGAGTTCTGGTACATGGCCTTTGTAGTAACAGTAAGTTGTGGGGTATATATAAAAATAAGGATAATTGCAAGTGAAGCTCTCTGGTGCCAGATCCTAGGCCTGGTTCTTAAGATAAGATTTCAAAAGGAGCAGGTAAAAACTGCTGGGTCAAAAGAATGGATCAATAAAATCTGTATGGTAGCATAAGACTTCTGATATCTAATCTAATCTGAGATTTGAGTTGCACTATACCTAAAAAGGTTCAGTGCGATTTACAGTGTAATTTTAAAAAGATACATTTTAGTACAGTTAAAGGAACTATAGAAGGTACATTGCAAAATCTAATGAGAGGGACATAGTACAACTTAGGTGAGCTAGTACTGTTTGTTTGAAAAGTGGTATGAGATAGAGATTGGCTTATAGTGCAATTTAGAAAAAATACAATTTCACACAGTACAAGGATGCTATAGAAGATACATTACAGAGCATTTTTAAAAATTCTTTATTCATTTTTTCATCTTACAGAGCATTTTAAGAAGTAGTATAATATAGCGGCAAGTGAGCTAATATTATTTGAAGAAGCATGCTAATATTGTTTGAAGAGGGATGCTATGATGTAGAGTGTGTCTGTTATAGTCCAGTGTCAGGTGGCTGATTGTGTATATGGTGCTATAGAGGTAGAAAGAAGGGTGATATTTTGGTATGCATGTTAATTTTCTTGGGTATGTATGGTGTTGAAGAGAGATGTCTTTAGTGTCTCCCAGAATGTGAAGTAGTTCAGTTCAGATATAATGTTTGTAGGGAGGTTATTCCATATCTTTGTGCCAATATATGTAAAGGTACGTTCTTTAGCACTCTCCAGACCAGTAGAGGTTAACTTCACGAATGGGTATATATCTAATCATGACCAGCAGGTGGAGACTGAAAACAAAACTTTGGGACAGTATATACTATCCTCCCTTCTCTATTTCCCTCAGTCTTCTTTCAGTCTCCAGCAGGTGTTGAGTGATCTGTACCCATCTCTCTTGGTAGGGCTGTTGGAATTTGTTTAGGGGTTTATTGTCCCTGTTTTTGGCCGGACGGAGCTTGGTCGGGCCCTGTTTGGGGGTCCGTCCGACCTCGGGGGTGTCAAACCCGGCGGGTCACGAGCGGGGTCCCTCCCCCCACTTCCTCCACCTCCCCACATTTTTTTAGAGGAGCCTCAGCAGTAAGCCTTGCCCCCTAAGTCAAGCAAGGCATATTGCTTCGAGAGCCTGTGGAGTCTGTTCTGTAAAAAAAAAAAAAAAAAAAAATCCTGAGGTAGTGCTGGTCTGAAGGGTTGTTTCCCTTTAAGAAAACTGTATTTTACTGTATTTTTTCATGTAACCAGCACTTTTTTATAGCTAGGTCGCGTCTGGAGCAATTGTGCCCTTCTCCGGGGGAGTAGGCCACAATTTTAGTCCAGCCGCGAGGCACTCGCGGCCGGCCTGAACTCGGCGGTTTGGGTCGGTGAGGTGGTGGAGCTCCGTCGGCAGCGGCTGCAGGCGCCCAGAGCTCCCCGCCGATGGTGCCTCGCGAGTCGGCTTGGAGCAGTGGGGAAGCCCGGTCTTCCACAACCGCCCACGGAGGGATTCCCCGAAGGATTCCCTCTCAGCTGATTTTTTGACAGCTGATGCCGACTTGCCTGTCTTAGCGGCTGAGACTGTTCAGTCTTCTCAGCCGCTACAGGCCATGGAGGGAGCATTTTTGGCGGGAACTTCGCCATTTTCTTTGTCTGGCCCCTCCATTTTGTCTGCAACCTCAGGTGACCTTCCCCCTGTATGGCGAACACAGGGGCAGGTTTCAGCATGGACCCCTGCTGGGGCAGGGAGTCCCTGGGGACCCCCAGGGGTTTTTTGCCCCCAATTTATTTTCTTTCTTTGTGCGGACTTTTGGGGGTCCCACGTGCGCCTGGGGGGTTTCGGGGGGGGTTTCCCTCCGCGCCCCCTATGGCTTTGCCTCCCTCTTTTCGTTTGGCGTCCCCTCTTCCTCCTCCCTCATCCAAGCGCCCGCGGGGGGGCTTGGATTGCGAATTGGTGGGCGGAGGAGCGTGTTGGCCTGGTTGAGGACCTGGCTACTTTGGCGGGCTTCCAGGATCCTCTAGAGGGGACGCCTGTTGGCAGCGGGGCGGCGGGTTTCCCGTCTTCCAGAGCAGATGCGTCCGTGGTGCGCTTTTTTATTCAGAGGGATGAGCTTTTAGACCTGTTTAGCAGGTCTCCTTGGTGCTGCATTTTTGCAGTGGCGCCGCCGGAGACCCCGCGTATGGGGGCCCCTCTGCTTCAGGGGGTCTGTCCTGGTTCCCGCTCTTTTCCTGTGCGTCAGGATTTGCGGGATTTTGTGTTGGCGCAGTGGCCTATGGGCGCAGTTTCGTTTGGTGTGCGCCTTGGCTCTTGGGTATCCCGTCCCGGAGGGAGGTAGGGCTACCTTAATTTCGCCAATGGGGAACGCGGTGGTCTCGGCACTTCCTAAGCGGCATACCGTGCCTGTTATGGACGGTTCTGCTCTTAGGGTCTCGGAGGCGCGTGCGTTAGAGACTCTTCTTAAGTATGATTTTGATGTCTCTGCCTTTGGGGTCCAGGCGGCTGTTTGTGGGGAGCTAGTCGCTCGCGCCGTGTTTCGGTGGGCTGAGCGTGTCCTGGATCGGGAGTCTGATGACTGGTCTCTAGTGGATCAGGCGGTAGCGAAGATTGCGATGGCTGCCTCGTTCCTCTCAGATGCTCTTTATGACTTGGTGCGGATTTCGGCTAAGTCTATGGCATGGCCGCGCGGCGTATTTTGTGGCTGCGCGCTTGGGCGGCGGATTCTGCGTCCAAAGCTAAGTTTACTAAAGTTCCCTTTAGGGGGTCTTTTTGTTTGGAGAGGAATTAGATGAGTTGATTCAGACTCTGACGGACTCGAAGGTGCCCCGTCTGCCTGAGGACCGTGCCCGCCCTGCGTCTAGGTGTGGGGCTGCCCGGGGGCGTTTGCGGGAATTTCGCAAGTATCGCCCGGGGCGTGGGGCTGCTTCTTTCCCGGCTCAGGGTTTTTCCCGGGGTCGGTTCTTCCAGCGCATGCAGCCCTTTCGGGGGGCCCGTCGGGGGGCAGGGAATCCCTCCGCCGGTTCCCCCGCTTCCCGTCCTGCGCAATGACTCCTTGCCGGCGCCCCCTTTGGTTCCGGTGGGGGCCCGGCTGCGCAAATTTTTCCCCAAATGGGCCGAGATCGCGTCCGATCAGTGGGTCCTTGAGGTGGTGCGGGACGGTTACGCTCTGGAGTTTACCCGCTCTCTGCCGGACCTTTTCCTCGCTTCTCCATGTCAGACTCCATGGAAGACGCAGGCTTTTCGTCAGACCCTTCAGCGTTTGCTAGATCTCGAGGCAGTGGTGCCGGTGTCCCCTACGGAGTGGGGCACCGGCAGGTACTCCATTTACTTTGTGGTGGCCATAAAGGAGGGGACCTTTCGGCCCATCCTGGATTTGAAAGGGGTCAACAGAGCTCTCAAGATTCCGTCTTTCCGCATGGAAACGCTGCGGTCGGTCATTCTGGCGGTTCAGCCGGGGGAGTTTCTTACGTCTCTCGATCTGACGGAGGCCTACTTGCAGGTTCCAATTCGGGCCTCTCATCAGCACTTCCTTCGCTTTGCGATCTTGGGGCGGCACTTTCAGTTCTGTGCGCTTCCCTTTGGTCTGGCCACGGCTCCTCGGACGTTCACCACGGTAATGGTGGTCGTCGCGGCAGCCTTGCGGTCGGTGGGCATCCTGGTTCACCCCTACCTGGACGACTGGTTGATTCGGGCAAAGTCGTTGCAGGAGAGCTCCCGGGTTACGGCTCGGGTGGTGGAGTTTCTCCGGTCGCTGGGCTGGGTGGTCAACCTTTCCAAGAGTCGGTTGGTCCCGGCTCAGCGTCTGGAGTGCCTTGGGGTTATGTTCGACATCTCCTTGGGGAAGGTCTTCCTTCCAGAGGCCCGGGTGAGCAAATTGCAATCTCAGATTCGCCTGCTTTTGGCGTCCCGGGGTCCTCGGGCGCGAGATTTCCTCCAAGTCCTGGGGTCAATGGCGGCGTCCCTGGACGTGGTGAGGTGGGCGCGGGCCCACATGCGTCCTCTTCAGTATGCTCTGCTCCGGAGGTGGTCTCCCCGGAGGCAAGATTTGGATGTTCCGGTTCCCCTGCGAGGCTTGGCGCGCTGCAGTCTGCGCTGGTGGATCCGGACCCCTCACCTGGTTCAGGGGGTGGGTCTGGATCTCCCGCAGTGGACGGTGCTCCTTACGGATGCGAGTCTCCTCGGTTGGGGGGCTCAGTTTATGGGCCACTCAGCTCGGGGCACCTGGTCCGCGGAGGAGGCCTCCTGGTCGATCAACGAGTTGGAGACCAGAGCGGTCAGGCTGGCGCTGTTAGATTTCCACTCCCTTTTGCTGGGCAAGTCGGTCAGAGTCCTGTCGGACAATGCCACGGCGGTGGCTTATGTCAATCGTCAGGGGGGCACCAAGAGCACTCCTGTGGCGCAGGAGGCGGCTCGGCTCATGGTTTGGGCGGAGTCCCATCTTCTGGACCTCTCGGCTTCTCATATAGCCGGGGTAGAAAATGTTCAGGCAGACTTCCTCAGTCGTCACTTCCTGGATCCAGGAGAGTGGTTTCTCGGCGCCGGAGCGTTTCGGTTGATAGTGCAAGATTGGGGGCAGCCCCTGATGGACCTGATGGCCACGAGTGGCAACGCCAAAGTGCCCCGCTTCTTCAGTCGTCGCAGGGAAGGGCTGGCCGAGGGTCTGGATGCTCTGGTCCAGCCGTGGCCAACGGAGGGGCTGTTGTCTGTGTTCCCTCCTTGGCCGCTGGTGGGCAGAGTGCTTCTTCGCATTGTTCACCATCCGGGTTTGGTGGTGCTGGTGGCTCCGGATTGGCCTCGACGTCCGTGGTATGCGGATCTGGTGAGGCACCTGGTGGCGGTTCCTCTTCCTCTGCCTCTCTCGGACGACCTTCTGATGCAGGGTCCCATTCCCTTGTTCGACCCGTCTCTCTTCTGTCTTACGGCGTGGCTCTTGAAAGGGGTCGCCTTAGCAAGAAGGGATATTCAGACAAGGTGATCGCTACACTGTTGGGGTCCCGGAGGCTTTCTACCTCTCGGGCTTATGTGCGGGTTTGGCGTCTCTTTGAGGAATGGTGTCGGGCGCGGGGAGTGACCTCTTTTCGCGCTTCTCTGCCTAACATTCTAGAGTTCTTGCAGGATGGCCTGGATAGAGGCCTGGCTTGGTCTTCTCTCCGGGTTCATCTTGCGGCCCTGTCGACCTTTCGAGGGTTGGTGTCAGGTCAGCGTTTATCGGCTCTTCCTGATGTGATTCGGTTTCTGCGGGCGGCCAAGTTGCTTAGGCCTCCCCTACGGCCCTCGGTTCCCTCTTGGGATCTTAATCTGGTTCTCTCTGTTTTGGTGCGCCCGCCTTTCGAGCCCTTGGACGACTGTTCTTTGAAGGACCTTACTTTGAAGGCGGTCTTTTTGGTGGCCATTACTTCTGCTAGGCGTATTTCTGAGCTGCAGGCTTTCTCTTGTAGGGCTCCCTTCTTGGAGTTGTCTAGGGAGCGGGTCGTCTTGCGGCCTGTTCCTTCCTTTCTGCCGAAGGTTGTTTCTCCTTTTCATGTCAATCAATCGGTGGTTCTCCCGGTCTTGGGTGGTCGGGAGGGCTCTTCTGAGCAACGGCAGCTGCGCAAGTTGGATGTCGGTCGGGTCCTTCGCTCTGATGTGCAGCGGACCCAGGAATTCCGGAAGTCCGATCATCTCTTTGTCCTCCTGGCTGGTCCTCGTCGGGGAGCTGGCGCTTCTAAGGCTACTATTGCGCGCTGGATCAAGGAGACGATTGCTTCCGCTTATCTTCTGAAACAGCAGCCTGTTCCGGAGTTTCTCAAGGCTCATTCCACTCGGGGTCAGGCGGCTTCTTGGGCTGAGTCGTCGCTCGTGCCTCCGGTGGATATTTGTAAGGCTGCGGTTTGGTCCTCCTTGTATTCTTTTGTTAGACATTATCGGGTAGATGTTCAGGCGCGTCGGGACGCGGTGTTCGGTGAGCGTGTTCTGGTATCGGCCCTTCGGGGGTCCCGCCCGTGAGAGGGACTGCTTTGGTACGTCCCATTCGTAAAGTTAACCTCTACTGGTCTGGAGAGTGCTAAAGAAGGAGAAATTAGGTTCTTACCTGCTAATTTACTTTCTTTTAGCTTCTCCAGACCAGTAGAGGTCCCCACCCTGTCTGTTGTTGTTGTTGTTGTTGGGGCTGTTTTCGCGGGCAGTTTTTGTTTTTTGCTGCGGGTTCTAGTATTTTTCTAGGGCCGGGGAGAATTAAAGAACAGCGGCTGTGGCTCGGCTGGCTTAGCTGGCGAGCTGTGGGGACATTTTCCTTCGGGTATTTCTCCTCTGCATTTTCCAACAGCATTTGGGTATGTTATTTGTTACTCCTGTTCGGAGTATTGTTTTCTTCCTGTTTTCCAGTTCTTGGTTCTGCTTGGCTATTCGGCAGACTGAGGGAAATAGAGAAGGGAGGATAGTATATACTGTCCCAAAGTTTTGTTTTCAGTCTCCACCTGCTGGTCATGATTAGATATATACCCATTCGTGAAGTTAACCTCTACTGGTCTGGAGAAGCTAAAAGAAAGTAAATTAGCAGGTAAGAACCTAATTTCTCCTTTGTATCCAAGGCCTTTTGTTGTGGGATAGTTCAACTGAAACTTATTGAGATTTCTGTTCAAGGTGGGCCATGAGAGTTTGAATAAGTCTGAATGGCATGGCAGAATTTCAGTGTAGGATGTGGAAGATTATACATGAGATCTTGAAGTTTATTCAAGTAGTGATGAGTAGCCAATGCAGCTGTTTGAGATGGGTAGTATTTTTTTCAGCTTGAAGATGAACAGGCTTCTTGGGCTGTTGGTTTATTAGCCAGCAGTTGTGTAGACACAGTAAGAATCACAAGTAAGAGGAAGACAAAGGAATGAAAATAATAGATCACTTATCCTTTTCCCCTTTTATAGAACAACTCATGCGCCAAACTTTCTCACTTTTTGGACAAATTATGGAGATCAGAGTCTTCCCAGATAAAGGATATTCTTTTGTACGGTAAGTTAACATTGTTGTTTGAGAGACTGAGTTTTCAAAGCTCTCTTGTTTTGAGGATTTTTGCATACTTATGTGGCCATCTATTTCACAGAGTGAGCTTTCTGACTAAAGGTCTCTCTTATCATCTTTTCCAATAGAAGGACAGCTTTGATGAATTGGTATTTTCTTGTTTCTAATCACTAATCTATTTTGATTCATGTTTGGACAGGTTTAATTCCCATGAAAGTGCTGCACATGCAATTGTGTCTGTCAACGGTACTACCATAGAAGGGCATGTTGTAAAGTGTTATTGGGGTAAAGAAACACCAGATATGCTAAATCCTGTGCAGCAGGTAAGATGCATGAAATATTGGGGCATGGGTTTTTTATATACACTTGACATGCAAAGAGTTGTATATCATAACGAAGCTTATAATCTGAAACAAACCCTTCACCTTTTAGTTACATCTTGCTGTGTTGTATTGTTACTAAGGAAAAGGCTAGGTTATGCTCTGCCTATATAATTGCACTAACAAGTGATACTGCAGCATACCACCTCTGAGAGCAAAGGCATTGAACCACATACCATGCCTTCCCTATAAGATATGTGTTTCTTGACTTTAAAGGTACACATTCTATTGGAATATTTTGTACATAGGTATTGGAACATGTTGGGCCGTTGAAACCTTGGTCTTATCAATGTTATACCCCACACAGCATTAGCAGTTAGAGATTCTTTCTTTCTTTATATATATTCTAGCTGATGCCCCGGCGTTGCACGGGTATTTAATTATAGCAATAACACTGTAAATGGATTCAAATAAAGATACTTTATAGTGGTGAATGAAATTATTTTTTTACAGCTTTATAAAAAGTACAATATTCAAATTATAATGTGAAATATTTGACAAAATGAATACAATACAACTAACACAAAACTTGATTATAAATAACATTTTTAGTTTCACCTCCAGGAGCAAGAACATATAAATTCTTGGGTGAAGAGACCCCCAGAACATATCACCCCAGGTAGTGAGGGATCTGCATACCAAGTTTCGTTCAAATCGGTCAAGGCGTTTTTGATTTACTGTGAGAATGGCAGCTTTTTACTTTTTTTCCATTGACATGAATGGGAGAAATCTGATGTTCTGTTTGTAGCTCCGCCCACGTGTGCAGGTGGGCCGCGAGACCCCCAGAACATATCACCCCAGGTAGTTGGAATTACTGTGAGAATGGCAGCTTTTTACATTTTTTCCATTGACATGAATGGGTGAAATCTGATTTTCTGTTTGTAGCTCCGCCCATGTGTGCAGGTGGGCCGCGAGACCCCCAGAACATATCACCCCAGGTAGTGAGGGATCTGCATACCAAGGTTCGTTCAAATCGGTCAAGCCGTTTTTGAATTACTGTGAGAATGGCAGCTTTTTACATTTTTTCCATTGACATGAATGGGTGAAATCTGATGTTCTGTTTGTAGCTCCGCCCACGTGTGCAGGTGGGCCGCGAGACCCCCAGAACATATCACCCCAGGTAGTGAGGGATCTTCATACCAAGTTTCATTCAAATCGGTCAAACCGTTTTTGCGTGATCGCGGCACATACACACACACATACATACACACATACATACCTCCGATTTTATATATATATAGATTTTTTTGGGGGGCGCAGGGGAAGACGGGGAGACTGGTTTGGTGGTCCTTTCAATGAAAAAAATGTTCCATTGTCACTGCACAGTTAAAAGCTCCTTGTTACTTAACCCTCAATTGCCCCAGGTACAAAAGTTTAGATTGTGTGCTCTAGGGACAGAGAAAGTACCTATATTTAATATGTAAACTGCTTTGGCTGTACGATAGAAAGGTGGTATCTCAAATGCATTACCCTTCACACTTACTTTTGTAATAGTTATAAATTTGTATGCAGATAAAAATCTATAAAAACTTAAGCAGCTGTTGGCAAAGGCAGGATTTTAGTACACTGCATCTTTACCAGTGACTTTGGACATATGATCTTGTTTCATTTGTTGCATTCTATCCATCTATAAATAATATTTATGGTGGCTCATGCCCATCCAGACAAAGGGGGTTATGCCCTCATGCCAGAAAATAAAGTGCTCAGAGCCGACTTCACTGTCATTGTGGGGGTTGATGATTGTTTATATTGTTTGCTATACTGTCTTTCAGACCAAATGGTGAAACAGTTTACAAAATATATGAAAAGCAAAAGAATCAATAACTAGGGGTAGAACAGGTAGAATTGTGAAAGAACCAAGCTAGAGATTAGCTGCCCAGTCCCATTCCCTTGGTCCCAAAATCATTGAGTCTAAACTCCACTGAAGGCAGACTCCAGAAAATGTGCTTTCAGAACTCCTTTTGAATTTTCTTATATGAAGACTTCACCCAAATCAGATCGCAATGAATTGCAAAGTGTAGGCATAAGATAGAAAAAAGTAATTGCCAGAACAGAAACTGTCAGAGCATGAAAAATCAAGGGAACACCCACAGGTTTTTTCCTCTTGAGACTGGAGAACTCTAGTAAGAATGTAAGGAATAATTAGTGATAACAAATAACATGGAAGACGACAGTAAAATACTTTGACTTATCAAAAGTACTATATTTTTTGCGCCATAAGACGCACCCTAAATTTAGAGGAGGAAAACAAGAAAAAAAAACCCATTCTGAACCAAATTCTCCCTGCTAGGTTCTGTACTCAACCCCACACTCCTTGCCAGGCTCTGTACCCTTTCCCCCCTCTTGAGGTCTAGTGGTAGGCAGGGACAGGACACAGGGCAGGCAGGACTAGTAGCTGGCAGGCAGGGCTAGTTGTTGGCAGACGGCCCCCCACCCCGAGGCAGGCAGGCAGTGCCTCCCACCCCCCTGGCATGGCTCCCTGCCCTGAGGCAAGGAAGCATGCTGGCAGGCCCCCATACCATTTTTAAAATTATGCTGTATGGCAGGAGCTTTCAGCGCTCCTGCCCTTCCCTCAGCTAACTCAAAAACTCTCGCGGCAGCATCAGAGCAGAACAAGAGCTTTTCGCATTCCTGCCTGGCCCCTGCTCCGTGAATGGCAGCCATGTTTTTTGGATGGTCATATCTTCAGCTTCATTTGACTGTAAGCAGCAGTATGGAGCCAAACTTTGCCAAAAATTTTCGTTCGTGAATTTTTTTGCCTACTTTGCTGACCTGTAGAAATGGAAGCACGTTTGCAAAAGATTTCAAACTTGGCACAGAAACGTGCTCCAAGGTGTTGTACCAAACTGCAACAAGCTTCATTTAAAAAAATCTAGATGTCCTAAGTTAATAAAGAATGGATTAATTTGGGCTGATCACTCACTAATTTGGGATTTTTTTTTTCATTTAGCAAAATCAAATTGGATATCCACAGCCTTATGGCCAGTGGGGTCAATGGTATGGAAATACTCAGCAAATTGGTCAGTATGTGCCTAATGGTTGGCAGGTGCCAGCATATGGAGTTTATGGACAGACATGGAATCAACAAGGATTTAAGTAGGTATATTTTGATTTGTCTGTTGTATTCAAGTATGTTGTCAATATTAAGGGATTAGGGCAGTGATTTGGAGGAGGTGGAGAAGGAATGTAGCTGCTTTTAAAATTGGATTTATGATACAATGAGGTGTGAAATAGAGAATGACATGGGGACAAATTTTTCCCTGTCCCTACAGGAACTCATTTACCTGTCCCGGCAAATTATTTTCCTATCCCTGCCCCATTCCTGCAAGCTCTGTCCTCGTTACAAGCGTCAAACACTTTAAAATCATAAGTGCTCGAGGTTTCTGCGGTTAAGGCTTAGTTTACAGGAATGGGATAGGGATAGTGACAATACTTGTGGGGATGGGGAAAAATTAGTCCTCATGTCATTCTCAAGTGTGAAACTCTGGCCGTCTCTGATGCTCTGTGTAAGGAGGAGTATAAATAAGCATCATAATGCTACTAGGGCTGTACATAATGCTAAGAGTCCTATCAAAAAGTGTTTCTTACTCATACAATAAGGAGGAAAGTTTTTCTAGTAAATCAGTCATGGCAGCCAAGCAGCTGTTACTTCTCTGGTACTGTGAAGCCCATAAGAATGTGCTATGTCACATTCATAATGCCATAATGAGGATTAGCATTTTGAATTTGTTACTCTAACACTTAATTTTCAAATTCAAGGGCTGCCATTGATCTAGTAGATGTTCAGATAAATAAAAAGCACAACTCAACACCAAGGTGTATATTATGTAGTGTAGGAAGAAAAATGGGACCTTTTTTTAATGCTCTTAACACCAATGTTTGCTGTTTTTGTTATTAACTGCTTTTTTCTCTCTCTAAATAGTCAAACACAGTCCTCTCCTGCATGGATGGGTACAAATTATGGTGTTCAACCAGCCCAGGGGCAGAGTGCAAGCATGATAGCAAATCAGACTGGATATCGCATGGCAGGGTATCAAACCCAGTGACAAAAGGACTCTAGACATATATAGTATGGGAGGCTTTAAACTAAAGCCTCTGTTTACTTTAAACAAAACACAAAGCTGTTATCAAACCAATTCCACACAGATGTCAAATACAGTGTATTTATTTAAACAAACATTTTTTAATCATGAAATTCCTCGTCATCCACATTGTTTAAACAAAGGAAATAAGATGCCGGATGTCTCTTTGCTTCTTTACCCTTTTTGATATATAACATGTTTCTTAAAATCCTTGTTTGAAAAAAAAAATTGCAGGGATAACTGCCACTTTTAAAAAAAATAAATTTAAAATACAAATGGGCAGCATATTGCACATCAATCATTTTTTCCACTAACGTGTGCAGTTTTAGTTCTGCATTCCTACTGTGATTTCAAACATGTATTATAAGGTTCATTGTACAAAGAATGCTATAGAGCTGTGTAAATTCTGAAGGTTTGTGAGTTTTGCTGTTTAAAACCTTTAGCATGTGCACAGTTATGCATTGTGTATAAATTGCCATCTCTACATTTTTATGTTCTGTTTTGCCAGGGTTCTTGATTACAATATATATATTTTTTTAGTTTACATCATTTTGTACCTAGACATTTTTTAAAAAGAAAATGGTCTTGCCTTATGGACATTGTTTCTTAAATTATCAGTAACTAATGTGATACTCCACATTTGCTACTGTGTTCTAAAATATCTCAGATGGATCAATTTGCTCATATTTTTTCTGTTCTGCCTAAGAAGGTGCCTAGAAACAATTCCCTGTTGGATTTGTTCTAAAGGATTTTTATCTTCTGTGCTCAATTTTTTTTTTTTTTTGTGATATGTAAAACAGGAAATGTAAAATCCTGTCTCCAGATAATTACTTAAATGTGATAAATTCTTATTGAACCAGTCTGTTTTGCTTCATCTGTCCATTTTTTAAATTCTGTGTATGTATAATTTCTTGAAAAAGGTGAAAGGTTGGTGCATGCACAACTTTCAGGAAGTCTTTTTACCATTCCCTGACTGAAAAGGAGTATGAGGAATTTTTCCATGAAACTTATGCTTGAAATTGATTTCTGCTTGCATGTGGATATAGATAAATATCTGTCTATATGTGTATATATAGATATCACACACACACTCACACTCTTCTATTCCTGATTATATGAAATATTTGCCTTTTTGTTTTAAGAAAAATTGTAAAGGGAATATATATGTAGAAAACTATCAGCTTAATAGTTTTAGTATGAAAGTAGTTTATTCAGTATGTACAGAACACCACTTGCGAGGATGTGAAACATGCTAACACAGCTGAGAAAAACAAGCTGGAAAACGTACATTTTTAAATGTTATGAGGCCAAAAATATACAGTCTATCCTACCTCCTGTACCAGTATGTAAAGACGGTATGTATCTGTTTCTGGAAATAACTATTGTTTGGTGCTTGGAGTTTTAACTGTTGAAATTTGTTCTCTTTCTGTCTTAAGTTTCCTTGGAGATGTGCCAACAGTTGGTATCAGAAAGATACTTTCTTGTACAATCCCCTCAATTCCTGAACAAGTAGGTGGTCAATCCCATCTTGCGAGATCTTTTGTAGGAAGCTTCATTAGCATAGCTTTTTGATCATCCTCTCTTACCTCTAGACTGCCCTCCAATGTCCAGTTGTCTTCCTGCAAGCAACTGAATCTAGTACTAAAATTACAAGTCCAAAATTGATAGTACTAGTACCATTTGTCACAATACTGGACCCGCTCACACTTACATAAGAGATGTGTAAAGCTGATTGAAGCAAATGGCTAATTTAAAAAAATAAAAAATAAAAAAATTTGAATGGATCTTCAGAACGCAACCGGGCATAGCATACTTCTGGTTGCTAACATCTCCATCGATCCAAATTTTATTGAATATTTTAATATTTTTGGGCATATATATTTTTCTTTTCATAAAATGAACTTAATTCATAAAATAACCACCACTTAGCTTTGACTTATTCTTCTGTGCATTGGTTATCTTCAATTAGGCCACCTCTCCCGACATGCATGTTTCACTGGAAATTTTCATCAGGGTCGAGGGGGAACTATAATTGAACAAGAAAAGCTGCTTTTTTAGAAACCATCATCATCAAACTTCAGTTCAGCATTGAAAACTACCAAATAATCATTATACCTCGTACATCAGCTTTCACTAGAATATCAAGTGCTTACCATTTGAGGGAGCTGCCTTCCACCATGTAACATGGCCGCGGTTTGAATTACCTGCCTCTTAATTCAGCTGTCTAGAGGTAAGAGAGGAGAAGCAAAAAGCTATGCTAATGAGGCTTCTTACAAGAGATCTCGCAAGATGGGATGGACTATCCACTTGTTCAGGAATTGAGTGTGGATATACAAGAAAGAATATTACCAAGGTAAAAACCTAGTCTTTCCATAATATGGGTTAATGTAAAGAGATGAGGGAGTTCTTGGTGTTCTGTTGATCACTTAAGACTGAGCCCATTGACTTTCAGGTTCTCTATATACTGCAAAATCAGCCAATATGGTATACAAATACAAGAGAAAAGTTAAATGATGTAACTGGATCTCTAAAGGAGATTGTACTTTGTAATGGAATGCAGAACATTGCAAAGGCAGCTCTTATATTTCATGAAGATCACAATACTGTTTCCTCCTATCACTATTTGCATACAGTTATTCTGAATGAGCTTGGAACTGAATTTTTTTTTTCTTTTAGCAGGTTGTATAAATTTTTAAACAGTCATATTTCATTGGGACTGGATGAACTGATGCGGTTCATTGGTATGTGACCATAATAGATACCTTATATTCTAAGGTGTCTATGGTCACATATCAATGAACCGCATCATGCTTGGTAGTTTCTTTTTATATGTTAACTATATTGAATAGATAAACACTGTGCATCAGTCAGGATAGACCTGCATGTTAAAATGCAAGATCAGAGTTGTCTTTTCTCTTTGATAGCATCTTTGGTATGGGAGGAGCACAAAGATTCAAAGTAGGCTTCCAAATTTTAAAGGAGTTAAGATTCATGTCTTTCAGGTAGATTGCCATAAGCCCAACCTTATTCTCAAGATAAAGTGTCTCCAAAGCAAAGCTCTGAGTAGTTTGATTTTTCTGTACATCTCTATTTGTCAGACTGAGATTTGAGGGTGGGAGATAGAATTTGAGGCTTTCAGAAAGCTCCACTGTTGATAAGAAGAAGAAAAAAAAAAAGACACCTTAACATGTTGAATTTATATTGTAGGGAGAAGACAGAAAATGCACTTTTTAAATTTTTATTTCTAAACTTGAAGCTGTGACTCTGGCAAATGGATATGACATAAGCAACTTAAAACTGAAATAATCCCAGAAATAGTGTTTATCAGAAATGTTTTTACATTTTTAGTTTTTCAAATGGAGTTATTGGCTTAGTGAATGGTAGTGGTAATAATACAGCCTTTTTTCCACATTTGATAGTTGTGTTCTATTTGTACTAAACTAGGACTTCTGTCTGAAAACATGTATTTTGATATTTCTCTGTTTTGGAATTGCAACAGTGGAATTTCAAGATGAAAAATTTCTAATCCGCAGAGGGCATTAATAAAACATCTTTTATGTACCTCAGTTTGCCTTTAATTTTTCCAACTTAAAGCTATACATCAGTTCATAGAATTAAAATTGTAGAAGTTGGAAAATTATTTCATGATTATTAGTCCTGATCTTGTTTGGTGTATGTTAAGAACAGATTATGGTTATTTCAAACACTAAAGCAGCAATGCTATGACCAGTGAAATAGTGTCTGATAATTGCCATTCTCTAGAGACAAGCAGGGGAGATGCAGGCTCACTTGTTGGTGAAGTACTAGACTGATCCTGAGGGTCATTGCTCTCCCCTAGCTCTTGTAAGCTTTTGGCTTACTGGGCATTTGCAAGGACTCTGCCTTCTGAGGCTCCTCCCCTTGCTTTGCCAGTATTTTTTCTTAGCCACTTCTGACTTATTGCACCCCCCTCCAACTCTCCCTATCTCTCATTAATATTTTCAATTCCTAATAATAAAAGTGAGGTTAACCTGCCACCTAAATAGTTTCCTCAAGAACCCAATTGCTTAATCCCCCCCCCACACACAAAGCAGGCAATTAATCTTCTCAGAAAATATCTACTAAATCTGTCAAGCTCCAGGACTGTGCAGAGTTCCTTTTCACTGAAGAAAACATCTATTCTTGTTTAATGTGGCTCCTTCCTTTGGCAGCATTTACTCACCGCATCCACAAGCCGCACTGTTGGATCCCTCCCCCCAGGAACCAGTTTTGGCACTGCTGGGGGAGATGATACCCTGATCTGAGCCTGTTGGGGAGCAGCGTAAGTCTACAGAACCTGCCAGAAAGACACATGGCTGAAAGGTGCTGGCACTGGGGGACCCCTCATGGTCTGCCTCTTCTTCTCACAGTCCTCAAATCATGGGAACGGCTCCCAGGAGGCCTGCTTCAGCCTCCGGCCCTCTCCTATCATAAAGCAATCTACATCACAAAGCTTTCCTCACCAACCAGCCATCTCTCATTCCTTACCCCCAGGGCCCTGTTTCGGCACCAATGGTAGAGGTGAACTGCAATTGACGGACTTCATAGGGGGTCGAACAATGGATACCAGAGGATGCTCCGTCCTTTTTTCACTGGCCGGCACGGTGGCAATGACAGGAATAACACCAAGGCCTACTGCTTCTTTGCACACCCTGCAGTCACAGCTTTGGCCTCTCAGTCCTCTCCCTCATCTAGCAAAGACCCGCTAACAACAAAGGTAGGTCCTGCAGGTACCCAACCCCTATGGAGCTAATGAGTGGCACAGATGACAAGCCAGAAAACATCTGACTTCCTGAGTATATATTAACCATTTGGATTACCAGATTTCTTGAAACTAGTAATGTTTGGTTTAGATTTATAACTCTTTCCCTGTAGGTTAAAACATCTAATATGGAAACAGGTTGAATACAAGCTCTGTTTTCATTGCAATGATTAAATTTTAACTCCAGCTTTTGTGAAGTTGGCTTCCCTATTACAAGTGGATACTGCATTTAGAACAAGTATTGAACTTGAAATTGTAGTTTTAAGAACATAATAATTGCCATACTGGGACAGGCCAAAGGTCCATCAAGCCCAGTATCCAATAGTGGCCAACCTAGGTCCTAAATACATAGCTAGAACCCAAGTAGTAAACAGATTTTATGCTGTTTATCCTAGGAATAAGCAGTGGATTTCCCCACACCATCTCAATACTGGCCTGTGAACTTTTCTTTTAGGAAATAATCCAAACCTTTTTTTCCGTTACGTCCCTTTCGGATTCCATACGCTAGGTGTTCAATCCCAACCCACAATCCGGGTGTTGCAGAAATCCACATCTTTTCTGAACACATGCTCCACCTCCCTAGGTTAAGAGCAAACAACCTTGGTTTCAATTTCTGCAAGTAGTCCGAGCAGAAGTATATAAACTTAAGGTTTGGTTTAGTATATAAATTTTAGTATATATATTAAGGTTTAGTTTAGAAGTCTTGCTGTTGCTCTGCTTCTGTTCCTTATTTTTTTGCTTAAAGTTCATTTTTTGGTGGCTTCAGTACCTTGAGACCCCTATCTGGTGGCCCCCTGTTGGAGAAAAGGATTTAGTCTGCGGAGCTGGACTGCAGCTTCACACAAATTCTGATGGATCTGTGGAGTCAACCTGCTGTGTGCCACCCTTTTCAATGCCCAGGGTCCTTTCCTATGGAAGTCTGCTGGCTGGTGACTGTCACAGGTTTCTATCACACGCTGTATGCATCTGGACAGAAACCTACCCGGGTTTCAAGACGCAGGTTGCCTTTTCCACCCCAACCATGTGGCAGAGGATCCGTGGGGGCGGAGGTTGTAGTCAGTCTCTGGCCAACTGGCAGTCCAAATATCTTCATTCCTGTGCAGTTGGAGCTATTTCTGAGGCAGAAAGTAATTTTTCCCTCCACTCAGCTGCTTTAAAAGTGCTGACAGACAAAGGCACTACAGAAACTGTGAGAACCTCCTTTATTTCCTATGGGATCTTCAGGGGTGGTTTGTGGATCAATTTAAACTTTGTTTTTCACAGTTTCTGTGGGGGTTGCAAAATTCGAGACTAGGAGGATAACAGTTTCAGTACAGAATCCTACATCTTCTAACAAATATTACTGAGGTAAGAACCTAATTTTCCAATCCACATATTCAAATATAGCTCAGAGATAGTTTACTTTTAACACACCCCAATTTCAGGCCTAGAATACCTAAGATATCCAAAAATATAGTTGCACCTTATACATATTATCTATCTACTCCAGTGTCAAACTTTTTTTAACTGCAACACACTAACAGAGCAAATATTTTCAGGGCACACAAAGAGGAGGACACGTGGCCCCTACCTCACTCCACTCCCAGCCCTGCACAGGCCTCAGAGCATGTGCAGATGTCGATACAATGACATACATGGGTGTGATGTCATCAAGTTGATGTCCACAAATGCTCTGAGACCCATGCGGGAGCAGCCCTGAGCTCTCGTGGCAGAAAGGAGAGACACACTGGTGTCAGCAGTGACACTCGCTATATTGTCATTCCCTGGTAGCACACCTAGAATCTTGCTATGGCACACAGTTTGCGATACACTGACCTACTCCATACTGACTTCAGTAAGAATCTGAAATTTTAAGATTAAGAGCAAAGTGACCTATCCAGCATAGCTAGTTAGGTGGTTAAGATTTTAACTGCTGATCCATGCTAACCACTTTACTACTATTCTGAGCTGACATGCTCAATGCTTGGTTTCCAAAGGACTCTCTTGTTTGTCTTGTTTCTTTTTTGAATTCTACCGCTGTTTTTGTTTTCACTACTTCCTCCAGAAGCTCCATATTAGCCCTGATCAGAGTTTAAAAACTTGGAATATTGGTGGGTGGGTGGGTGTTCCCTAGCAAAAGAGGTGCTAGTAATAATTTATTTTCTTTTATACTGCCCAACCAGTAGTTCTGGGCGGTTCACAACAGGAGAATACTGAAACATTTCAGCATATGGTACATACTCAAATGCCAAGCAATACTTAAGGGGCAGGAGTGAGGTGATCACTGAGGGACCCACCCCATAATAACCTGGTCTACTGCAATTAGCCACAGCATTGATGAAAAGGCAGAATTGGTGTATAGAGCCTGAGCTTTTTTATTAAAACTTGGGAATATAGAAACATGATAGCAGATAAAGGCCAAATGGCCCTTCCAGTCTGCCCATCTGCTATCTCCCTCAACAAATCCCACAGCTTGAATTCACAATTTTTTTGACTCCACTTCTAACAGAAAGAATATATCTACCATTCTTTCTGTAAAAAAATAAAAAAATTCCTTAATTACTCCTGGGACCATGGGTGAATTTTAGCAGGCAACAGAAAACATTCAAGTACTCTACCTCCTGAAAAAAAGTCCTAGACCAGTGGTTCTTAACCTTGTTAGAGGTACTGAACCCCACCAGTTTCATATGCATGTTCACCGAACCCTTCTTTATTGGAAAAATAAAATATGATTTTTACAAATTCCAAGTATAGGTATACAGTGAGGGAAAAAATAATATCAATTTTGAAAACAAAAAAGTTCTCCTATATTTCGAATAATAATAACATAATAATGAAATGTACTGACATTACATTACATTACATTACATTACATTCTGCTGTTGCCTCTCAGAGACCAGTTCAGAAATGTGCGGCTTTACCTTGGCAAGTGCCACTCTCATGTCATTTTCGCAACAAAGTCTGTTCCTTTTCTTCGTTTTTATGTCCAGCATCCTCGAAAAGGATTGCTCGCAAAGATATGTTGTAACAAACGATATGAAAATTTCCAGAGCTTTCTTAGCAATAACAGGGTACGTTACCAATTGTTGACACCAAAACGTTGAGAGCGTTGTTGTTCTGAAGAGTTGCTGTTGAACCTGGCTCTGCTGAATTTCAATGATTTCATCGAGGTATTCATCATTGACATCTGTTGTCTCAACACTAAACGTGAACGGCTGTCTCACCCATGCTGGATATGACTCTCTTGTAGGGAAGTATCCGTCGAGAGACTTTGCAAGCTCATCTAAGTGCGTGGCAATAGTTTGCTTCAGTTCCGCGGGTACAGAAATGTCTCCGATTCCATATACATCTTCGATCTTATACAGTTGTCTAGCAGGGGAAAGTTTGCGAAGTTATCATTTTCTGTTCGTCGTTTCCATAATGGTAGCTTTTTTTGAAAAGCTTTCAGGTTTTCTTCCGCTTCGATGATGTTGACTCCACCACCCTGCATCTGCTTATTGAGATGATTGAGAGCTGCAAAGATATCAGCCATGTACGCTAAAATGAGAATGAACTCAGAATTTATCCCAGGACAAGCAGGCAGCATATTCTTAACGAATGGGTGACGTCACCGACAGAGCCCCGGTACGGACCTTTTTAACTAGAAAGTTCTAGTTGGCCGCACCATGCATGCGCGAGTGCCTTCCCGCCCGACGGAGGAGAGCGTGGTCCCCAGTTTCTTCGTTTCCGCGGAGCAAAGAAGACGCATGTGCTTTCAACGGCCGTTGAAAAGCTAGTTTCTGCCTTCCCGCTCGCGTAATTTTTCTTCTAATTTTTCCTTTCGGATTCCCTATTTTTACTTACAAAAAAACAAACAAAAAAAAACTCGTCCAGTTTTCTTGATATTTTCAGGCTGGCCCCGGCGGGGCCTGTTGCCACCATACAGGCCTCCGGATTCGATTTTGCGGAGGCCGTGTTTCCCTTCATGCCCCTTCAACCGGGCTTTAAGAAGTGCCAGCGGTGTGCAAGCCCGATCTCTCTCACCGATCCGCACAATTGGTGCCTGCAGTGCCTGGGTCCAGAGCATCGGGCTGACTCTTGCACCCGCTGTGCTACGCTTAAAAAGCGCACATTAAAAAACAGGCAGATCCAGCAAAATCTTTTATTCGGTACCGGATCTGCCATGGAACCTGCTGCGACGTTGATGGCACCACAAAAGTCGGCACCCATGACGTCGACACCACCTGACCCTTCTTCGGGGTCGTTGGGCCCAGGTAAGCCAGCCAAGAAGCCCTCCACTTTCCTTGAGCGCCCTCCTGCCACGGTTGCGACACCGGCCTTCCCGGCACCGCACCGATATCGGTGAGTGCCTCATCATCGGCCTCCTCATCGCCGGAGCGTAGAGCGGCACCTATGGTACCGAAGAAGAAAAAAGCAGTATTGGTGCCCCTCCTGGATGACCGCATCGCGGCCATACTCCAAAACCAATTACAGGAGCAGCTCCAGCAACAACTCCAACAACTGTTGCCGGCGTTGCTGGCACCGCACTTTCCGGTACGGGACCGGTCCGAGCCTCGCACTGTCCCATCGGTGTCGACCCCCTCGGTACCGATTAATACCTCCATGCCGGTGCTCTTGGCTGAAACACCTACAGTGCATACCCGTACTGCTGCCGACCCTTCCCGGTCCCAGGAACGACATCGGTCTTCCTCTCCCGGTACCGCCTCGGTGCGCTCAGGCAAATCTCTTTCAAAGACCCGCCATGCCGAGCCTTCCACACCGATGTCCAAACGTGCACACCCTGACGTTAGAGACCCAGACTTGAGGGAAGACTCCCCGCATGGTACCGAAGAGGACACTTCGTCAACCGACGAAGAACCCTCCATGACCGATACCGCCTCAAAACCAGAACAATCCTCTTTTTCTAAATTCCTTAGGGAGATGGCAGCAGCTCTTTCCATCCCCTTAGAGTCCGACTCTAAAAAGTCTCAGGCTTTCCTCGATGCCCTAGACTTTGAGCAACCTCCCAAGGAATTTCTAAAGTTGCCCGTCCACGACATCTTACGGGAAACTTTCTATAAAAACTAGGAGACTCCCCTCACTGTTCCCGGGGCCCCTCGCAAATTGGATAGCTTGTACCGGCTTATTCCAATCCCAGGGTTTGACAAACCTCAATTGCCCCACGAATCCCTCCTGGTGGAATCTACTTTGAAAAAGTCTCAGGGTTCCAGTGTATATGCCTCCACCCCTCCTGGCAGAGAGGGAAAAACCATGGATAAATTTGGTAAGCGCCTTTTCCAAAATGCCTTGCTAGCCAATAGAGCCAACAACTACACCTTCCACTTCTCCTTCTATATGAAGCATCTGGTGCAACAGCTCTCCTCCTTACAGAAATACCTTCCTGAACGTAAGGTCCCTCTTTTCCAGCAACATATTTCCAGCCTCCTCCAACTCAGGAAATTCATGGTTCGCTCCATCTACGACTCATTTGAGCTGACCTCTCGCGCATCTGCCATGGCGGTGGCCATGCGACGTTTGGCATGGCTGAGAGTCTCTGACCTGGACATTAACCACCAGGACCGCCTGGCTAACGCACCTTGTCTGGGTGATGAACTCTTCGGAGAGTCCCTGGACTCAACAACCCAGAAACTCTCAGCACATGAGACCAGGTGGGACACTCTGATTAAACCTAAAAAGAAGACTCCACCTGCTCGCACCTACAGACAGCAGTCTTCATACCAGCGCAGGTTCTCGGCCAGACCTCTCAACCCGCCTCAACAGCAGCCTCGCCGACCTCGTCAACAGCATCAATCTCAGGCTCGCTCACAGTCTCACCAACCTGCCAAGCCTCTCCCTCCATCAAAACCATCTCAGCCCTTTTGACTTTTTTCCTCCAGGGCATAGCCAGTCTCCCACCACCATTGCCTCTTCCTCAGCCTATCAGAGGTCGCCTCCAAATCTTCCTCAGCCGTTGGGAGGTCATCACATCAGACCAATGGGTCCTCAACATCATTCGCCACGGCTACTCTCTCAACTTCCAGACTCTTCCACCAGACAATCCTCCCGTAGAGTCTGCTTCTCACTCCTCCCAAACCCTCCTCCTCCTGAGGGGGGTCCACTCCCTCCTTCTTCTCAATGCCCACTCCCTCCTTCTTCTCAATGCCATCGAAGAGGTGCCTTCGGACCAAAGGGGTCAGGGATTCTACTCCCGCTACTTCCTGGTTCCCAAGAAGACAGGAGACCTTCGTCCCATCCTCGATCTCAGGGACCTCAACAAGTGTCTGGTCAAGGAGAAGTGCAGAATGCTCTCCCTTGCCACGCTTTACCCTCTTCACTCTCAACACGACTGGCTATGTTCCCTGGACCTCAAAGAGGCCTACACTCACATCCCAATCAATCCGACTTCACGTCGCTACCTATGGTTTCAGATACAGCACCGTCACTATCAGTACAAAGTGCTACCTTTTGGCCTCGCTTCATCGCCCAGGGTGTTCACCAAGTGCCTTATTGTGGTGGCGGCCTTCCTCAGGTCTCACAACCTCCAGGTGTTCCCCTACTTGGACGATTGGTTGGTGAAAGCACCTACGTCTCCACTTGTGCTACAAGCCACTCATCACACCATCTCTTTCCTCCATCTCCTGGGGTTCGAGATCAACTACCCCAAGTTGCATCTGCTTCCCACACAGCGACTTCAGTTCATTGGAGCAGTTCTCGACACCACTCTAATGAGGGCGTTTCTCCCCTCTGACCGTCAACGGACCCTGCTCCACCTCTGTCGTCAGGTGCTCCTTCATCACTCCATTCCTGCCCGACAGATGATGGTCCTCCTGGGCCACATGGCCTCGTCGGTCCATGTGCTTCCTCTGGCGCGACTCCACCTCAGGACACCTCAATGGACTCTTGCCAACCAATGGTCACAGACCACGGATCTTCTTTCTCATCCCATCTCTGTGACATCGTCTCTTCAGCAATCTCTTCAATGGTGGTTGAACTCCTCAAATCTTTCCAGGGGTCTAATCTTTCATCTACCCCCTCATTCCATGATCATAACCACGGATGCTTCCCCCTATGCGTGGGGAGCTCACCTGGGAGATCTACGCACCCAGGGACTCTGGACCCCTCAGGAGCGTCAACATCACATCAATTTCCTGGAACTCAGAGCCATGTTCTATGCTCTCAAGGTCTTCCAGCACCTTCTCTGCCCTCAGGTCCTTCTCCTGTGCACAGACAATCAAGTCGCCATGTACTACATAAACAAGCAAGGCGGTACCGGATCTCGCCTCCTTTGTCAGGAGGCTCTCAGCATCTGGACCTGGGCCACGGCCCGCAATCTCTTCCTCAAGGCTGTCTATATCCAGGGCGAACAGAACTCCCTGGCCGACAATCTCAGCCGCACCCTTCAACACTCCACTCCATCTTTGCTCGCTGGGGCACTCCGCAGGTGGACCTCTTTGCAGCACCTCACAACCATCAGCTACCCCAGTTCTGTTCCAGACTCTTCTCTCCTCATTGTCTGACCCCAGATGCATTCCTGCTCGACTGGACGGATCGGTTCCTCTATGCCTTTCCTCCACTACCTCTGATGTTGCGGATGTTATCCAAACTCCGCAGGGACAGGGCCACCATGATTTTCATCGCTCCTCGGTGGCCTCGCCAACACTGGTTCTCCCTCCTGCTTCAGCTCAGCTCCAGGGAGCCCATTCCTCTTCCTGTGTTTCTTACTCTACTTACGCAGCAACGTCAGTCTCTACTGCATCCCAATCTGTCTTCACTCCACCTGACAGCTTAGTTTCTCTCGGGCTGACCTCTCCAGAGAATCTGTCTCAGCCTGTCCGTCGCATTTTGGATGCCTCCAGGAAACCGGCCACCCTCCAATGTTACCATCAGAAGTGGACCAGGTTCTCCTCTTGGTGTCTACTGCATCATCACGATCCCACCTCATTAGCGGTGGAAACTGTACTGGACTATTTGCTCTCTCTGTCCGACGCTGGCCTCAAGTCTACCTCAATCAGAGTCCACCTTATTGCCATCACTGCGTTTCATGAGCATATCCTCGGAAAACCTCTCACGGCTCATCCACTGGTTTCCCGGTTCATGAGAGGCCTCTTCAATGTCAAACCACCTCTGAAGCCTCCTCCTGTCGTCTGGGACCTGAATGTGGTTTTATCAGCCCTCATGAAACCCCCTTTTGAGCCTCTTGCCACAACTTCGCTCAAACTTCTCACATGGAAGGTGCTTTTCCTCATTGCCATCACCTCTGCCAGGAGGGTTAGTGAGATGCATGCACTGGTCGCCGATCCACCGTTCACTGTTTTTCACCATGACAAGGTGGTTCTGCGTACCCATCCTAAATTCCTTCCCAAGGTGGTCTCGGCTTTTCACCTCAACCAGTCCATTGTGTTGCCTGTCTTTTTCCCTAAACCCCATTCTCATCCTGGGGAACAGGCGTTGCACACGCTGGATTGTAAGCGTGCCCTTGCATACTACCTTGACCGTACCAGGGCTCACCGCTCGTCCCCTCAGCTCTTTCTGACCTTCGATCCTAACCGTCTAGGTCGTCCTGTCTCTAAACGGACGCTTTCCAACTGGCTTGCTGCCTGTATTGCGTTCTGTTATGCTCGGGCCGGTCTCTCACTGGAAGGTGCTGTCACGGCCCACAGGGTCAGAGCTATGGCTGCTTCTGTGGCTTTCCTCCATGCCACGCCCATCGAGGAAATCTGCAAGGCTGCCACTTGGTCCTCAGTTCACACGTTCACTACTCACTACTGTCTGGATGCCTTCTCCAGACGGGATTGTACAGAGCCATGGTGAGGCCTCACTTGGAGTACTGCGTTCAGTTTTGGAGACCTCACTACCGAAAGGACGTGCTGAGAGTCGAGTCGGTGCAGCGAACAGCCACCAGGATGGTCTTGGGGCTCAAGGATCTCACGTATGAAGAAAGACTAGAGAAATTGCGGATGTACTCACTTGAGGAAAGAAGGGAACGAGGAGATATGATTGAAACGTATAAATATATCACGGGGCATATCTGTGTTACAAAATTTATTTTCCTAATGGCCAACCATCCCCCCTCTGTTAGCTTGGAGGTCACCCATGCGTTAAGAATATGCTGCCTGCTTACTTACCGTAACAGGTGTTATCCAGGGACAGCAGGCAGATATTCTTACGTCCCACCCTCCTCCCCGGGTTGGCTTCTTAGCTGGCTTATCTTAACTGGGGACCACGCTCTCCTCCGTCGGGCGGGAAGGCACTTCTGCCAGTTTTGGAGGCAAGGTTTTTGTTGCCAACGCATGCCTGTGCAGAATGCAATGCGTAACAATGATGTGTGGTGCATCGGCATTCACTAGTGCACCAAAACCGGACTTTCTTCCGAGCATGGCTGGAGCTCCGTCTGAACAACTGTATAAGTAAGATATGCAGAAACCATATCCCACGAAAGATTGTTGTCTTTGAAGAAGTCATCCACAAGTTTCTTCACATCAGTTGCCTTAGTTGTTGTTGTAAGAGGCTTACAAAATAAAAAATCTTCCTTTATCACGTTGTCTTTCACATAGCGCACGAATACTGCAAGCTGGCTTAGATTGGAAATGTCTGTGGTCTCGTCGAGTTGAAGGCTGAATTTTGCCGGGCTTGAAATCAGATATGCAACTATTTGAGCCAAGATGTCTTTGCTCATGTCCTCTATTCTGTTGCTGATGATGTCATTTGAAAGAGGAATTTCAGATAACTGAACTTCAGCCGCTTTTCCCAGTATTCGCCATCTTCAACACAGCTGGTTTTATGAGTGTTTCACCAATGGTGTGTGGTTTGCCCTGCTTTGCGATCAGGTAAGCAACTTCGTACGATGCTGTGAGGATCGGTTTGTTGATGGGTACAAAGCCGAGAACAGGCAGAGTAGCCTTTTCATCGAATCTTGCTCTCTTCACCTTGAATTCAGCGAGCGTTGTGTTCTTGTATTTTCCATCTCCATGAAGCTTAAGGAAGTGTTCCCTTAGTTTTGCCAGAGCTAGACTAGAATTACTCAACTTGGCATTGCAAATCATGCAATTAGGACGCTGACTCCCATCACATTCCGTTATACATGTGAATCCATATTATACATATTCGTCCGACCACTTTCGTATTTTGCTCGACATAGTTAGTAAGGGATTAAAAATATTAAGATGGGTATCGCACGACGTACTATCACAACAGTTACAATTCGACTACTGTGCGCATCAAATCCCCTGTAGCACAGATAGGCCAAGCAATGTTGCGTGATTGATCATCTGCAGCCAATTATGGACAAGCGGGGCGTATCATCACAAATCATAAGCGCTTCGGTCATGTTCAATCATCTATCAGTTAAATCACAAATTTTGATCAGGAATTGGTTGATGTATATAAGGCGTTAGTTACAGATTGATAGATCAAGAAACCGAGTACACGATCAGTCTTGATCAAAATCACTGAATAACTGATAGATGATTGAACGTGACCGAAGCGCTATATGAGTCGGAGGTGTGTTTTGACCTCCGCCGAACCCGTGAGACTGACTCACCGAACCCCTGGGGTTCGGTCGAACCCAGGTTAAGAATCACTGTCCTAGACGATTCTCAGTTTATATTGAGGAAATGTTTTAGAAAAAAAGTCATTTTAAGTTTTTTCCAAGTATCTTTCGTAAATCACATGAGATTCTCAACCAGAGAGAAGGAATGTTATTTCAAATGAATGTAAATCTGTAATTTTTAGAGATTCTATAGAGTCAAATTGAGGGGAGATCACATCATAACTAGTAAGACCTGTAACAAAAAAAACAGCAGCTACAAATGGGTAGATTTTAAACATTCTCTCTGTTTTTATAAGTTCTAGCATGAAAGAGATGGGAAAAAATTTTCCCATCCATGTGATACTGAATACCAATATTCTCGCACAAATTAGCTGCAACGTACTAAGGCTTCTAAGAAATTGGAGGAGAAAGAATAGGTGCCAAGACACGCCAATCCTCATAGAAACAGCAAAACAACATAAAAACAACAACTTGCTTACAGCAAAAACAATCTCATAATAATAATAATATTTCCTAGGGAAATCAGACTTTGTCAAGATTCCCCACAAAGCTTTATGCTTGAGCAAGTCGAGTTTAGATCCAGTAGAGCCCATTTAAATATCGATTTGACATTTGGCATAAAATATGCTTGACATTTTTCCTGAAACAAAATAAAGTCATTGCTGGATCATCAAGAAATGTGATTTATACATTCAAAAAACTTATTTTATACTTAGAACTCTGCTCAGAGACATGAAGGCTGATTACTCCGCCTCACCACCCAATCATTGCAGTGTTCAAAAATGCATTGCAATGATTGGGTGGTGAGGCGGGGTAATCAGCCTTCATGTCTCTGAGCAGAGTTCTAAGTATAAAATAAGTTTTTTTGAATGTATAAATCACATTTCTTGATGATCCAGCAGTGACTTTATTTTGTTTCACTGACCACTTTAGTCACTCCATATTACCAACGGTTTGAATTGGTCACCCCTGTATATATTTTGTGACATTTTTCCTGGGCTTTTTGTAAGTGCAAATATCACACCTCTGTTACTGGGTGATGGTCAATCAACTGGATGTACTCTGCAAGTGAAAGCAGATCATTCCGCAAAGCTTTAGCAAGAACTTTTCCAGTATTAGATTAAGATGCACTGCCCCGCCCGGTCTCCCTTTTTGCAAACAAAAGCACGCCACTTAATCCACCAAATACAGGTACCTTTTTTGTGTCATAGAACATTAAAAAAATAATAATAAATATATATATATATAATATGTACTCCTGGCGTGTGTCGTTTACTGCTTGTCTTATTACGTTGACCTTACCAAAGGAGGAAAAACCTCAGATCCCCGTATGCTTACAAGCGCAAAACTGAAAAAAGCATATTAGATAGGAAGATAACTTCATAGGCTGAAAAACCTGCTCAAGCAAAACTTATAAACCTCAAAGTCATGCAAACAGCAGAGCATACTTGTGATGGTAAAAGTTGGGTGCAAATAAGTCCAGCAGAGCTTCGCAGAACCATGCTACTTTTTACTCGACAGACAAATCAATTCTCGAGATTTGTGAGGCACTCGACAACCGACCCCTCCCACTAGCTCTGGCATCACTCCCGCTCTCTCAAGGCCTGCCCCCCTGTACCGGTAGCCCCATCCCCCTCCGGGCCGGCATGCACCTCTCACACCCTGTCCCCCGAACTATCTTCAAAAATTGTGTGACGTACGTTGGACCCGCCTCTGCCGCGTCCGGCTCCACCGGAAACAGGAAATTGTGTCGGGGAGGGGGGGGTGGAAAGCGATCGAGGGAAGACTGCGAGGCTGTGGTTGACAACAAATATGAATTGTTGCTGCTGGGCGCTGGCGAACTCCCAGAGACAAGTTTGAAGGTAGGGCACGGACGGTTTGAGAATGAGGGAGAGAACATAACTGGGGAGAGTGGAAAATTGAAGGAGAGGCGCTCTCTCTGAATTTACTTTACATTTTTCATTTGTAATGCGCCGTTACCAGAATCAGATCAAGGCTCACGGAAAGAATGCTGGGAATTCCCACAATTAATGTAAGTGTGGGGGGCAGTTAACTGTGTGTGTCACAGACTTAATGGATGTGACTTGGTATCTTTGGCGTCAGGTTTTGGTTTGATTGCATCCACCTTTGTCACCCCGTGGAAGCCAGCTGTTAAACTGGCCTGGTTTACTCTGGGATCCTAAGTTGTGTAGAGATGAAAGGGTTTGAGCTGTGCAGGTACGCTTCAGATCAACGTTTTCTATCACCATTACTTCTCCCCCCCCCAAATAATTATATTTTACGTTCAAACTATGCTGCAGGGTATTATTGTCATTTCTTTAGAGGCTGAGCTTCTTTAGTTGGGGTGTGGCTAAAAGTTTTGACAGGGTTGAACTGGAATGAAACAAAAAAAAACACAGATGTGGAAAAATCTTTAAGTTGTACTGTTGACATTTTGTGGAGTCTGAAATGGAGCTGATTCTTTGATGTGATTCTTAAACCTGGGGTGGTATCTTTTGGCATTTTTCAGCAGTCTGTGTTTTCTGGTTCTAATCTAATCTTCTATTTGTGTGTAGCATACCTATGCAGGCTCAAGGCGACTTACAGAGAGAAAAAAGGTAGAATATAGGATCAGGGCAGAGGCGGGGGAAAATTAGAAGAGAATTAAAGGAAGGTAACCGACTTGTAGGAAGGGTTTACTGAGAGATTCATGTAAAGTTCAGGTATCAAAGGGAAGGATTTTCAGTTTCTTCCGGAATAAGGTGTTCTGTTCTGATTGTTTCTGAGGGGATCGTTCCAAGTTTTCACTCCCAGGAAGGTTAGCATGGAATGAAAAATGCACCTGCACTGGGGAGATTTAGTTGTATTTTGTTAAGGGTTCTGCGAGAGGCAGACCATGCCATTGAGAAGAGTTGGATAAGAGAAGCTGCTGAATTTCCATGGAATATGTAATGAATGATGCATGATATTTTGAATTTATTCGCAGTGGGATGGGTAGCCAGTGCAATTGTTTGATGAAGGCTGAGACCGAGTCATATTTTTTTAGGTTGAAAATTAGTCTTATAGCTGTGTTTTGAATAAGCTGCAATTTATGGGCTAGAGTAGTGTTGATTCCCATGTAGATGGAGTTACAGTAATCCAGTTGTGGTAGAATCATCATCTGCACAATCAGGGCAAAATGGTGCTAATGAAAGTATGGTCTGGTGATTCTTAATTGTCTCATGGTGAAGAGGGATTTCTTCCAGAGATGGGAGATTTGTGGTTCCATCGTAAGTGTGGCATCTAGAATGCAGCCTAGGATTTTGGAGGTTTTATTTACTGTGAGGAGGATGCTGGATTGAAGAGTGATGCTTGCTGGTGCCGTCTGCTGAGCGGTGTGGAAGCAGATAACTTTGGTTTTGGTGGCATTTAGTGTTAACTTGTTGATTGTTGCCCAAGTTTGGATTCTTTCTATTTTGACTGAAGGTTTTTTAATAGTGTATGACTGGTTGTTGGTTGTAGGAATGAGGAGAAGAATGTCACCTGCATAGGACATTATACTTTCGTCTTCAAATTTGATGTGTCCGAGTAAACTCATGAATAATTAAATAGAATTTGTGAAAGTGGGGAGCCTTGCGGAACTCCACAGAAGGCCTTCCAGGGGTTGGACAACTTGCCGTCCTTTTTGACGATGTATTCTCTGTTCTGTAGCAAGTCGGTGAACCATTTTAGCATTGTACCTCTTATTCTAATCTCTGACAATTTTGTTAGAAGTAAGTGGTGGTCCACGGAATCAAAGGCTGCAGAAATGTCGAATTGAAGGAGTATTGCCTGTCGGCTCATACTTAGTAGTTGTTTGATTTTAGTAATTAGGGTGAGGATAAGGAATTCAGTGCTATGTTGTTGTCAGAATCCGAACTGGGACGAGTGAAGGCAAGAATGTTGCTCGATGTATGTTGCTTGCTTACGTGGGCTTCAAGGAGTTTGGTAAGAATGGGAATGCTGACAGTGGGCCATTAGTTTGAGGCTGCGGAGAGATCTGCATTTGATTTTTTTTGCTATATGGGTGAGGTGCTATTTTTCCCATTACTTTTGGTAAATGGACATGGTTTAGGGAGCTATTTAGGAGATTGGTGATCCAGATGATGATTCGTTCAGGTGCGGCTGTGAGGAGATATGAGGGGCAGTTGTCCAGGGGGCTGCTGCGTGGTGTGGACAGTTTGGATATTAGGTTTTTTTTGTATTAGGGATGCACAAGTTGGAGAACAAAGTCCAGAGTTGGTCTGCTTTAATGGGTTCTGTATATCTGTGATGTGTGCTTTAATGGGTTTTGTGTATCTGTGATGATCATTTTGGCTACTTTCGATTGAACTGTTTTGATTTTGAGGAAGGAATCTGCTAGTTTCTCTTTGAAATGCTATTTAAGGCAGAGTTGTAGGTGTAAGGATGAGCCCCCCACCCAAAATGTAAGGCTTTGGATAGGTGATTTTGCAGCAGACAAGCTCCCAGTGATATAATGTGGCAGCCTTATAATCTGCAAGGTCCCAGGTTCAATACCCTCATAGATGTTTCAGTAGGAAGTGAAATTAATGACAAGGACAGCCAAGAGTGATTGCATAAAGATTATATTGTGCAGAAAGGCTTAATATTACAGAAAGACACTGTTTAGAAAGATACATCAAGCATATACTGGGTTACAAATGTACAGAAAGAAATAGAAATAAGCTTTACAAATTCAGAGTGGATTTAGGGACTGCTTATGTGTGTGAGAGAGAGGACAGTTTACCTGCATTAATGTGTGTCTGGATAGGTAAGAGGCTGTGTCTGTGAGAAGACAGGGAGATGAGCAAGAGTCCAGAGGAAAAAGAGAGAGAGAAGGGGTGGAGGGGGGTTCCAGGCTTCAGGGAGAAAGTAAACCAGGGTCCAGAGAGAGAGAGAGAGACGGGGATAAACCACTTATATTTATAAGTTTGAGACTTGTTCTAAAAATAGAATCTATTGATGTTAAGTAGACTCAGGATTGAATCCACAACCCTCCCATCGAGTTTTATTCTGCTAGCTAGCAATAACCTGAGGACATCCCGCTTGACAGCAGCAGGTGGGAACAAGCGTGCATGCACAGTGAGATGGCCCAAACACTTCTGGAAAAAGTTCCTGAGCTACCGTTTCTAACACTGGCCCCTGTCGGTGACATCACCCAAGCATGAGGATTCAATTCCTGCTATCCTCGGAAGACCTGTTACAGATAAGTAACTTTTGTATTCTGAAGAATCCTAATTCAGCTAACTGGCCTCAGCTAGTCTGTGTGTAATAGTAAATTGATGAACCAGCCTTCTGTCTAAATTTGTTTTTCAAAGTAGATTATTATTGCAAATTAAGGCCCATTTAGATTGCCCTCTCTACATTCTGCAATACCACAGGCCGTACTGTTGACTACATATATTTTGTCTTTGTTTTAAAAAAGAAAAGAGCTTTACAAGAAAATCCAGAAATGTAATTTAACTCGTAACAAGTAAATATGTTTCAATAAACTTTTCCTTAAATGCTTTTCTTCCAGTGCCTGTATAAAGATGGAAATGAATTCGACAAAAGCCAGTGTTCCAGAATTTCTGTCTGATCTAGGGAAACCTACCCTTCGAGGGATCAGAAAATGCCCTCGGTGTGGCACATACAATGGCACCCGAGGATTAAGCTGTAAAAACAAGAGCTGTGGGAATGTTTTCCGCTGTGGAGCTCGCAAGCAGCCCACTGTTGATGCTGTCAAAATCATTACAGGGTCCAGTCAGCAGATTTTTTCTGTTCGGCAGAGGGATCGAGGCCCTGATAATAGGTGCTTTGTGGAGTTGGGGGTGTCAGAAACGTCTCTTCAGACTGTATATGGGACTGTTCTCACCCAGCTGAGTTCTGGCCGTTGCCTCCTTCCCTCTTGCTTGAAGGAGGCAGCCAAAGACGTGACTGACCACCGATGTCAGCATATTAGGTTGGCAGAGAACTGTTGCACCGAAGCCAAGCCATTGACTCTGAAGAGCTCTGTTTTGAATTCCATGCAGATTTCCCCTGAAATGAAGCAGGTTATATGGCAGCTAGCCACTGAACCCACGGGGCCCCTGGTCCAGAGGGTCACCAGAAATGTATTGGTAGTCAAGTGCAAAGCTAGTCCAAAGCACAGTTTGGGCTACCTGCATGTGTCTTTTGTGCAGAAACTGAACTCGTTGGGGGTGCTGGAGCCAAGGTTTTTCTGCTCCTGTCATGGTAGCCTGAAAATGAAAAAATCTATGAAGATAAGTAAGACCAAACTTCTAAAGGAAGAACCTGGCCAAAACTGTGTTCATTTCCATGCCTGTGTTGGCGCCTTTGGCAGCGATGAAACATTAGCCCAAGAGTTTGCTGACTTCCTCAGTGGTGATTCAAGCGGTAGGTGGTGCCAGTGTACTTTCAACATTCATCATGCTGTATTGATTAAAGAGTGGGCAAATTTTCTTCCAATGGCATGGGCAGTATACTATCCGATCCATTTTAACAGGGGAAGAAAGTAGTAACAAATAGTGTTGCTATAATTTCTAGCTTTTAGCATTACCACGACTATCATAGAAACCTGTATTTTATCAGGTTTATATAATATGACGCAGAACAGCTTTCTGTATGATTTAGATGAGTATTAACATTTGGACTCAAAAAAGAGAGATCAGTTGTTTCCTCTTACCATTAGAGAAAAACTAAAAAAACAAACAAACAAAAAACAAACTAATGGACATCCCTCAAACTTCAATAGACAAAATTGGCAGTGCTGCTTCCCGGTCTTTAGCAGTGAGACACCCGATGGTGAGAATTCTGCTAGGGAAAACTGTGGGCTTTAAATAGTTCAAGTTCTTAGTGATTTTTGCCAGTTACCAAATTTCTGGTTATAGCTAAAAGAGAAAAAATAGTTTGTTAAAACATGGATAAAAATGTTCCTATCAGCCTCTCCTAAAGTAATTGCAGATACTAAAACCTATGGATTAAAAGCAGAAAAATCCCATAACCAGTAACCTGGATTGAATTTATTTTGTTCTGCTGTCTTGAGGTTAAGTAAGCACTTGCCTACTGTCATAGGAAAAGCAGCCACATAAAATTGCTTGCTGAACATACCTGTATTTTTTCTAGGGCTGCACATCAATTAATTGTGATTAATCACAATTAAACCCCTCTTTTATAAAACCACTAAAGCAGCTTTTAATGCCGGCTGGCATGCTGAATGAGCGTCAGGAGCAGTGCAGAGCATTCAGTGCACCGCCTGTGCTAAAATTTGCTTTTGCGGTTTTGTAAAAGGGGAGAAAATTGTTAATCGCTAAAGTGACCTCCCCAATCACATTTCCTTCTATACTTGTACAGTAAAGACATTAGAAGTAAGAACATAAGAATTGCCGCTGCTGGGTCAGACCAGTGGTCCATCCTGCCTAGCAGTCCGCTCACACGGCGGCCCCCAGGTCAAAGAAGTGCTCTAAATGAGTCCAGCCTCATCTGCGTATGTCTCAGTTTAGCAGGAACTTGTCCAGCTTAGTCTTGAAACTCTGGAGGGTGTTTTCCCCTACATCAGACTCTGGAAGAGCGTTCCAGCTCTCCACCATTCTCAGAACCAACATGTTTTAATTACTAAAATGAAAACACCTTTCTTGCTTAGTGATTTTATTTTTCTTATCTTTTTGTTCAGTCTTTAAAATCACCAGGCAGCATATCCATAAATCTCAAACCCATTTGAGGTTTTTTTCCCCTTTTTTCTTTTCAGTGTCTGGTCAAAGCTAAGATTACACCCACAATTTTATCTAGTTTCCTAAACCCTCAGTGTATGAAAACAATCAAATATTATTAAAAGATCTCATTAATTTCTGTGTCGCACATACTACTGAGGGCCAAAATAATTTCCTCCCAAAATTTACAGTGTGCCACCAGCCATACCACATTTTATATAATCTGAAGAAACCAACTATTTTGGATTAAAACTTTATTATTTGAATTAAATTAGTGTCTAGGCCGCAAGTCTGTCAGTACTAATAAATTTAGAGGACTTTTCAACATTTTCCCTCTTGGGACCTAACCCTTTCCAAGTCTGTGGTGAGAATCTGGGCCTGTCCTGATGGAAGTTGTGTCCTCTTGATGAGGTTGTGGTCTGACTCCTTATATTTTCTTCTACTCTTGGTAAAGGATGGGCTATTCAAAATCCTGGGTGTCTCTTCAAATGCATCATTTGAAAAGAAGGGACGGGGTTTGCTGGGGATCCACTGTTCAGACCCTGATGAGATGGAGAGCATTATGCATATTGTTCTTTAGTGCCACACTTGTTGGGTTAAGAATGCATATTTCGTCAAGTTCCAGATTGAACTGAAGTTTCTACCTTCCTCTTTAGAAGGCTGCCATAAACTGGCTGGGATAGATGGGGAAGGGTTAAAACTGGGATAAGTGTAACGTGAGTATTGTCATGCAGACTAGACTAGACTAGACTACAGCGTAGGAAATGTCTGTAGCACAGGAATGGGATGATTGCTGTTAGTGACAACCCTTACTAGCTAACAAGTAGTAGTAATTGATTTCCTGGAATCGGTACCATGTCTCAGCAATTGGGCCAGTGAGGCTCGTAACTGATGTCTGACCATGCAAGCTTATGAAGGCTTATTGTGCTATAAGCCCAGTTAAAACTGTTGCAACTGGATTTCCAAACATAAATAAATAAATCCACAGGAGGAAACTGCTGAGCTTAATGAAAATTATTTAACTCACCATAGAAAGAAATTTTTGTTTCTAGTGTAAGCTCGATAACAGGTATGGTGTAAAGTAATACAAAAGTCACTGAGAATCTAAATCAAAATTATTATGCTAGCACTAAGTTCCAAAATGAGGATACTACCTATGATATTTTAGGGCCCTAAGCATTATAATGAGGCCCTAAAATATCAATACATCTATTGGGAAAACTGAACAAGCCAAATTACTACAGAATGTTACCTAGAAAATTCATACTAACAGACTATTTTGATCACACACACAACACAAAAATACAGAATAGGTGACCACAAACTATAAACATAAATTAAACCAAAATCTCAAGAAGCCAGATCTTATATGTTTGGATAACACCAGAGAAATAAGAGATGCATTTCTTATACTGTGCAAAAAATAAATAGGACACATGCTAGAAATGGTGATAGAGGAGTTCAACAAGGGGAGCTGTCCTTGGCCTCCTGGCCAGAGAGATTCCCAAGCCTGCCAGAAGCTGAAGAAGGTATAGCCTGGGAGTGAGCTTTGGAGTTCCTCAAAATTTCTGCCATGGGCCCTAGCCAACACTAGATCTGACAGGATGTACATTTCATATTTGACACATTCTAATTGCAAATAGAAATTAAATCTACCTCTTGTTGTTTGCTCATTTATTTTTCAAATCATCTTGGTCCCAGACTTTGGTTTCTCTTAACTCACCTGTCCTCCCCCTATCCAGCATCACCCCTCTATATCCCTATTACAGCTGTACCAAATATCTGTATTTGATTCAGTTCGGCCCAGAATACTGTACATTATTCATATTCAACCAAATAGTGATTTAAATTTGAATGCAAATAATCTGGGGCTCTAATGTCCTAAATCCTCCTGAAATAAATACTTGATCTCTGATTTCACATTGCATCTTTTATTATTTGTATGTTAAAGCTGAAAGTCTATTATTCATCTTTGGTATTCATATTCAACTGAATAATAATTTTCATTATTTGTATTCAGCCGAATAGTGAAATATGTTTGTTTGTTACAGCTCCAGTCCTTATGCTTATGTCCACATTTCCCTTCTGTGTTCCTATTTTCTCCATGTCTAGCATCTCCCCTCTGTGTCTGGCATTGCCCCTCTGTTTCTATATACCATCCTAATCAGCATTTTCCCTTTGTGTCCCTATGCCCCCTATGCCTATCATCTCTCCACTCTTTATGCCTCCCTGTGTCCAATTTCTCCGCTTTCTTTTTTGCTTGTAGCAATGTATCTCTGACACTCCCCATCTAGCTTCTCTCCTTCTCCCTTTCCTTCTCCCTTCATCTGACTTTCCTGCCCTCCTTTTATCCCTTCTGTGCATTTAGTATTTGACTCCCTCTTCCTTTATTCCTTGACTTGGCATCTCTCCCTTCCCTCCTCCCATGAATCCAACATCTCCTTTCCTTTTAGCCCCCCTCCCCCTTCTGTGCGTTCAGCAGCTCTCTCCTTTCCTTCCATTTATCTCCCTTCTGTTCAGCATCTACTCCTGCTGGTCTACACCTCTCTACCTTCTGGCTCCACTCCCTCCATTGCCATAAGTCCAGCATTGTCTCCATTTCCTTCAGCCTCCCTCTCATTCCACGGGTCCAGCATTTCCCTGTCTCTTTCCTTCTTCACTCCCCCTTCCAGCTTATATTATTAGTGCTGCCTGGCAGCGATTCACACAGGCTTGCTCTGGGGTTCCCTCTGTCATGTCTTGCCTTCACATAAATAGGAATCAGAGATAACACAGCAGAGGGAAGGCCCCAGAGCTAGTCTGTGTGAATTGCTGCTGGGCAGCACCAATAATATAAGCTGGAAGCACTATGGCAGAAGTGAGGGAGGGAAAAAGATGGAGGAGTAGAGAGAAGGGAGTGAAAGATGCTGGATTGTGGGTTTCCAGGGTGCATCATTTCTGGGTTGATCTTGGGCAAAAGTGGCTTCCTGTGGCTAGTTGCCTAGATAACACCTATCCTTTGGTTGAGCACTGAATTAAGGGAACTATCTATCAGTACACAACTCATTCTAGATGAAAAATAGCCTAGGTCATTTCTAAGCAACGAATGACAGCTAATTTGTCCACCCAGTGGAGAGAATTGAATGGCAGTCCTTACTAGTATCATTTAACTATGACAAGTGTTTCAACAGTTTTCATATTTTCAGTTAGTATTTCCGACTAGCTCATGATATAAACTGCATTATTTCCTTCTGTGTTTATATATTATTGTCTGTTTCCCTTTAGCTACTACTCTAGATCCCTTACATTTAGAGCATAAAAAGTAGGTGGCAAGAAGGTAAAATAGAGCACAAACTTAAGAGCATACATTTAAAAGCTCAGCTTTTTTGAATTTGTATTGATTGATGATATAAACCAGGGCCTCCAAACGTTTCACGTGAAGGGCTACATAGGATATTTCAAATCACTGAGCAAGTCGGATGGGAATGGGGTCCCTCTTGGAGAAGAGTTTGTTGAGCTGGGTGGAGAGGGCAATTTGACCTTTTCAGTGAAATACTGGGAAAGAAGTGAGACTGGGATTATGGTTCTCAGGAGTGTACTCCTTGTTTCCTCCTTTCCCCATCATCTTCTCCCCTGGGGGAATGGAAAATGGAAGGAGGGGTTGGGCTTGTGTTGTGTTTGGTGCACTCTCTCTCACTCAAGCCCCTATATACACTCTTCTATTTCTTGTCTTTCATTTGCTCCCCTCTCACCCCTGCTCCTACCACCCTAGAGTAGGGTTTAGTTTATTGAGCATTTGATATACCACCTTTCACATAATATCAAAGTGATTTACAATAAAAACCGAGAAGGGGAAAGGTACTATAAATGTCAATTCGACATCTAGAAAATCAGCAAAAAAAACAAACAAAACAAACAAAACAAACCAACCCAAGACCCATAGCTACACCAAGTTGGAGAACAATGGCATGCTAGAGAGAACACTTTTGCTCCTGCATTACTGAGAATAGACAGCACCAATTTATATATCCCACAGTCCTTCTGCCCTGCTTCACCAAGAGCAGGGTTCAGCTTCTTCCTTTCTAGTACTAATGTTCAGCCCATGACAGATATGAGCTGTGATTTTGAGATCAGAGGTAGGTGGGTGAAATCACTTTTGGCAGGTTCAGCAGTCCTTTAGTTCCAAAACCAGTGATTATTCTGAATTGTATTGTTTTCTTATTTTACTCTTGGGTCCAGATGGAAGAAAGAGGGAACTTGCTTAGTAGACAACTTTGGTGGGGAAAGGATAGGTGGGGAAAGGATAGGCAGGGAAAGTTGACTGAGATTGAGGCTGAGCTGTTCAGAGTCTCTTCTGGCTGAAATCAGAGCTATAGTAGGGAGGAAGAGACATAGGATAAAGCTTATAGGTAGAAACTTACTTCATGGGCTGAATCTGATCTGGAGACGGGAAAAGCAGGGAAGGCCAGGAAAACTTGCTTCAAGAGTCACAATGAGCCCATGGACCAGTTTGAGGACCTCTGGTGTCAACCTTTCACAACTACTGATCTGTTTTTTTGTGTCCGCTTCTGAGTTATTTGTTTGCCATCCTTAATGCAGATTGTAAACTTCCAACACTGATGGAACTTGAGTGACCTAGTGACTCTTGCTTTCCTTCTAAAGAAGGAAAATCTTTGTCTTCCAGTGGTTAAAGAAGAGGTTCCCATCCCTGTGTTAATTTGCTACCCAGAATCTGTAGTGCAGGCGACTGCACCCACTGCTCCAAAGCCAAAGAAGAAGAAGATGATGGCAAAAGGGGAAACATCTGGTGAGAGGTGCCTTTTTAGCTGCTTTTTAGTTAATGGGAGATCAGTTAAAATGATTTAAAGCTAACAAAATGGCTATTGCTCTGTATTTTGTGTTATTCAGGAGCAATCTACCTGCATTAAAAACATACAGTTTTGCTCTATGAATCTTGCCTAGCTTCACCATTTTGATTCTCTGAAGGGAAAGGCTGGTCCCTGGATTTAAAGACCAGCATGTCAGCGAATCATGCCTACAGAGTGGAATACTAATAACAAGCCATCTGCCTTTGCTATCCTAATATCTTGCCTGCCATAACTTTGGTTCCCTCACTGTTTTCAACCTAGTTCTCTAGAAACACCCAGTCAGTTGGGTTTGTTTATTTATTGGGATTTATTAACCACCTTTATTCAGAGATTCAGCTAAAAAGGTATATCACAGTTGTAGCTTATTAAAACTTACAATTTGGTTGGCAGTATAACAGTAGTGATAGGACCAAATTAAAGGATAAATACAATCAATGAAGTAAACGTGAAGACAGGCAGGTTGAATCATAATCATAGGAATATATTCGTTCAAATAGCACTATAGAAAAAGTGTATAGCAAAAATATGATAAAATTCCACCAGGGTGCAAATGATGTGTCATCATAGACAGAATGGAAGAACACAGATACAATGTCTGCACAATACCTATTGCAATTGAAAGTAACTCATCTTGAGCTGCTACTGAAAGTGGTCTACCTATGTACTTATGTTTTTTATTTCCAAATCTTTATTCATTTTTTTCATCTTACATCAAGTACACCATATTATATCAATTGAATCATATACATTACTTGAAATTTTCCATATATCATAAATACATAAAATATCTCCCTCCCCCACCCACCCTTTTCACAAAATTATAATCAAAAATAACATATATGTATTGTATTCATAAATATTGATAGAACCTATAATATAACTATAAACCACCCCTTCCCATAATTATAATTATACTTTCAGTGTAAAAAGGCATCTAATCATTACAATAAGTTATCAATGGCCCCCAAATCTTTTTAAAAGTATTGTAATTCCCTTTTTGTATGGCAATTACTCTTTCCATTTTGTATATATGGCACAACGAATTCCATCAGAAGGTGTAGTTTAGTCTAGTGTAATTTTTCCAATTTCTAGTGATAAAGTTTATTATTGTTTGATGAAATCTGACTTTTTATTCTCATTGACGTTCCAAATAGAATTGTATCATATGATAAAGCTACATGTTTTTCTAATAAACAGTTAATTTGAGACCAAATTGATTTCCAAAAGGCCATGATACAGGGCCAAAAGTAAATTAGATCTAGAGTCCCTGCTTCCAGATTACAGTGCCAGCATCTATTAGACTTAGAGCTATCCAACTTTTGTAATCTAACTGGGGTCCAAAATGCTTTATGTAACAAAAAGAACCAAGTTTGCCTCATAGATGCAGACACTGTACATCTCATTCTCCAAGACCAAATTTGTGGCCATTGAGATGCAGAAATTTGATGCTTAATCTCAATGCTCCAAATGTCTCTAAGACCAGTCTTTGGTTTTTATTCATAAATCCAGATATTAATTTATACCACTGTGTGGCCTGGTGACCCAAGAAATCCGTCTGAAAGCATAAGAATTCCAGACTATACTGACTGTTAAGATTTTTCCATTCAGGGAACCCTCCTGAATAGCCTGCTTCAGTTGCAACCATTTAAAGCTTTGTGATTTGTTAAGACTATATTTATGTTGCAACTGTGAAAAATCAAGCAGTTTACCATTTAAAATAACATCACCTAGAGTCCGTATTCCTGCAATAATCCAATGCTTCCATACAATTTTAAAACCGCCAACTTGAATCTTGGAGTTTAGCCATAAAGATTGATATGTTGATTTGTGTATTGGGTTTGGAGTTAAATTATAGACATAATGTAATGTTTTCCATGTATCCATCAATATTCTGTTCTCTTTATATTTTCTAGGCATCGTAACACTAAGAACATGAGACAAATTTATAGGAAACATGAGTTGCCATTCCAAATACAGCCAATCTGGGATATTTTCCATGAGCTCTGGGAGGACCCAGTACATACCCTGGCGTAAAATATAGGCTTGATGATACCTATAAAAGTTTGGAAAATTTACCCCTCCCTCCACAATTGGTTTTTGTAATGATACTAAGGCAATTCTAGGCATTTTACCTTGCCAAACAAATTTTGTAAGAATACCATTTAACTTTTTATAAAAGGACCCCTGAAAAAAAACTGGTATCATACTCATTTGATAACAAACCACAGGCAATATCATCATTTTAATAGTTTGGACTCTACCCCACCAAGAAAGATGCAAAGGATTCCATTGTTCACACATTTCTGTTACTTTTTTTAATAAAAATTTTTCATTCTCTTTCATTGTATCTTCTAGTGCAGGGATCTCAAAGTCTCTCCTTGAGGGCCGCAATCCAGTCAGGTTTTCAGGATTTCCCCCATGAATATGCATGAGATCTATGTGCTTGCACGCTTTCAGTGCATATTCGTTGGGGAAATCCTGAAAACCCGACTAGATTGCGGCCCTCAAGGAGGGACTTTGAGATCCCTGTTCTAGTGTATTTTTAATTCTAATACCTAAATACTTTAGTACATCTTCTTTCCATATAAATGAAAATGAATCAAATAAGCCTTTAGTACAGTGTACATTAAGTGGAAGAATTTCTGATTTGCTCCAATTTATCTTATACCCTGAAAATTTTCAAAATTTCTCTATCAATTCAAGCAAGCACGGAATGGTAATTTCTGGATTTCTCAAATAAAGCAATATATCATCTGCATATGCAGATATTTTATATTCCCAATCTGTATGAGGAATACCTTGTATCCCCTTTGCTTGTTGAATGGCTAATAACAAGGGTTCTAATACAATATCAAAAAGCAAAGGAGATAATGGACAGCCTTGTCTAACCCCCCTACGCAAATTAAAATGCTCTGATAAATTATTGTTAATGTACAATCTTGCAGCAGGGGAGCTATACAACGTCTTAATCATTTGTATAAATCCAGAATCTATACCAAACCAATCTAATGCCTGATACATGAAAGTCCATTCCACTCGATCAAAGGCTTTCTCTGCATCCAAAGAGACAGAGAAAGCCGGATCATCCATGTCTTTTGTTAAATTTAACATATGAAAAGCCAATCTGGTATTATTAGAAGAATGTCTCTTAGCAACAAATCCTGTTTGGTGCGTATCAATAATAAAAGGGAGAGCATTAGCCAATCGTAAAGCCAATATCTTAGCTAAAAGTTTTCCATCAACATTGATTAACGAGATAGGCCTGTAGCTTGAAACCAAAGTGGGATCTTTGTTTGGCTTTGGCAAAACGATTGTTAATGATTCTGCCATAGTACCTGTAATGCAACCTTTAGTTAGTTGAAACTGATATAAATTTAATAAATAAGTTAATAGGGTACTTTGAAATGATTTATAAAACTCTACTGTGAAACCATCACCACCTGGAGCGGATCCAACTCTAAGAGACTTCAATGCTGTTTCTACTTCTTTTAGTGACATAGGCTCTTTTAAACTTCTTTTTATATGCTCAGGAACCTTCGGTCCAACAATTAAATTTAAAAATTCTAAACCATCATTTTCCCTATCTCCATAAGGCTCAGAAGAATATAGGTCTTTATAAAAATTTAGAAATTGACTTAAAATATTTTCAATCTTAGTATGTCTCTCCATAGGCTCTTTTAAACTTCTTTTTATATGCTCAGGAACCTTCGGTCCAACAATTAAATTTAAAAATTCTAAACCATCTTTTTCCCTATCTCCATAAGGCTCAGAAGAATATAGGTCTTTATAAAAATTTAGAAATTGACTTAAAATATTTTCAATCTTAGTATGTCTCTCCATTCTTATCCTTTATTGCAATAATTTTTGTTCTTCTTTTCTTTGCTTTAAGATAATTTGCCAATAATCTTCCCGCCTTATTTGAGTTTCCATAATACATAGTTTGTTGAGAAAACAAATCTTTCCTTACAAATTTAGAAGATATCTCATTATATTTACCTTTTGCTTTTAATAGAGCCTGTAAGGTATTTTGCTCCCAATTATCAACTAATTTAGATTCCAAATGTTTACTTTCTTTTTCCAAATTATAAAATTGTTTTTTAAGTTGTTTTCTAATATATGTCGAATATGAAATAATATTACCTCTCATGGTAGCCTTAAATGTATCCCATAACATTTCTATGCTGATATCTTCTGAAGTATTAATTAGAAAGAATTCAATCATTTTTAATTTAAATTCTTCAAGGAAATTTGAATCCGCAATCAATGTATTATCAAATCTCCATACAGACTTACAATAATCTTGTTCATCAAACTGAAATTCAATCCGTACACCACCATGATCAGATAAAATGATAGGATCTTTGGTGGCTTTTGTCACTCGCTGAACAATTTGATTCAAGACAAAAATATAATCTATTCTTGAAAAAGAATTATGGACTTGTGAACAAAAGGAAAATTCCCAATCATTAAAATGAAGTATACGCCATATATCTATTAAATTACAGGATTGTACCAGATTATCTAACCCTAATGACTTCATAACTTTACTTGGTTTTTTATCCAATAATGGATCCATTACAGCATTGAAATCTCCAGCCACTATTAAATTAGAAGCAGCCAGTGGGAGTAGTAATTGTTGTAGATTTTTAAAAAATTCCATTTGATTCGTATTTGGGGCATACACATTGAACAATTCCAGGGTAGTATTTCCCATGCTCATTCTTACATGTACCTACCTACCCAAAGGATCCAAATTAATAAACTGAAAATTAGCTGTACATTTTTTATTTATTAATATGGCAACCCCAGCTTTCTTACCAACTGCAGGGGCAAAAAAAATTTGTCGTACCCAACCCCCTTCCAGTTTCTTGATTCATTCATTGATAAGTGCGTCTCCTGGATAAAATATAAATCAGCGTTCTGTTATTTTAGGAAAGCTAACATTTTTTTCTTTTTATTTGATGGTTAAGGCCATTGACATTCAATGAAAATACTTTAATCTCCATCTATTATCAAGTATGTATTCCAACAATAATATTTAAATTTATCTAAAATAATATGATTAGACACCTTTACACAGTTAAGAAACCTTTTAAAAAATACATTTTTCCTCTTCTATCCCTTCAGTCCCTGTCCTCCCATCCCTGATTTTGAAGAAACCCCCTTCCCTTTTCCTTCCCCCACCCCACATAAATTGATTGCCTTGGAACACACATAAGATTAGTAATCACAATAACCCCTTCCCCAGGCAACTTCCATCACACCTTTCCCCTAACAATATTTAAAAGTAATTTATATACATATATACTTTGATATATGTATATAAATCAAGAATTCCTTCAATAGTTAACCTTGCTATAATGTAATCTTACTTGCTTATATTAAAGAAGTCTTTTCCAATTAATCAATTATGAAAAATTATATCTGACCATTAGCATAAATCATTTTACTATAGTTTACAATGGAAGAAATGAATACATAAAATCAACCCCTAAACCTTCAACTAAAAACTATTCATGTTTTATAGGACTATCAATTCAATAACATTTGACATTAAATCAATTCCCTGTTTGCATATGTTAAAGTCCTAATCAATATAATTAAAATTAGACTTCATATAACCATTGAAATCAAAGAAAAGAATCACCTTTTCAATTAAACAAATCATATTCCAAATATAGAAGATGAAAATTCTTTTTTTCCCCCCACTCTAACATCTTATAAATAAAAATTTAATTAATCATTTCCATAAACTTCATACAACAGTATTCAACTTCTTTAATTAATTCATAGTTTCCTATCTATCCTTTATATCCTTTTTACTTTACCATGCCCATTCCAAAGTGTGTACATCAAAACCTGCTTCTGCTCAACCCAATCTACGTTCTAAGAATTCCAGTGCAGATCTTCATTAACAAAATGAAAGTGTATCTATCCCTTAGAACAGGGATCTCAAAGTCCCTCCTTGAGGGCCGCAATCCAGTCGGGTTTTCAGGATTTCCTCAATGAATATGCATGAGATCTATATGCATGCACTGCTTTCAATGCATATTCATTGGGGAAATCCTGAAAACCCGACTGGATTGCGGCCCTCAAGGAGGGACTTTGAAACCCCTGCCTTAAAACTTATCAACAAAAAGAGAGAAATAGCCTTATAGGGTCACAGCCTGAATGGCAAATCAATGTTTCTTTGCCCATTGCCAATGTAGATATCGCCATAGGTTTGAAGTCATGGGCAGGTGGAAGAATATCAGTCCTAGCCAGAGGAAACTCCTCAGCACTAAAACACTGATTCCCCTCTCAAACTGGAGGCTCCAGGACACTCTGGGAATATCGTGCTCCAGTGAATTCAGGAAACCAATGGCTAGATCTAAGTCTGCCTTTTCTTGCAGTGTTTTTATCTTGAGGTTGAGGGTCTCCATGTAAAGAAAATAGTTGCTGAGTTTTCTGGCTTCAGTCAATGACATTCCTTGGAAACTTTTGTTAATTTGGATATGAACCATGGGGGCTCCTGACAAAAAGCCCCTCAAGGCACTACAGCTCTCTCCTTATCAATCAGGAACAATCATAGCTACCAGACGTTCCTCGTCTTTAATGGACTTTTACCCATTTGACTATTCCATTGACACCTTCAACACACTAAATTCTATATGCTGAAGTAACCTTTGAAAATCATGTGCATATTTTAAAACATAGGATGTAGAGTCACACAATTCCTTCTTGTCATCTTGAAATCAAAATAACCTGCATTCTACTATGTCTCTTCTCTTATTTCTTTATACAACAGTCCTACTTCTGACTTATTTGAGATATCCTTCGCCTAATAAAATTGATATTGACAGAAAATGAATATCTCTTCAATAAAGAATGCTCCAAAGATTCTGATGTTCAATAAAAAAAAAAAATCAATAAAAACAAGAAAAAAAGGAAGCCGATATGGTTCTCCAACCTAGTGGCTGAGAAAATAAAGGCGAAAGAGTTGGCGTTCATGAAATATAAAAAAACCCAAGAAGAGGAGAGCAGAAAGGACTACAGGGTGAAACTGAAAGAAGCCAAGAGAGAAATACGTTTGGCGAAGGCACAGGCGGAAGAACAAATGGCTAAAAATGTAAAAAAGGGAGATAAAAATTTTTTCAGATATATTAGTGAAAGGAGGAAGATAAAAAATGGAATTGCTAGGCTAAAAGATGCTGGGAACAAATATGTGGAGAGTGATGAGGAGAAAGCAAATGTGCTAAACAAATACTTCTGTTCTGTGTTCACAGAAGAAAATCCTGGAGAAGGACCGAGATTGTCCGGCAAAGTTACACGAGAAAATGGAGTAGATTCTGCGCCGTTCACGGAGGAGGGTGTTTATGAGCAACTTGAAAAACTGAAGGTGGACAAAGCGATGGGACCAGACGGGATCCATCCCAGGATACTAAGGGAACTCAGAGAGGTTCTGGCGAGTCCTATTAAAGACTTGTTCAACAAATCTCTGGAGACGGGAGTGATTCCTGGGGATTGGAGGAGAGCGGATGTGGTCCCTATTCATAAAAGTGGTCACAGGGATGAAGCAGGAAACTACAGGCCGGTGAGCCTCACTTCAGTTGTTGGAAAAATAATGGAAGTGTTGCTGAAAGAAAGGATAGTGTATTTCCTTGAATCTAATGGGTTACAGGATCCGAGGCAACATGGCTTTACAAAAGGTAAATCGTGCCAAACGAACCTGATTGAATTTTTTGATTGGGTGACCAGAGAGCTGGATCGAGGACATATGCTAGATGTAATTTACTTGGATTTCAGCAAAGCCTTTGATACAGTTCCTCATAGGAGGCTGTTGAACAAACTTGAAGGGCTGAAGTTAGGACCCAAAGTGGTGAACTGGGTCAGAAACTGGCTGTCGGACAGACGCCAGAGGGTGGTGGTTAATGGAAGTCGCTCGAAGGAAGGAAAGGTGACTAGTGGAGTCCCTCAGGGTTCGGTGCTGGGGCCAATCCTGTTCAATATGTATGTAAGTGACATTGCTGAAGGGTTAGAAGGAAAAGTGTGCCTTTTTGCAGATGATACCAAGATTTGTAACAGTAGACACCGAAGAGGGAGTGGAAAATATGAAAAAGGATCTGCAAAAGTTAGAGGAATGGTCTAATGCCTGGCAACTAAAATTCAATGCAAAGAAATGCAGAGTAATGCATTTGGGGATTAATAATAGGAAGGAACCGTATATGCTGGGAGGAGAGAAGCTGATATGTACGGACGGGGAGAGGGACCTTGGGGTGATAGTGTCCGAAGATCTAAAGGCGAAAAAACAGTGTGACAAGGCAGTGGCTGCTGCCAGAAGGATTCTGGGCTGTATAAAGAGAGGCGTAGTCAGTAGAAGGAAGAAGGTGTTGATGCCCCTGTACAGGTCATTGGTGAGGCCCCACTTGGAGTATTGTGTTCAGTTTTGGAGACCATATCTGGCGAAAGACGTGAGAAGACTTGAGGCGGTCCAGAGGAGGGCGACGAAAATGATAGGAGGCTTGCGCCAGAAGACGTATGAGGAGAGACTGGAAGCCCTGAATATGTATACCCTAGAGGAAAGGAGAGACAGGGGAGATATGATTCAGACGTTCAAATACTTAAAGGGTATTAACGTAGAACAAAATCTTTTCCAGAGAAAGGAAAATGGTAAAACCAGAGGACATAATTTGAGGTTGAGGGGTGGTAGATTCAGGGGCAATGTTAGGAAATTCTACTTTACGGAGAGGGTGGTGGATGCCTGGAATGCGCTCCCGAGAGAGGTGGTGGAGAGTAAAACTGTGACTGAGTTCAAAGAAGCGTGGGATGAACACAGAAGATTTAGAATCAGAAAATAATATTAAAGATTGAACTAGGCCAGTTACTGGGCAGACTTGTACGGTCTGTGTCTGTGCATGGCCGTTTGGAGGAGGATGGGCAGGGGAGGGCTTCAATGGCTGGGAGGGTGTAGATGGGCTGGAGTAAGTCTTAACAGAGATTTCGGCAGTTGGAACCCAAGCACAGTACCGGGTAAAGCTTTGGATTCTCGCCCAGAAATAGCTAAGAAGAAAAAAAAAAAAAAAATTTAAATTGAATCAGGTTGGGCAGACTGGATGGACCATTCGGGTCTTTATCTGCCGTCATCTACTATGTTACTAATCTTCTCAATTCATATTATTAAATATAAATTTATTCATACAATTTCACTTCCAGCCAAACATGGGAAATTACTCTTTTCCTTTTGTTTTAAAAATATTTACTGTTGTAAACCGCTTTGGCAATAAAAAGCGGTATATCAAACCTTAATAAACTTGAAACTTGAACAGAATTCAAATACATTGAAACATGATGGCAGATAAAGGCCAAATGGCCCATCCAGTCTGCCCATCCGCAGCAACCATCATCTCCTTCTCTCTCCAAGAGATCCCACGTGCCTATCACAGGCCCTTTTGAATTCAGACACAGTCTCTGTCTCCACCACCTCTTCCGGGAGACTGTTCCACCATCTACCACCCTTTCTGTAAAAAAGTATTTCCTTAGATTACTCCGGAGCCTATCACCTCTTAACTTCATCCTATGCTCTCTCATTGCAGAGTTTCCTTTCAAATTAAAGAGATTCAACTCACGCACATTTATATTACGTAGGTATTTAAACGTCTCTATCATAGCTCCCCTCTCTAGCCTTTCCTCCAAAGTATGCATATTGAGATAAGAACATAAAAACATAAGAATAGTCTTACTGGGTCAGACCAGTGGTCCATCAAGCCCAGTAGCCCATTCTCACGGTGGCCAATCCAGGTCACTAGTACCTGGCCAAAACCCAAGGTGTAGCAATATTCCATGCTACCGATACAGGGCAAGCAGTGGCTTCCTCCCTTTCTCAATAACAGACTTCAATGAATATTTAGTATCCAACCAATGTTAACAGTTTCTAACTACATTATCACATTGCTATGAATAGCCAGCTGTACTATGAGGATATTATAGGACCATGAGAATCCTATTATTTTGTACTTTGCTGATTATTATTTTGTACTTCGCTGATTGTCCAGTTTTTCTCTTTTGTGTAAACCACCTAGAATTCTTTTGATTGTAGTGGTATACAAAATGTTATGTTATCTAAATTTGTCCCTAACTACTGCAAATGTTAACCATATCTTATGTAGATGTGGTAGATCTTTAAGTCTGTCCCCATACGCCTTATGATGAAGGCCACATACCATTTTAGTAGCCTTCCTCCATCCTTTTTATATCTTTTTGAAGGTACGGCCTCCAGAATTATACACAATATTCTAAATGAGGTCTCACCAAAGTCTTATACAGGGGCATCAATACCTCCTTTTTCCTATAGCTATATTTCTCCCTATGCAACCTAGCAACTTTCTAGCTTTTGTCGTCACCTTTTCAACCTGTTTGGCCCCCATACAACCTGTTTCAACCTATTTGGTCACATACAATCATACCCAGGTCCAGCTCTTCTGTCATGCACATAAGCTCTTCACTCCCTAATCTGTACCGTTCTCTCTGGTTTTTGCAGCCCAAATGCATGACCTTTATACAACAGTCTTAGAATTAAATATGAACGAACCCCCTTAATAAGCAATGTATTTGAAGATACTGTACATGTAAAGTAGATAATGATTAACACAATGGGACTCATTTTCAAAAAAGATGGCATAAAAACCAGCACTTGGGCATCTTACTAGTCACAACATCCAAGTGGGTGTTTTCAAAACTGACATTCTAGTTGTCTTTCTGGTCATTTTGTCTCCAGCGCATCTAAATATTAGGGGGATGGAAATTTTACAGTGGAAATTTTACAGTGATAAACATTTTACAAAACAGTCAGGGCACAATTTGGACATTTTGGGCTAGACCTATTTTTAAAACATATAAGGGCCAAAAAGGTACCCAAACTGACCAGATGATCACTGAAGGAATGAAAATATGGCCCCATCCCACCCCCCAAATATCTGCTTGAAATAGTACATAACTGTCTCTATGACAGCTGCAGATACTATGGCCAGTCCTAGTAGATCTGCAAGCAGATCTCTAGAGTAGTCTGGTGGGCAGTGCAGTGGACTGCAGAGAAGGGGACCCAGGCCCACATGCCACCCTAATTAGTACACGTCTGGTAGAAAGTGAAAGTGTGAGCTCACTAAAACCCAATGTACTTGTCATATAGGTGACACCTGCAGGCATAAGGGCTATTGGGTGGTATTAAGGTGGATACAGTAGGTTATGGGGGAGTTTTGGAGGGCTTACCATATAATGTACAGCGGTTATGGTACTTGGCACTCTTAATGTGACATTCTGAGCAGTGCTTCACTACTCTGCTGGCATGTCTGTGTGGCCAGTCCATTAGAAATGCTGGCCCCTCCTACATGGACTTTTTCAATAATGGCAAAAAAATTAGTTGTCTAGCAGGACAAAACATCTAGCTGGGCCATGTTCAAAAAAACAAAAATTAGATTAAGAACATAAGCATTGCATCTGCCGGGTCAGACCATGGGTCCATCATGCCCAGCAGTCCGCTCCCGCGGCGGCCCCCCCAGGGCCATGACCTGTAAGTGATCTTTTACTTAAAACATGTTATTCCCTAACTGTTAAATATCCTATATAGTAACCCTCTAACTATACCCTTCAATCCCCTTTTCCTTCAGGAAATCATCTAATCCCATTTTGAAACCCATAATCGTACTCTGCCCTACCACCTCCTCTGGAAGCGCATTCCAGGTGTCCACCACCCTCTGAGTGAAGAAGAACTTCCTAGCATTTGTTCTGAATCTGTCTCCTTTCAATTTTTCTGAATGCCCTCTTGTTTTTGTTGCCCTCGCTAATCTGAAGAATCTGTCCCTCTCTACTTTCTCTATACCCTTCATGATCTTATAAGTTTCTGTCATGTCCCCTCTAAGTCTCCACTTTTCCAGGGAAAAGAGCCCCAGCTTCTCTAGCCTTTCAGCATATGAAAGGTTTTCCATGCCTATTATCATCCTTGTTGCTCTTCTCTGGACCCTCTTGAGTATCGCCATATCCTTCTTAAGTTACGGCGACCAGTATTGAATGCAGTATTCCAGATGCGGGCGCACCATCGCTCGATACAGTGGCAGGTTCAAAACTGGCCATTTTGTCCACCTGATATCCGATATTTGGACATCTTGCGGGAAACGTGCAAAGTTGGACTTAAGACATCCTATCAGAAATGACCCTCAAAGTCAGCACAATACAAATCACAAATTCTGAAACTACTATGTGCACCCTTAGAGGGAAAATAAAAGCCTCAGAACTTGCACTGCTCAATCGCTCTGTCAGTGAGCAAACCTGAGCTGTGACCTATAATGACTTTATTTTAAAAATTCCTTTTTATAGCCACACATTGATTTCAGAGTTCGCAAATTGCTTAATGGGTTGAGAGTTTGTTATTAATTTTCTGCACCATTAGTTTTGTTCTTATGATAAGATTGTAGCATAGCTTATTAGGCACACATAAGAATGATATGTTGGTTATAATGTCAGTATGATGCAATGAAACATCTTAATAAACAGCTGAGGAGGCAAATGCAATTGAGACATATTGACATATAGATATGTGGAAAGATGGGTAGAACAAAGTTGTTAGGATAAAGAGATGAATGATTAAACTAAAGGAAAATTAAATGACAGTTGAATAAAGTATGTGGAACTGGTCTTAGGCATAGATTCCCTAAAGATAGCAACTCAATCACTGTTGGCCAGTTCTCTGGCCAATTTTCAAACAGCGATTGATTCACTATCAAGTTTGCATGCAAATGATTTGCATGCAAACTAACTCAAGTCAGTAAAGAGCCCTGACCGTAGTGACAGGAGAAGCAGCCTGCTGTCAGGACTTCTGCTTTTTTTTAAAAATGGGACAGATGTTCTGCGCAACTTAAACTCGCACCATCTGTCCCATAAAAAAGCCAATAATCTCCCACCTGCCCCCCTCCCGAGCAACCGTTGCCCACTCCCTCCTGTCATTGGCCCCATCCTTGCACCAAAATGGCAGGAAGCATGCCCACTCCCTCCTGCCACCACAATTCCCCTCTCTGGTGTCCTTACCTTGTGTTGAGAGCAGGAGGAACCACAAACACCTCCCATTCCTGCTCCTCCACCACTGGGCCTTAGGCCCCTCCCCAGTGCATCATGTGATGCACGGGAAGGGGCCTAGAACCCTGATTGGCTCAGATGCCTCAGGTCCCTCCATACACAGGCCTGAAGTCAATTTGGCATGGATCTAGCAAGTTAATTTTATTTAGCCAGTCATTGAGTTCAATGCAGACTGTTCTGGGGGGGCAGAATGCTACTGGTCAGTAGTAGTTTTCAAGGTTGTCCTGGTCAAAAGAGCTCTTTTTCAGTAAGGGATGCAGCACAGCTCTTTTAAATATTTTTGGCAGCCGCCCTTCGAAAGAAAGGAGTTAACACTTTTAATGGTTTTAAGGATATTCACAATGAATATGAGTGAAATAGATTTGCATCCTCTTCCTCCATTGTATGCAAAGCTCTCTTTACGTATGCAGTATTTGTTGTCAGTATGCTGAAAACGAGATAGGGATGTGTCCTGAGTAGAGAATGACACGGGGACAAATTTTTCCCCATCTCGTCCCCACGAGTTTTGTCCCTGCCCTATTCCTTTAATCTCTGCCTTATGATTTTAAAGTATTTGAGGCTTGTGCAGATAAGGACAGAGCTTGCAGGAATGGGGCAGGGACAGGAAAAGAATTTGACGGGAAAATGAGTTCCCGCAGGGATGGGGAAAAATTTGTCCCCCGTGTCATTCTCTAGTCCGGAGGATTAGGTTGAGACTCCCTGATTGATTTAGGAGTGTCAGTTAAGATGGTTCATGTAGCCATTTCTGTCTCTCTGGTGCCAGAACTTAATGGTTATTGGTCCTTAAGCTATAACTAGTTCTTCAAAGCAACTAGTTAATAGTGCTGAACATTCCAGCTAGGTGATTCTGCTGCTCTTATAGAAGCTAGGTAAACATGTTTAAAATATTTTGTTGAATTATAAAATTGGCATTTTTATTAAAGGTGCACAACAAAACAGCTCAGTACTAACCCATGAACCTGTGAACAGTAATTCAAAGAAAAATGCAATGAAAAATCCCACTGCTGCTGCTTCTCTGAAAAGACAAAGTAAGTCCTGCATCTGATATCATCAAATTTGACAGACAACCTACACGATGTGCCTCAGAATGTGCTGCATGGGGTCAGGCTCTGCCATTTTCCAAGTTGGCAGTGCAGAGGCAGAAAAAAGTAGGTATATCTGCCTCCCAACTTTAAAGATAGGTTTTAGGCTTCTAGGTGTGGTCCATTTTGGGCCCTCGGGGTAATTTTGGTGGGATCAGGGTAGGGGACTTGGGCCACCAGAGAAAAATTTTAAAAGATGTTGGGGATTGGAATCAGGGTCTACTGGGCCATCAGGGAAATTTTTAGGGTGGAGGGAATTGGGGACCAGGGTCCATCAGGGATTTTTTTATGGGATTGAGAAATGAGGGCTCAAAAGTAACAGGAGCCAGAGGCCAGCTGAGCCATCAGGGAGGGTTGTGGTGTGTGGGAGTACATGGAGGAATGGCCTTTTCTTACAGTATCTCTCATCCTGTCAATGCTTGGGGTCATTTTTAACCGTGGTAATTTGCATGCTATTTACTTATAGCTTTGGGGACCAAATTTTTGCATTATGCTTGCATTAGACAACCGTATGCTGAGCTTTCGTACATAGCTGTAAGAATAACTGCATTGGTCCCTAGGTTTGTTAAATGTTTACTCTAGTAATTTGAGCTAGGTTTACTTTTCCCTTAGCCTTTATTACACAGATGGATGAGTCACAAATATCTTTATCCTTCCAAGAATGGCTAGCAAGTGTCACTGAGCGCATCCACCAAACCATGCATTACCAATTTGATGGTAAGTACAGATTTTAAAAACATTTAAGTCTCAGCCTGCCTGATGCCAAATCGTAGGTCTATCATCCAGTACCATTTAGCAAGATATTAATCTTTATCCTTTTGTAAGAGGTTGTATACATACTGAGATTTTTCTCTCTAGAACAGAGAGGTTTTCAACCCAGTCCTCGGGATACACCAAGCCAGTCTGGTTTTCAAGATAATCCACAATGAATATGGTTGAGTGAAAGCTGACAAAAAGTAGTGGTAAATGGCATTAACTCTGAGGAGGAAATGAAAAGGGATGCAAAGGAAGTTCCTAGTTTGGTGCTTGACTCAAGTCTTCTACTATCTAGGTCAGTGGGAGCCAGGGAATCTTCAGAAACAATATTCACAACCTCCTACTCAGAGGGATAAGAGAAAGTTATGAGTATCACCTAGTTGTTGGATTCAGATTTCATGATTGCAGGGTACTGGAAGCAGCTGTGGTGCACAGACTCTAGTCCAGGTAGGGACTATCACTGGAATGGCCGGACTAAATATGTTGCAGGAATAGGAGAAAAAATTCATGAGTAATTGTGAATGAAGGCTCATAGTGTAGATCCCAACTCTAGTTCTAGTCTAGTTGCAAACACAAAGGAGGATAAGGAAACTGATATGTAAAAAAAAAAAGTGTGTTTCTCGCATTCTCTTACAGATTTATTGTTCTTTTTTAGGCAAGCCGGAGCCACTGGTATTCCACATTCCTCAGACCTTTTTTGATGCTTTGCAGCACAGAATCTCCATAGGAAGCACAAAGAAACGACTTCCAAACTCTTCTACAGGTGCGTTGTCAGTAAGTGTGGTATTTATCCTGGCTTTAGGCTGAACACAATTACTTTTTTCTGGGGTATTGACATAAAAGTCAAAGGTTGATGGATTTTTACCATTTGTGCAGATTTTTTTTCTGTTAATTGCTAACTGTTCATGAGTTGTCAGCACACAGTCTAGGCTTCACAGTCTACAGTATATGCATGGAGCTGTAATGGAGAAAAAGGTGCTTCCTTAGAGTTACATAGATCAGTCTAGAATTTGTAGGTTATGCTCATCAACCAGCAGATGGAGACAGAGAAAGAAGGAGAAATTAGGATCTTACCTACTAATTTTCTTTCTTTTAGTCTCTCCAGACCGGCACAACCCACTGATGGGTAATAGCTCACCATGACCATCAGTGAGCCGTGCTGGTCTGGAAAGACTAAAAGAAAGAAAATTAGCAAGTAAGAACCTAATTTCTCCCTACGTTCCACAAATACCTGAAAACATGGCTCTTCAAAAACCTCTATGAATAATAATAATAGTTTTATTTATATCCCGTCATATCTTTTCAGTTGAAGACGGTGTACAACAAGAACAACAAGAGATGCTGTAAGGACAGCGAGGTTACATCAGTTAGATTTTGGAAGGTGTGGAAGACAGTTGAGTGAATGGGGTGGTAGGGTAGGAAGAATGAGCAAATGAGAAGAGGTACCGTGTATACTTGAATATAAACCGGGATTTTTGGGCCCAAAAATGGGGGTCCCAGTTTATATTCGGGTCATCCCCCAGTGACCACCCGAAACCCTCCCAGACTTCCTGCAGGCCTGCCGACACTAATAATTACCACCTTCCCTCCTTCGCGTACCTGTTCCCTGGTGGTCCAGCATGTATCCCGTGCTGAAATCCTCCCGGATTGTAAATGTAGTAGTCAGCGGCGCACCCAGGCCGGCATGCAGGAGCAAGTTTTTCGTGCTGCTGGCCGGCCCTGCACCGCTCCTTGATAGGCTGCCACAAGTTCTCGCGGGATTAATGGTTTTTGCAGCAGCCTATCAAGGAGCGGTGCAGGGCCGGCAGCACGAAAAGCTCGCTCCTGCATGCTGGCCCAGGTGCGCCGCTGGCTGCTACCTTTACAAAGGAGGATTTCAGCGCGGGATACACGCTGAACCACCAGGGAACAGGTACGCGAGGGAGAGTGGTAATTATTAGTGTCGGCTAGGGATCCCTCCTGTCCCGGCCTACCACTAGGTGGTTTAAGTTAAGGGGAAGGGTTAATCTTTTGGTGGGTTAGAGGGCAGAGGGGGTACGGGACAATCAAGCCATTGTGACATCACTGATGAGGTTGGCTCTTTTTAGGGGAGAAGAGGGTACAGGGAAGGAAGGTGGGACAGTATTCAGAGCCTGGTAGGGAGGGGGCTTGGTTCACAGCCTGGTAGGGAATGGGGCTTGAGTGCAGGGCAGGAAGGGAAGAGGGCTGAGTACAGATAGGGCAGGACGCTTGAATATTAAGCCACCCTACTTATATTCGAGTCAACCATTTATTTATTTATTTATTTATTTTTTCCTCCTTTTGGGGGGAGAAATGGGGGGTCTTGACATATATTCGGATCGACTTATATTTGAGTATATAAGGTAAGAGATGAGCGGAATAGAAGGATCAGATAAATTTGTCGAATAAGTGAGTTTTTAGCGATTTTGTGAATGAATGGTATGTTGGTGCATTCAAGATTAGGTCGCTTAAGGTGTAGTTCCAGATCCCTGTTTGAAAGGAGAGTGTCCTGTTGAGGAATCTAATTTTTTTTTAGATTGGGTACTTCTTCGCTCCAACTTTGATGGGCTCAAGTATAGTTGTGACTCATAACAATCTCATCTGTACTTTTCAGTTACAGTTTGGCTTATTTTCTCAGATTGTCTTGCTAATGTTGGCAGTCTTAGCTATCCTTATTGTTGTAGTCTTAGGTGAGACTATCCACCTAGGCTAGTCTCTGCTTGTCTTCATGCAATGAGATGTGCATGCATTTATTGTCTCAGCAGTCCATGCTCTCACATTCTCAGCTGTGCTTACCTTCACAGTGTAACTTGAGCTCTCAACTTTACTTCTGTTCATGGACTCAGCTGTATTTATCTTTGCTGCCTTACTGTTTATCTTCCCAAATTCTGCCGTATTCAGCTCTGCTACTTTTTCAGACTCTGCCTTAGCTTACTTTTCTTCAGACTTAGCTGAGCTAATCTTCACAGTCTCAGATGAGCTCCATGCCAGGTTTCTGCTGGATTTCTTGTCACAGTCTTAGCTAGGCTTTTTATCATGAACTCAGTCAAGCTACTCGTCATAGCTGGACATCTTGTAAACATTAAGCTTTGCTTCTTGTAGGCTCTCTGTACAGCTGTGCATGCATTCTTGGCCTCAATGTTGATTTGCCTCTCTGAATAACCTTTTACTAGCCTGTGGCATTCACCTGCATAAGAGATTTTCAAATGTTCTTCCTTGTAGACTCACTGGGGCTTCTCTTTCCAGTATTTGCTTTCTTTAACCTCTGAGGTTTCTCACAGCTGAACCTTGAAAGTGGATCTGTTCTCTTTTCACATTCAGATGATGAAGCCCTATTGAAATAACTGGACTTACCCACCAAATAAGCCTTATTTTAAAAAAGGAGATAGTTAACTTAGCATACTCAATTCTGCCTCCTTCACAGACTTAACTCTGCTTTCCTGAAGTGTATCAACTAGTTCTCTCCTAATGACTCGATTCAGCATATCCTCATTGACTCAAGTTGACATGTCTTCATAGTGTCACCAAAGTTTTTTCTTATGAGATCAACTGGGCTTCTGTTTGTCAGATCAAGATAATTTATCCCGAATCAGTTAATTTTTATCATTTCAACATCCCCGGACTTGATCTTTTGGGCCTTACTTCTCTTGGTATTGACCCATTTCTAGCCTGCAGTATTTACTAGGTGAGTTACAGTAAAACACTCATAATAAAAAATAGTCGTATTGGAATCAGCAATGCTCAGCCTTGTGCAACTCATTTTCCCAGTTTCAGTTCTGCTTTGCTTTGCAGAATTTAGAGGTGCTTGGCTTCATTAAGTTGAATGAACTTGGCCTTGCGGAATCAATTGTGCTAGACCTCGCAAGATCGCCTGTTCTTAGTCTCACACAATCCCTTTCTTACCACCTGTTTCAATTTCACAGCAGTAGCTATCTTCAATCTCTCAATATTTTTGGCTTTATAAACTCATAATACTGCATTGCCAATTCTTATCTAATCTTCTATTTCTGCGTTGCTCATACCTAGGTAGGCTTATCTCGGTGGCAACTGTGCTTAATCTCCTTGTTGCTGCTGTATATTTTTATAGAGGTCTCACTTGGAGTTCAGGTTGTGCTCTATGATTTGCTTTTATCTAGCAGTCTTTTTCAGTATTACTGGCATTTCTGTCACTCTGATGCTTGTTCTTCAGCCTAACAGTGATGCTTGGTTGTACTTTTTCATTCTATTCTTCATTTGCCTGCTCTGTTTCTGTCATTTTTCAACCTATCATTGGTGGTGGTTGTTTGATGATCTATGCCTTTGGAATGGCTTCTGGTACTTCCAGTGGCAGTCTCGCGAGACCTGATAGTCTTGTTGAGATTGTTCTTGCTTAGGCTGGTTCCAGTCACTATGGCCCAGATTCTCTATAGGGTGTCTATCGGTGGCCACACCTAAAAAGTGGCTGGCGATCACGTGTCAATCGCACAATGACGTCCTATAGAGAATAGTGCCTCTGCGAAAGATGGGCGCTGGAAAGGTAGGCCAGTGTTTTCCAGGCCTACATTTCCGGCACCTATCTTTGCCGTGAATTGTGCCTAGGTAGGTGCTTTAGACCACCTAATGCCATTTCTGAGCCTAGCCAAGGCCTAAAGCGCCTATGTAGGTGCAAATTCAGTACTGATTTTTTAGGAAGAAAAGTTGTTTGAATGACGTTTTTAACTGAGTTTGGGCACCTAAATATTGGCACTGGTTAAGAGAATCCGGGCCTAAATGGCTGCAGATCCTCCAGTGGCAAACTTACAAGACTGCTGTGGGAAGTATGAGAAGCCATTCGAAAAGTGGAGCTAGCCATGTGCAGGAGCAAGTAGGATCCGTCCTGCACTCACTACCCACTGATGACATGGTAGGACCAGGAAGCTGCTGCCACTGGGGGGAAGTGGGTTTATGAGAGGACTGCTGCTGAAGGTTGCATTCAGGAGGGGGTCACTTTTTGGTTGTGGTAGATTCTGGTTTTGGTCAGGCTCTACCTTAAGGGTACCATGCAGTCATTGAACCTTAGTATTTTAAACAAAAAAAGCAATGGAGCTCGTACACAAAGTGCAGAGCATGTATTATAATCATGTATTGCTCAAAGCAAGAAGACACTATAGATATCAAGTGGCCCACAGATTTCATCTGAAGCAAGAGCTATTTTAGATGAGTAATGTAGAGTTGACCAAGTTAAAAAGGAACTACACTTCTCCCTCCGTATTCGCGGTTTCTGCACTCGTGGTTTAGCTTATTCACGATTTTTCCTTTGCTGACGACTCCCCCCCAAATTACATTATGAGTAAAGTTCCTTTTCTTTACTGTACTGATAAAAAAGTTAAGCGCTTACCAACATTCACTCAGAAAATCGCTGCTTCCATGCTTTCACCCACAAAATCGCTGCTCCCCTCCTTCCCAGCCAGAAAATCGCTGCTTGACTTCTATCAGCGCCAATAAGAGCAGCAGGAGGGAAGCGTGGGCCACTCGGGTTAAGTGACAGCAGGCTCAGGTCTTGCGAGAGGAGCACCAGTGTCGAGGGCAGTGGGAGGGAAGCACGGGCCACTCGGGGTAAATGACAGCGGCTCCAGGCTCAGCTTGGTTCGGTTCTCCAGTGGTGACGCGGGCTCCCTGTCCCTCGTTCTGCCTCATGCAGGAAAGGCAGGCTCAGGTCCCGTCTCACTGCGTTGAGTGTATGAAGCTCAGGCGGAGCCACGCTCTGAGAAGCAGCTGAACCTCGCTTCTTCATTCATTAGCAAGGACCGGGGCGCCGCAGCCAAACTTTGCATTGGGGAGTTGGTGGACTGGAGAGGGAGAGATGGGGAAAAGTTATTTGCGGTTTCAATATTAAAAACTCTGGCTGTTACAAAAAACAGCGAATAACAGTTAAAAAGTTATTCACAGTTTTTCCATATTTGCAGCTATGTTCTGCCCGCATCCACCGTGAATACGGAGGGAGAAGTGTTGTGTACTCTGTTGACAAAAATCATTGTAAGTGATGTAGGAGCTGGAAGCCATTTTGAGAAAGCAGCAGCTTGTAACAAGAATAGTTGGGCTTTGTTCTTGCTCCTGAAGAGGCACTAGATCACCGAGGTTTCATAAGGCAAGCCTGGTGAGGGCCTACAGGTAGTTGGTCAACTGGACATCCTGGGGAAGGATGAGGAATAATTACAGGGGGGAGGGGTAGCAGAGAGTGATCACAGTGGGGGGAGGGGAAGATTCGATTTCAGTCAAAAAAAATGCACTGGCATTTCGGGCTGGTTTTGGTGATGAAACTAAAAATGAAATTCGGTTGGCCTCTACCTTAAGGGGCGGATCACAAAGAACTCCTATTTGCTGGTTGCTGGACATAACCCATAAGTTCTGGACTGATCTGTTGAGATTAAAGGAAAGAGAATTATCAGGTAAGGAAGGAAAATGTGGCTCACTGGTAGAGCTGCTCCTTGTGACCCTGGGCAAGTCACTTAATCCTCCAGTGCCCACCACTTTGAATGTCAGCTTTGAATGCCAAAGCCACAAAAAGACGGTTTACAAGTCCCCATTCCCTTCCCTTCTAACTAGATTTGTGACCAGATGTCTTGGGACATCAGACTATACAGATAATGTACAACAACCAGGCATCTCATTTCTATGGAGTTAGTTTTAGCAATTTGTTAGAACAAACTGGTATCTATATATTGCATTGTGAGGTGGGTTCCAGCTGGACACAGAACCAAAGGAAATTGACCTATAACAGTACTGTGATAGACGACTCAACTAAAGACTGAAATAGCCCATCTAGTCTGCTTTGTAAAGTGCCTAGGTTTGTAACTGCCACGCTGTACAAGTTCCCCTCGCAGTTTCCATGGCGACCTTCCTCATTGTCACTCTTTTTGCCAGCACGTGTTTATCCTATGTAATTATGCATGTCTACAAGCTTATTTTCCTTCACCACTTAGCAAATCTCAACTGAAGTATGCTGAAACCTTGCCAGATCCTTCAAAATAAAAGAATACTTTTATAAAGATAGCTAAGTACTTTTCATAGCTTTAGAATTATATTTATTATTGTCTTTTGATTTTATATATTTTTTCTTTATTTAGTCTTTGACAGAAAAGATGCTTTACCTTTGGGGACATTTTCCAAATATACTTGGCACATTACAAATATCTCACAAGTTAAACAGATCTTTGACACTCCAAAGGTAAGAAATATTTCTTGTTCCTTGTAAAGCATGTGTATCCCATATTTGGGGTGATGTGTCAGCACAGACAATGTGAAGTCTATAGATGGTAGTGGTGAGAAGAGAGAATATCATTGCAACCCAGCTCTAGATGGGTAAAGTGAGATCATTGAAATAACATGACACACCTAGGGTCACACAGAAAGTGAGTGAGGAAAGGACTTTTACCCACATTGTCAGTGCTCTAGATGAGACCATGCCCTCTGACTTGACAGGCCATGAGGAAATAGTCAACAATTATAAACATCAAGTATACCAGAGAAGCAATATTTGGATTTTCTGGTTCTTTGTGATAAGGATTGAACTTCAGTTCCACAAGCACAACAAAATGACAGAAGAACAACCCTTATCACATAGCACATACTGTTCCCAATATATGTTTGCTGGGTTTTTACACCCCTGTGCAGTGATAAGCACATATTGCAATGTGTGATGTGATGCTGCATGTTTGCTGAAGTCTACCAAGCTCTGCAGCAGTCTAGACCACAGTTCTTCAACCGCCGGTCCGCGGACCGGTGCCGGTCCGCAGAAAATTCCTGCCGGTCCGCGCAGGGCCGGCAAGATGGACGTTGTTAAATTTCCTGCCCTGGTGGTTTTCGCGGAAATCTTCTGTTCCTCCCAGCCTCGGGCGATCAAGACAGGCTGCCGACGTCGGGCATTCCCTCTGAGTCTCGCCTATGCGGAAACAGGAAGTCGAAACAAAATAGGCGGGACTCAGAGAGGAAAGATCCCGACGTCTGCAGCCTGTCTTGATCGCTGCCCCTGCCGAGTCGCCGAAGAGGGCTGCGGGGAAGCTGCAAGTAGAAGGGAGATGGTCAGCGTGCGCGATGGGGGGCAACGTGTGGATTGGGGCAATCAGCAGCGTCTGTGCTGAAAGCCTGCCCACGTGCAGAATGCGGCGGATAGGGGCCTCCGGCTCGTCTTGGGCGGCAGGGCCTGCAGTGCAAAGCTGTTTTTGCCGGCTTGGGGGGGGGGGTGTCACGAATGTGCAGGGAGCCTTCAACAGTGGCTGTCTCCTCTCCTAGCAGCTCTATACTTACCAGGGCAGTGATTCACTTTGGCAACTTCCCCTTTCCTCAGAGGCGGCAACGGACCCAAGGCTGCCTAAGGAAATCACTTCTGCAGGCAAGTACTGAGAGCTGCTGGAAGGAGAGGAAGCCACTGTTGGAGGCTGGAAAGCTGATGGATAAAGGGAGAGCTGCTACTGCACCTGGAGGGAGGTAGAAAGAGAGATGCTGCTGGGAGGGGAAGAGGGAAAGGGATGGGAAGAGAGCTACTGTTGGATAGGGGGGAGGAGGGAAGGGAGAAGGAAAAAAGGAAGGAAACAGCTGGCAGGGAGATTAGAGGAGGGAAAGGGGAGAGACAGGAATGAGAAAGTAGAGAGAGATTGATGCTGGAAAGGGGGTCAGCAGAGAAATGAGAGAGGGATAAAGATGCTAGATCTGGTGTAAGAGAGATAAAAATGAAGAAAGCAGTGAAGCTGGAATGAATGATGTAAAAAGGAGAGAGGAGGCACAGGCTGGATGGAAAGGGGAGAGGGGCATAGAAAGAAGTCAGATACATATGGAAGGGGGAGAGGCCAGACAGTGGATGGAACGGGCAGACGCTGGAAGGAAGAGTGGAAAGAAGATGAAAGCAGAGACCACAAAAGGTAGAAAAAAATCATTTTATTTCTATTTTGTCATTACAATATGTCAGATTTGAAATATATATCCTGCTAGAGACATAACTAGGGACTGCAAAGCCTAACACTATTCCTGTCATGTGTTGACTGCAGTATTCTGTTAGCATGATATTTCTGTGTAGCATTCTGTAATAATTTGGCTTGTTCAGTTTTCTTGATAGTAGAGGGGATATATGTGAAGGGGAGGGGAGACAGGGGTTTTGTTGGTCCTTGCTCTGAATATTTATATTTATAAAATGACAATTGTACAGAATATTGTTTCTTTTTATACTTTAATAAAATACGTTCAATATAAAATCATAACTGAGGCTTGTGCAGATGGGATCAGATGGTTTGTGGGGACCGAGCTTTGCGGAGACTGGGTGAAAATGTGTTTTTATTTCGGTCTTAGTAGTTTGCCGGTCCACAAAATAATTATTTTATTTATGCCGGTCCACGGGTGTAAAAAGGTTGAAGAACACTGGTCTAGACTATGGCCACAAACAAGATGAGAAGGGAACTTTTCAACCTCATTGTATTCAATTTTTCTCATTTGGTCTCTAGTAATTGTCTCTTTGCTGGGTAAGGAGTAATGTTGTATTCCTTGACTGGATTCTTTCCAGCTTCCTTTGGAAGTCACACGCAGCTTCATTCAGAAGAAAGACGGAACATATGAAGTCTTTAAAAGCCCCAAAGTGGAAGTTGAGAACATCGCAGAGTCCTATTGTCGGCTGGAGAAGCAACCTGTTGCCCGACCTTTGGAACTGAAGACATTCCTGAAAGTGGGTGAGTGACTGAATGACACAGTGTAGTATGTATGCAACTGGTACATCACCTTGTTGAGCATATCTGAATAGCTCTCAGGATCCCTCATTTTGTAGCTATATAAGGTATTAAATGATGTATTGACTCTGGTACTTCCTAGAAAGTCCTACATGTCCTTGCTGCTTTGATAATATGCTCTTTCATCTCTTGGATTCTAGGTAGTATGTCACCTGATCAGAAGCAACTAATCCCTTTTATGATTGAGTGGATTCCAGACATTTTACCTCAGTCAAAGATTGGTGAACTGAGACTTAAATTTGAGTATGGCCATCAACGTGATGGAGAATCAGCTGGCTATGAAGAGCAGCATACATCCTTGGACATTCAGCATACCTTGGAACTCATGCCACTTACCACCATTACCTTCCCATGAGTGCATGCAGAATCCACTGCTTCCATTTTCACTTCTTCCTGACCAGTGTAAGAATGTTATCTTAGACTTTTGTTAATTCTACCATGTTCTGTAGTGGCGGTCTGATTTTACCCAAATGTCTCCCTCATTCTCTCCCTATGTGAACAACCTCTGATGATTTAAGATATTTATGGAGGTCATGGCTTTTTGCTTTGTAAATTAGTTTACTGAGATGCTGATGGGCATAGCCCTCACATGTATCATGCTGCTCAGTATAATGTGAAGGCAGTGCTTGAAAAGCATCCTGCCAGTTGATGCACTATCACTTGTGATGTAGCTTCTGATCTGCTTTCAAGCAGCCTAATTTAAGAAGCTGAAGTTATGAGCTACTGCAAGGATACTTGTGCTTTGAAATAAATATATCCTCGCATAAATAGCTGTAGCATATACCAGGTTTGCTAAAGTCACTAAATAAAAAACCTATTTTCCCTTTTTGACACACTGGCTTTGTGGAAGTAACCACACTTTGTGGGAGAAGTTGGTTAGCTACATTTTATTGGCTACGCATCTGGGTATCCAATTTAACCTAAATGTTAGTCCAGGACGACACATCATTGCTCACAATAAAGTGGAAGAAAGGGGTAGTGGTTTTTTTCTGCAAGAAAATCACACATGTATCCTTACTTTAAGATGTCATATCTTGCAAATAGTCTAATTCTAGTTTGGGCAGTAAAATTGAAGGTACTAGTCCCTGTCCATGCTGCGGATATAACTTCTGACTTGCATTCTTATGGGCAGGAGTTAGGAGTGAATGTATAGCCCCCTTAGGATCTGCTGGGTACTTCTTCCAAGGGATCTGGCTTTGGCCACGAAGAAAGACGGGATGCTTGGCTCAGTTGCCTGTTGGTGTGAACCAGTTTGCTATTCTCTTTATTGTACAGTTTTATTTCATGTTTTTGTTCTTTCAAGAGAAGAAGAAAATAGTCCATGTTTTTAAAATATAGAAAAAAATTAAGGATGGGCTTTCATTTGTCCTGAAGAGGTGCTGAGTGAGGATCTGCTAAGGGGAAGTAAATCTCCATTGGAATATCTTACCTGCTGGTATTCAAATTTTGAAAAAGGTAAAACTTGGGCTTTAGTAGGTTATTTCAGTGTCCTTTTCTTTTACTTTTAAGTTCAATACACTGCTTTTTCAGCAAAGTCAGTTTAGATAATAGTGTAGCTTTTAGAGTCTCTGTTAGGGATTCTATATAAAAATTGTTTTAGTCTAGATTAGTATTTTAGTAATTTGTATTTCAGAGCATAAGATCAGATTAGGGCACAGATAGCAGTTGAGAAAAGTCTTTGTTTAGTGTTTAACATTTGTTTAAAATACAGCTAGAAAAAAAATAGCCCTACAGAGCATATCTTTTTGCAAAGGTTTTTCAGTTAGGCGGTTAAAAACTGCTCTTTTGTTTAGTTGCTTTTCAGTAAAGCAATAGTGCCTGATTAAAGAGAAAAGTAAAAGGTCAGGATCAGTGCAGGGTGATTCATCCAGGAGGTGTAGCTGACATTATTTACCCTTAGAAGTACAGCTGAAAAGGTGCCGAGTGAGGATTTGCTAAGGGGAAGAAAAGCTCCATTTTGGAATATCTTACCTGCTAGCACTCAAACTTTTGAAAAAGGTGAACTTGGGCTTTAGTAGCTTATTTCATTGTCCTTTTATATTTTTAGTTCAGTACTCTGATTTTTCAGCAAAGTCAGTTTAGGCAATAGTGTAGCCTTTAGAGTCTCTGTTAGGGTCTTATATGAAAAGTGTTTTAGTCTAGATTAGTATTTTAGTAGTTTGCTTTTCAGAGCATAAAATTAGATTAGGGCACAGATAGCAGTTGAGGAAAGTCTCTGTTCTGTGTTTAATTTCCTCCCACCCACCCCCAAGGCTGATCTTTTGATTTACAGGCTTTTCAGCCAATTAGGAACAGGGCATTGCTTGTGTAGGATTTTTTTGTCTGCTTTTTCTTCTCTTTTTTTTCTTCTCATCAGTTGCAAGTACTTCTGCAACCACAGTATGTCTAGGAAGCATCATTTGACCAAAGCTGCTGTTCAGTTTACAGCTTCTGACTCTGTGCAGACAGAAAGTGTTACCCAAGCAGAGGGAGTGGTTCCATGTGCAAGCTATCTTCAGCTTGAATCCCTCATGAAGGAAGTAAATGAACTGAGAGAAGAGGTAGCAAGACGTAGAAGCATCCATGAGAATGAGGAATCAAAGATTTCCAGAAGTGGTGAAGAAGAGGCCTTGCTGAGAGAGGAAAGTTGAACTCAAGATTACAGGACTCTGCAGGATTGATATTGTGACTCCACCTGCCATTAAACTGTAGAACTGGTATGCAGCCCTGGAAGTGGAGGTGATGAGAGCATGCCAGGGAGAAGAAGGACTAAAGCTCAAAATCCCCAAAGTTGCTGGATCTGAGACCATTATGAGCGTAAGGTAGTGGTGGTTGGTGATTTTCTTCTGAGGGGTACAGAAGCATCCATCTGCAGACCAGACATGTCCCAGAAGGTATGTTGTCTGCCTTGTGCCAGAATCCAAGATGTTACGGAGAGCTTGCCAAGACTCATCAAACCTAGTGACTATTATCCAATGCTGCTCATCCATGTTGGCACTAATGTTACTGCTAGGTACCCCTACGAACGTATCAAAAGTGACTTTGTGGCTCTTGGAGAAAAGGTGAAGCAGTCGGGTGCGCAGATGGTATACTCATCAATCCTCCCTGTTGAAGGTAAAGGCCTGGGCAGAGAAGCTCGCATCCTGGAGATAAATGTGTGGCTGCGTGGATGGTATCGTCGAGAGCGTTTCAGCTTCCTGGACCATGGGCTGCTGAGCAGGGATATGTGCATCTATCAAAGAAGGGAAGAAGTGTCTTCAGCAGCAGACTGGCTGACCTGCTGAGGAGGGCTTTAAACTAGAATCGTTGGGGCAGGGTGATCAAAGCCCCCGGGTGAGTATAAGCCCTCAGGTAAGTGAATCACTAAATACCTCTACTCAAAAGGGAAAAGAGAGCAATGTCTGGAAAGCTGTATAAACCAATGCTCGAAGTATGGGAAACAATGTTCTGGATCTAGAGGCTATGAAGCAAGAGACTGAATTGGATATAGTGGCTATGTGGATATGTGGGTCATGGAGAACCATGACTGGAATATAGTTATATCGGGCTATAATCTGTTCAGGAAAGACAGGATAGGAAGAAAAGGAGGGGGAATGGCATTATTTGTTAAAGATCATATTAAAGCCACACAATTGCAGGATTTGCAGGGTAAGGAAGAGGTATTATGGGTCAGTCTGGAAAGAGGGAATGGAAAATGCATTTACATTGTTTTGATATACAGGCCACCTTCACAGACAGAAGAAGTAGACAGAGATTTAATAGTAGGCATACAGAATATAGCTGTAAAAGGGGAAGTATTAACTAATTGGTGATTTTAACATGCTTTTTAATGATTGGGGTATCGCTATAGCAGGTTTTTCTAGAAGTAGGAAGATCCTAGATCCTCTATAAGGAGAACTGTTCTAGCTTTTGGTAATAGAACCCATGCGGGATGGGGCCCTACTGGACTTAGAGCCGGATGTACTATAAATGGACGTTAAGACTGCGTAGGTCGCTGCGAGCCGATTTTATTTTTATTTTTTTTAACCGATTCCAAAACGGCGATCGATGTTCAAACGGCTTCCCCTGCAAATAGTTTTGTGGAGGTCTGCTGTAATCCCACTCCACCAGTTGCTGGAAAAGTGACTTTCATACATGCGTATAGCTGGCAGGAGAAGCCCCGAAGCGGCCTCTTGTCACTCTGCTATTCAGGGCAGGAAGATTTTTTTTTCATGGCACAGATGTGCTTGTGTTACACACTCGCACAATACCTGTCTCCATTAAAAAAAAAAAAAAAAGGTGTGTTGGCTCCTCCTTCCCCCAGACGGCTAACCCCCCAATGACGGCCCTGAAGAAAGAGGCAGGAGGGATGCCCATACCCTCTTGCCTCAACCACCCGGACCCTCACCTTTAAATTACAGAGTTACAGGAGGCATGCCCACTCCCTCCTGCCACCAGGTGGCCCCCTGAAGAACCAACACCCTGCCAGGACCACCCTCCCTTTCCCCACCTCTGGCCCCCGTACTTTAAAAAAAAAAAAAAAAAAATCAGCAAGACGGATGTCTACTCCCTCCTGCCTTGGCAAAATCACATTTTAGTGCATACCGGGCGGTCCCCTTTTACCCCCACACTCCTCCCCTGACACAAAGAATCCCCTGCTGACCCCTCCTACCACCCCACCAAAGTCCCCAAAAGAAGGCCCTGGTCGGCTGGGGGGAGTCAGGTTAGAACCCCCAGCTCAAAGACCTACCCCCATAGCTTGTCGTAGGCATTGTAGAAGAAATTCAGCAAGAGGGATTCACACTCTCTCCTGCTGGCAGGCCCCGTCTCTGCAAAATGGCGGGCCTTCCCCTTCCCAGGCCCTGATTGGCCTGGATGCATAAGGTCTTAAGGTGGTCAAACAGGTCAAAAAGGTGATGGCCCCCCGCCCTAGCTAGAAGGATGCTAGTGTGCATAGGGAGAAGTATGGCAAGTAAGAAAAAAGAAGCATTGATGCCCCTGTATAAGACTCTGGTGAGACCTCATTTAGAATATTGTGTACAGTTCTGAAGACCACACCTTCAAAAAGTGTTCATTATAGGAGAGGTGCTGTTGCATTGTTTTAGGATAATTCTGTTTAGATTGTTGGAGGATAGGGGCCTGAAAGTTAATGAAATGGGCCACAAAACTGAAGGGCAACCAATACCTCTGCACTAGCCTTACTTAAACGGCTAATGCAAACAATTTTGGATCACTGTAAGAATATGGGGTACCAATATAAATACAACAAAGTGGCTTTCATTAAGAAAGTATTTTCAAGATGTACCATATTGCACAGCCATAGAGGACCTGCACATGATGCTCAATAAGATGTTTACCTACACAAACTCTAAAGTGTGCTTCGATTGATACTCCTGATAATGATGCAGAAATTTAAAAGTGATTTGAAAAGGATGTCATGAGCTAGCCATGGTTTTAAAATATGCGCAGTGGTGTGGCACAGTGGTTAAAGTTACGGCCTTAGCGTCCTGAGGTTGTGGGTTCAAACCCACGCTGCTCCTTGTGACCCTGGGCAAGTCACTTAATCCCCCCATTGCCCTAGGTACATTAGATAGATTGTGAGCCCTCCGGGAAAGACAGGGAAAAATGGTTGAGTATAGTATAGAAAACTGAATAAATAAAATACTTAGAGCAACAGGTTTTACTTTTTTACTTTGCCTCATGCTGACATTACTGGGGAGATGCCTGACCTAAAGCTTCTGCTGTGTCCTTTTTCGTTCATTGACATAACTACCTCTTTCCTAATATTGCTTACATATGACCCAAGAGACCTGCTATTCTGATGTTGCCACTCATGCCATTTGTTTCAATCCTTTGTGCTGTGTTTTATGTCCATATGTACTGGGAGGTGAGAGGCTGATATGGATGGACGGAGAGAGGGACATTGGGGTGATGTGTTTGAAGATCTGAAGGTAACAAAATAGTGTGACAAGATAGTATCTGTAGCCAGAAGGATGCTAGGCTGTATAGAGTAAGGTGTAACCAGCAGAAAGGAGGTGTTGATGCAGTACAGAGGGAGAGTATATCAGCCTACTACAAACCACCAATTCGGTCAAATCATCAGAACCAATTACCTGCCATCATGTTTCTATGTTATAAACATCTCCAAGAGACCTTTAAGTATAGTAGAAACAAAGGTCTTAGGCCCAGATTCTCAAAACTTTAACGCGGTCACTAAACTGGTTTCTGACGGTTTAGCCTGCACGCGTTTTAGCAGCAGATTATCAAAACAGCTTATCTCGGCCTTTAGCGAGATTCTAGCAGTCTCTGACACCACTATGCAAATGGGCTTTTCAACATTGAAATAAGCACTCCAATGGATTATTCAAAATCGCCAAGCCATTCTTCAAGAGCAGTGTCGGATTTTGGTGACAAAAATCAGCGACTGGTATGGGGGTGCCAGTTCAGTGATAGCACTGTTAAAAAGTGCATCTTGTAGCGTGTGTTTTGACTACTTTAGAGTCCCCTTTGGCAGCAGGAGAGATGCTTTCTCTCCTGCCGTCAACCAACACACCACCGACAGCGGGAGAAAAAACCAATGTCTCCTGCTGCCAAACATCCTCCCCCAACTCCTCTTGGCAGTGGGAGTGTGATGCCGAATGTCTTCCACTGTCAGACAACATCCCCCCTAACTTCTCTCGGCAGCGGTAAAGATGCCCGCCTGCAGCAGGAGAGATGCCCAACTCCCTTCAACAGCGGGAGAGTTGCCAACGCTCTCTTTCTATCACGCAACCCACCTCCCCATTTCTCCAACAACTCCCCCTTATTTTCAGATGGCTGGCCAGAGAGATGCCTACTCCCTCCAGCCAGCTGAACAGCCTCTTCAAAATGGTGGGCCTTCCCCTCCCCAGTGCATCCTGGGATGCACCAGGGAGGGGCTTGAGGCTCTGATTGGCTTATGCTGTATAAGGCCCTTTCTGTGGGTGGCACACATGTTGGGTGCAGATCTCCATTATTCTATAACACTGTGCCTGTGGGGAGTGTGTGACACAGTGGTTAGAGCTACAGCCTCAGCATCCTGAAGTTGTGGGTTCAAAACCCATGCTGCTCCTTGTGACCCTGGGCAAGTCACTTAATCCCCCATTGTCCCAGGTACATTAGATAGAGTGTGAGCCTGCCAGGACAGATAAGGAAAAATGCTTAAGTACCTGAATGTAAACCAGTTAGACTATAAGTGGTATATAAATACTAAAATAAATCAATCAATCTATGCTTCTTCAATGGTCATGCCTCCTTTTGAGTAGCACTCATTGTTATAGAATAGCATGCAGCCAGATCCGCACACAAATCATAATGAATGCCAATTTAAGTGCTTGTTAACTCCAGTAATTAAATCATTGGAGCTTATTAATTATTTTGTACACAGATCTGGGATCTGTCCTCAATTTTGGACGACTTTTATAGAAACCTAGGTATATGTATATTGACAATCTATACTTGGCAAGAAAAACCCCCAAAATAACAACTCTACAAGCAAAAATCAAAAGATAAACCCCAAAAATAGAGTTGCAAAAAGAACCCCAATAACACAATGATCTATGTATTGTGATCAATATCAAATAAATAAATTATAAATTCTGACTTAAGGTTTGTGTACAAAAAGAGGGAAAAAGACTTCGGATGCCTTTTGCGTCATTTCAAACCAGCCAATGCTGATCAATTGAATAAGACGTCCATATAATCATCGGTCATAAAAAACCCTCTTATAATGTTATAAAGCATTAAGCAAAATATAATTTCAAAATCCTAAACAACTTGGCTTTCATATAGTTTCAAAAAAAAAAAAAAAAATCACTTAGCTTTGGTTGGAAAAAAATCCCAATTCCAACGGGACCGGTCCCCCACTTCAATCCCAAACAGAAACAATTGCAGCACGCCGGAAATCATGGCACCTCTTGGGCGTGTTCATGAAAATGGCAGATTAGGTTGTTGCCAGTATACAAATATATATATATATATATATGTATATATGTATATATATATATATAATATCGTATGTCTGAAGCTTCATTAGTGTCTTCATAACATGCAATTGTTTCTGGTTGGGATTGAAGTGGGAGACCGGTCCATGAGCAGTTCCCATGTGTAAAAGTTTCTACTGATTCCCTGAAGAATCCTTGGGTGAAACGGGTCCCGTTGGAATCAGGATTTTTTTTCCAACCAAAGCTAAATGATATGAAAGCCAAGTTGTTTAGGATTTTGAAATTATACTTTGCTTAATGCTTTGTAACATTATAAGAGGGGTTTTTTATGACCGATGATTATTTGGATGTCTTATTCAACTGGTTTGAAATGACACAAAGGGCATCTGAGATCTTTTTCCCTCTTTTTGTACACGAACTTTAAGTCAGAATTTATAATTATTTGATATTGATCACAATACATAGGAGATCATTGTGGTGGTGGTTTTATTTTTGTTTTTTTTTAAACCGTTTTTGTGGTTTATGTGTATATTGAGCCATAAGATATGAGCATATTTAAGAATAGCACTTAGGTAGCATTTTAGCATATACTGTATGTACACATACATGTATATATGCCTCTAATGACATATACACATAATTAGCATGTAACTGTGAACATGTCCTATGTGGAATCCTATGTTTCCATCAAATTTTCTTTGATAGATCTCTGTGAAGACACCTGCGTCCGTCAAATGGGCTCATTTTTTCACAGAAATCTGTGTCTGACCTAACCTTGGTGCTTCTTTACCCTATGCCTAGAGGGTTTAGAGCCTCTCCTAATGCCTTGGGGGTCTTTCTGGCAATGCCTGTGTTGCTTTGCCCTTCTCTGTGTGTTGGAGTTTTCTTGCCAATGTCTGCTGCATTGCCCCTCTCTCTGATCCTTGGGATCTTCAGTCCACTGTTTATGCCACTCTGCCTCTTTCTTCAAGCAACCATTAGTGCCCTTTGCCCCTCTTATAGTGCTTTGGGGGTCTTCATGCTATTCTTGAAGTGCTTGAGTTATTAGAAGTGGGTCCCATCCAATTTTAAAGTGCAAAATTGCATGCCTCCAAGTAACTGAATGATTTCATGTCTGAAAACCAGCTAAATAAAAATTATTTTCCCATGCACATTCCTACTCTATAGGTCATCTAGATGGGGAAATGGATGTCCAAAGCTGCCTATTCAAAACTAGGCTAGTATTTTATAAAGGAGTCAGTGAGCTTTTTATAAAATACATAAAATGCTGCTGAAGAAACATATGAGGGGCGTTCAATAATTTATCTACCTCATTAGAAAAGAAGTTAAAAAAAAATTGTTTTATTTTTCAATCTAGTCCCCTGATAGCTCCATATACTTCATTCACTTTTCCTGCAATGACTTTAACCCCTTTGAAAAATATTCTTCTGCTTGATTTTCAAACCAGGACATCGCAACTTCCTTGATGTCTTCATCATTTGAAAACTGCTGTCCACGGAGAGATTTCTTCAAAACTCAGAACAGGAAATAATCCAAAGGAGCCAGGTCAGGACTGTAGCGTGGATGTTTCAGCTGCTGAAACCCACATTCTTGGATGGCAGCCTGTGATTGTCGTGATGTGCACTGGCGCATTGTTGTAATAAAACAGAATGTCTGCTGTGAGTTTTCTTCTTTTCTCCTTGATTGACTCCCGCAAAGCGATCATTGTGTTGGCAAAACCCTCCCCAATTATGGTTGTTTTGTGTGGTATGGAACTCCAGAAACAAAAGTCCTTCATCATCCCAGAAGACAGTTGCCATGATTTTGCCTTCAGATTTTTCTGTCTTGAACTTTTTTGGGGTGGGAGATGACATGTGCTTCCACTGCATTGATTCCATTTTGGATTCAGGATCTCTGTGATAGACCCAAGTCTCATCTCCATTCACCAAATAATGAAAAAAATTCACTTGGTCTTCACAGAGCATCTCCAAGTTCTCTTGACAGCACTGGAGCCTCATGGCCTTCTGACTTGGCATCAGCATTCTTGGAACCTATCTTGTACTAACCTTGGACATGCACAACTTTTCATGAATTATTTTCCAAACTGTACCTGCTGAGATGCCCATTTCTTCAGCTATTTGGGAAACCGTAATTCATCTGACAAAATGAAATCCTTGACTTTCTTGCATATTTCTGTGGAAGTTGCTTCCACAGGCTGTCCATGTGAGGGTCATCTTCAATGGACTCTCTACCCCACTTAAACTGCTTGCTCCAAAATTTTACTTTGTAGGATGACGGGGAAGGCTCACTATAAACTGCAGTCATGCGTTCATGGATCTCCTTTGGCCTTTTCCCTTATTTTGTGAGAAATTTTATCACTGAACAGTACTCCAATCTAGCAGTTTCTTACTTGATTCACATGAGGTCTCTTCTGACATCCTGTCTCTTGGAATGAGTAACCTTGAGACATGTCACAATGTGCACAGACTTGTTTCAACATGCTTGCTACTTTCTTTCATACTCAGGTAGATAAAATTATTAAATGCCCATCGTATGTATTTAGTGCTATGCAGAACAGAATTGTTTGTTTTATTAAGGAAGATGTTAAAAAAGCAGCATCCTGATGTAAATCGTGCTACATATGTCTAAGATATGATTTTTGTACTTTTTCTATGTTAGTGGTAGATTTTGAAATGCCACACATCCTTGAGCTGATAAAGGAACTGATCTCCAAAATTCAGCCTTTTTGCAAAGGGAGAGATTGCTTTGAACTAGAGAATGACACAGTGACAAAAATTTATCACCGTTCCCATCCCCACTGATAACTGCGGGAAACCATCTCCATGTCATTCTTAAGGAGAGAGGAAAGAATCAGAGTATGAATGGGCACAACTACTGACACTGAAGTCTTACATTGAAGAATGCTGGTGTAGAAGGACTGAGGTTGAGATAAACACTAAAGAATGACACAGGATTGTTTCCTGCAGTTATCCGTGGGGATGGGGGAACGGTGATTAATTTTGTCACACTGTCATTCTCTACTCTGAACACTAGAGAGGAGGTAAAGCATAATTCTGCTTTTATGCACTCCAAACCCCGGGCCCAAATTAGAAGTTAGCTGGGAACCATAACTTGAAGCAGGTGTAAATTCCAATAGGTACAAACATTGTTGTGTATGTATATTTCAATTACTGCAATACATGTATAAGGACTCCCCAGAATATACCCCTTTAAATTTGTTTGATGCTATCTATATGCATAATTAGTGTCTTTTCTAAAATCACTTCTTATGGTTTTCCTAATTTACATGTATAAATCTTCATCTAATGCAGGGGTGTCCAATGTCGGTCCTCGAGGGCCGCAGTCCAGTCGGGTTTTCTGGATTTCCCCAATGAATATGCATGAGATCTATTTGCATGCACTGCTTTCAATGCATATTCATTGGGGAAATCCTGAAAACCCGACTGGATTGCGGCCCTCGAGGACCGACATTGGACACCCCTGATCTAATGCTTCTAACCTTCACTCAAGACTACAACGGGAACTCACTGCAGCCATTTTGATGACTGCTTTGCACTGGGCAGGAGCGTAGGATGATCGAACCTGCCCCGCGTCACCGCTAGACCACCAGGTAAGGTCTGGGGAAGGTCTGGTGCAGAGTTTTGTTTAAAAAAAACAAACAACAACTCACGAATAACTGAATCCGTGGATTCAGAGGGTGGGACTGTACAAAATATGAAAAAAGCCTAGACTGTTCTTGTCTCTTTCCCACAATTTTATCCTATCACATCACTGAAATTAAACTAGAGTGTTTTGCAAATGTTCCATCCCTTGTACATTTTTCATATGTTGCTGTCTTTAAAACTCCAAAATGCATTAACTTAGGACTATGAAACTGTGTTTAAATAAGTGAACAAAACAATGCAAAGGACAAAAGAGATTCAATATATAAACCAACAAATACTTTTCTGTTAAAATTATTCCTCCAGGAAATCAAAGTCAATGCATCAATCTCATAAATATTAGTTATGAAAAGATACAGTTGTTTATATATATTAATGTTCTTCAAACCTTTTTACTTCTTATATTTTTAATTTTTAACTAATATCAAAGAATAGGGAAGAAAGAAGCCTCAAAGCTCTGCTGACGAATAAATTATAATTCACAGCATTCAGGGCAATAACATAATTGGCATAAAAAAATCCCCTTGCAAAACTATAACTGATCAATCAAAAAATGAAACTCTAAATACATCATAACTTAATTGAAAGCGGAGGGACTAAGCCCCAAGATAGTGTCTCACTAACAGCTGAGAAGGGCTCTGAATCGGAGGTAATTTCTTCGAGCTAATTGTTCGGGAAAGTTTGGCAAATGGGTAAGAGAAAGGGGAAAGTAAGGACTTACCCCTCCGAGACCTCTCCACTTCCACCCTATGATCCAGGCATGATGATGCAACGGGAGCAATTGATGAATCCGCAGGAAGCATGGCGGTTTTTCCAACGGAGGAGGGGAGCAACTGGGGTGTAAGAGGAGAAACCAGTGAGATGGGAGCCAATATGAAAGCTGATTCTGAGCTCTTGGACCTCGAAGGTGCTGTTGGAGGAGCAGAAGAGAGGCACGGAGAGAGCTCCAGGACCGAAAGGTTAGACCACCAGCAGGATGTTGGTGAGCAGATTTTTAAACCACTAGCTAAACCTCCCCATGTTACTTTAGACTCTATCTGGGATGCTGTAGCTCACTTGGAAAAGATTTTCATGGGAAACAAGATTTTGGTGGATAATTCTTTGCAAGACTGTAAAACACGTCTTGTCACCCAGGAGGCAAATAATTTTGAGCTCGAAAAAAGATTGGAGAAAGCTCAACAAGACCTTAAAGAGATAAAATTTAATACCCTGACTTATGGTCAAGGTATGGCTGGATTGAGAAATAAAGTGGAACAAATGGAGAATTATACCCTTAGGTTAAATCTGCGTTTTGTCAACTTTCCTCAATCCAAGATCATAGCCCCCATGGAACTGCTTAAGAAATATCCGATGGAAGTTCTGGGGGGTTCCAAAGGAAGCTGTGCCCCTGTTTTCTCGAGTCTATTTTTTGCCGGGGAAGAAATAGTAGACTCTTGTCCAGAAAGATCTATCTATGGAAAGTTTGAATGTAACGCAAATGTTAGAAACATCTTTGGAAGAAGAGTGTATAAGAACAACACAGATATTAACAGAGATTTCGGCAGTTGGAACCCAAGCACAGTATCGGGTAAAGCTTTGGATTCTTGCCCAGAAATAGCTAAGAAGAAAAAAAAAAAAAAAAATTTAAATTGAATCAGGTTGGGCAGACTGGATGGACCATTCGGGTATTTATCTGCCTTCATCTACTATGTTACTATGTAACACTCTTAGTTACATTTGTGTTTGAGTCTGATAAGGACTGGGTGATGAGAATGTTTTTTTGTAACTTTGATAAATTGTTTTTGGTAGGAAAAGTATGGGTATGTTTGTGTAAATATACAGGAAAAAAGGAAGCAGTTCTTGACCTTATGTTCTCAGGTGATAGCCCTGGGTATTCATTTCTTTTTACGTTTTCATTGTAAATGCTTAATTTTACATGAGTCAAATAGGTATCTTTTCTTTGATCCCAGACAATTGAAGGCTTTTCTTGAGAATAAGCATAAAATACAAGTCCAGGTATCGGATCCAAGGGAAGAAACTGAACATTAAGTTTGGAAGATTGTAATTTAATTAGCTGACGAGATGTCATATTTTTATTTATAATTTTTCCTGTTGAGTTGTTCCTCTTTTTCCTTATGCTCTCTCCTATGTTTAGTTGTGGACTTATAGAGAAATCTGCTATGAAAATTTACTTTTTATTATGTTCCATTAGGAAAATTTCTTGTTGAATTTCTGTTGTTATAGCTGTTTGATTTCTGTTTCTTAATGCATTTATATGCTGTATGTTCAATTAAAATTGAATAAATAAAGATTTTTTAAAAAAAATAACTTAATTGAAAGCAATGTGTTCAGGCAGATGGTCCCACTGACACTTTAAAGCTGCATCAGGGTATCGAACCAAAACCAAAAAACATCAGCCACTTAAATCAAGGAAAACTTATCTTGCTTACCAGAGAAAGATCGTCATGGCCTTACACTTGAAATGTACTCAATTCTTTGGATGTTAAACTGCCCCCCAAAACATAGTTGCGAGATGCTCTCAAGTTTGAATGTTCATTACTTCCTTTTTAATCAAGACTTCAGATTCTATGTAGAAAATTTTTTTTAAAAAAATTATATTTTCTACCAGCTATTTTCATTGTTTTTTATTTAACCTATCAGGTTCTAATGAATTTAAATTTATGTATATTGTGACAGGGAGAATCCTGTCAGGCTGGAAGAAACCTTGCAGTACTCTAAAACTATCCCTAAACCTGCTCCTAGAAGCAGGCAGGGTAGGGAAACTGCCCTGCAGAATTTATCCCTAGTGAAAGGCAACCCAAAAGTGACCCGATTATACTTGCCTAGTTCTAGTGTAGGGAATGCTAAAAGCAAAGAACTACAGGTATCAGCATGCACCAGGCAGGAGATAGCAAAACCCACAAAGGGATTAACTTCTGCAATCAGCTCTGCTGGGGGCTTGGTTAGTGAGCAGGGAAGCTATCCAGGCTCATTAGCAAAGCACTAGAGAACCATATGTTTTGAGAGGCAATCAGCCCCATGCTAGAGAAAAGGGTGTGGTCTGTAGGCCAAGGAGGCAGCCACAAGCTTACAGCATTGCTGAATCCTTGGTGAGAGGCAGACCTGTGCAAACCCGGATTCAGAAGGCAGAGACCAGCACTTCCCAGAGCAAAAAGGTAGAAAACCTCAGAACTGAAGCCTCTAATCTTTCTTCTGAAGATACTGAATATGATGAGGAAATGCCAGAAGAAATGTTAGTAGGGGATATTGAATTGGAGTCTGAGGAATTAAGCATATTTGAAGGCATGATCACAGAGTAAAGTTTGAGGGAAGCAAAATCTGTGGTGTTGCCTCATAAAACAAAGTATCAGAACAATTAAGAATTACACTTCTCCCTCTGTATCCACGGGGATTAGGGGCAGAGCGAATATTTAAAAACCGTGAATAATATTCGGGACGGTTCTGCCCCTAACCCCCGCTTCCCCCCAGCTATTTTAAGCTCTGTAAGACCCCCCCTTAAGCCTTACCTGGTGGTCTAGCGCACAGTTCTTCAACCGCCGGTCCGCAAAAAAATGTTGCCGGTCCGTGAAGGATTCGGGTCCCCGCCGCAGCAAAAAGTGCCGGCGTCAGCTGATGTGCAACTTCCTGTTGCCGTCGCTATGCCGGCACTCCTGCCTTCCACCTCCTACTCCTGCCGCATGTCTCCGCACCCCCAGACAAGCAGGGGCAGCTCTGGGTGCTTTTAACTTCGGCACACAGCTTCCCCTAAGCAGTATTTTAGCCGCGGTTTCATGAGGCAGCCTCGGGGCCTTTGGTAGGCCGGCTCGTTTCAATGATGTGATGTGGGCCGGCCTACCAAAGGCCCTGAGGCTGCCTCATGAAACCGGCTAAAATACAGCTTAGGGGCAGCTGTGTGCCGAAGTTAAAAGTACACAGAGCTGCCGCTAGCCTACATAGAGGAAACATTTGCTGGAGAGGGAAGGAAGAAAGGGAGTAGGGGTGCTCCTGGACAAGGGAGGGGAAGGGGCTACTGCTGACAGGGGAGAAGGGAAAGGGAAGGGACGAGAATTACTGTTGGATAAAGGAAGGAGGAAAGGGAGAAAGGGTACTCCTGGACAAGGGAGGGGAAGGGGCTACTGCTGACAGGGGAGAAGGGAAAGGGAAGGGATGAGAGTTACTGTTGGATAAGAGGAGGAGGAAAGGGAGAAGGGGTACTCCTGGACAAGGGAGGGGAAGGGGCTACTGCTGACAGGGGAGAAGGGAAAGGGAAGGGACGTGAGATACTGTTGGATAAGAGGAGGAAAGGGAGAAGAGGTACTCCTGGACAAGGGAGGGGAAGGGAGTACTGCTGACAGGGGAGAAGAGGAAGGGACGAGAATTACTGTTGGATAAGGGGAGGAAGAAAGGGAGAAGGTACTGCTGGACAGGGGAGGAGGAACATTGGAAGGAAACAGCTGGCAGGGAGATTAGAGGAGGGGAAGGAGTCAGGATGGAATGGAGAGATCAGATGATAGAAAGGGGAGAAACAGAGGAATGACAAAGTAGAAAGAGATTGATGCTGGGAAGAGGGGGTCAGATGAAAAATAAGGAAAGAGGGACAAAGATGCTAGATCTGGTGTAGGAGAGAGGGGCATAGAAAGAACGCAGATACCATATGGAAGGGGGAGGGGTGGAGGGCAGACAGTGGATGGAAGAGGCAGATGCTGGATTGAAGAGACAGGGCAGACGCTGGATGGAAGAGAGTGAAAAGAAGATGAAAGCAGAAACCATAGACGACAAAAGGTAGAAAAAATAATTTTATTTCTATCTTGTGATTAGAATATATCAGATTTAAAATATGTATCCTGCTAGAGCTGATGTTAGACATAACTGGGGAGTGCAAAGCCCAGGCAGTGCGTCTTTAGCTTCCAGCTGGCTTAGGGCTCTCTCTGACCAGGAGGCAGTTGCCCTAGTTCCACTTCCCTAACACCATTCCTGCCATGTGTGACTGTGGTATTCTGTTAGCATGATATTTGTGTAGCATTCTGTAATAATTTGGCTTATTCAATTTTCTTGATAGTAGAGGGGATATATGTGAAGGGGAGGGGAGACGGGGGTTTTGTTGATCCTTGCCCTGTATTATTTATATTTATAAAATGACAATTGTACAGAATATTGTTTCTTTTTATACTTTAATAAAATATGTTCAATATAAAATCATAACTATTTGAGGCTTATGCGGATGGGATCAGATGATTAACGGAACCGAGCTCGCGGGGATGGGGTGGCAATGGGGTTTTTAAAAATTTCAGTCTTATTAGTTTGCCGGTCCACGAAATAATTATTTTATTTCCGCCGGTCCATAGGTGTAAAAAGGTTGAAGAACACTGGTCTAGCGGGTTTTTGGGGCAGGAGCGATCTTCCCAGGCTCCTGCCCCATGCAGATTGCTCACAGGAAATGGCTGCCTTGAACTCCCATAGTCTCTCGAGTCATTTCCTATGAACAATCTTTACAGGGAAGGAGCATGGGAAGATCGCTCCTGCCCCGAAAACCCGCTAGACCACCAGGTAAGGCTTAAGAGGGGGCTTACAGGGCTTAAAATAGCCCAAAAAATTAAAATAGGCTTTTTTTATTTAAAATCGCGAATAACTGAATCTGTGGATGCTGAAACCGCGGATTCGGAGGGGGAAGTGTACTGCTTCTGATTTAACTAAAAGTAACAGAAGAGATAAGAATTCCATGCTCAGAGTGAGAGGGCTAAGTACACCCTGAGAATTGCTCCAGAGGCAAGCTGTTTGAAATTGCCTGGTTTTTTTTTCTTGAACTTTAGTAGTGAATAGAACATGGTGGGCTAACAGGCTGTTTAGCCACCAATGAGAATTTTTTTGTTTGTATATTTTGGAATTGAATTACAATATAAAACCAGAAAATAAAGTCATCTTAAAATTCACACTAAACACCTGTACTGGACCTTTTTATTTTGATGCAGACATCCCTCTACCCTCCATGCCTCATTCAACCGCTCGGCTGAGGCTTGGATGACCCAGGTCAGAACTCGGGCTACTCCAGTCCAGGTCTTACCCGGTCACAATATTGTTCTTGCTGTAACAAAGTCCCTCTCTGATCAGCTTCTGTTTCCAGTACATGATCAATAGCACAACAACAATGTAGGGAGGAAAAATTGTGAGCCCATTCTGGGCAACATTGCACTGTTGCTGCTTTCATCCTTTTGTATGTCAAAACAACTTTTGTGTTCGCTTAACCTCTGCTTAAAAGGTCACCTTGCTTGTCGAATATATAATCTAGGAGAAGGACATATCAAAACAAATTACAAAATCTGAATGCTGTGGTAGCTGACTCGTCAACCTCAGTAGTGGCTGCATGTATCTTGTTCAGAAAGAGATTAACCTATGATGATGCTTGATGGTATGAAGGTGCCCTCTAGTGGACAGCTTCAGAAGTCCACTGAAAGGATCAAAACAAACGCTCTTCATTCCAGAGCTAAATCACAAAATCTACAAGAGTGACATTTAAAATGATTACCTCAACCACTGAGATTTCATCATAAATTTTTGCAGGAAGAGGCGGGTGAGGTAAACTTTGTTGGGCTAGCGCAGAAATGGATTCAAGACCTATGGGTCTCTATAACGCCGGATATGTTGAAAAAGGGCCTGCAGCTGGGTAATAAACATCTGACTCAAGCCACAGACAAAGAACGTAATTATAAATTTGTCTTGCGAGCTTTTTATGCCCCTAACGGGGCCTATAGAGCAAAACTTTGTGCAGGTGATCATTGTATTAAATGTTTGCAGACACACGCCACTCTTGGATACATGTTTTGGCTTTGCCCTTGTGTGTCTCAGTTTTGGACTCAACTTATAGTGTATGTGGCACAACTTTGGAACTGCTCATGGCGCATACATCCTAGTTTTCTTTTTATGTTGCAGGCCCGTCTTCACCCTATTCGACCGGGTTGTGCAGCCTTTATTAGGAGAGCCATTGTTTTGGGCAGAACTAGTATTCTGCATTGCTAGCTTTCCCTACAACCACCTACTGTTTCACATTGGAGGACTCTGATGATACAACACGCACTGGTGGAAAGGAGAGATATGGGAGCTCTGAACACCAGAAAAGGCCGCCTGTTTGAACTATGTTGGACTCCCTTTTGCATGACATAGATCCCCTTCATTCAGAACAAGCTTGGTGTTTGAGTGAGTATCTCTTTCTATGTACTTGCTGCTCCTGGGGTGGGAGGGGGTGGGGGGATATAAATAAAGCTATTATTATTATCTTGTAATCTTCTGGATATGACCAGAATCTCCTCTTATTGTAATCCGCCTAGAACCGTAAGGTATTGGCGAAATAAAAAAACACCAATGTAATGTAATGTTGGTTGCTGTTACACTGTAACTGCTGATTGTTTTTGGAATATATTACTGTACTTGTTTGCTGTTGTTTTCTGAACCTTTAATAAAGAGATTTATACATAAAATGATTACCTCTATCACTCTGTGTACCACTTTTTTCTTCAATGTTTGAAGGACATAAAATTTCTTTCAAATTGTGATTTCTAACTGTAGGCTACCTGAAGCTGTATCGGTAAAAGTTGTAATCTCAGTACCTGCCAGTTGCACAATCTCTATACCAGGTGAATAATGCAACATGCAAGTTGGTACCCACTCATCTTGGGTTTTCTGTTGATCCATAAATAAGAGCCCTAATGAGGTACCACCCTTTTATAAGCTTCGTTCTACACATCTTGCACTTTAAAATCCTGTGTGTCTGAACAAATGCTTGGTAACAGAGAAATTGTGAAAAGGAAGACTCCATTTAAGGACTGGAGGATGACAACTTGTATAATTAAAAAATATATTTCTATTGGTTTCCTTTCAAAAAACTATGGTTTTTATATTTCTTTGGAGCTACTACATGTATGTGTGACTTGAATGATAAAATGAAGTATAGAGTGCTTTCCTTCTTTGTGGCAAGTGATAGGAACATATTGACCTTGATTGGACTCCTGATCAAGGTTTTTGCTGAAACACGGCCTGTGTTGAGTTCTTACATTTCCATAATAAAGAGTTGATTTGATCACATCTATTCATTTGGGTTTAATCCCACTGTTCTTTGCTTGCTTTGGGTGTCTTTCCATGGGACCTTTTTGTTCTTCATGCCTAGTTTATAAAATATGTGTGTATGTCATAAGTCTGCTGCTGTTCAAAACAACGAACAGGTTTCTGAACCAACTTAAAAGTTGTGATTCGGTTGAGAGAAAGGGTCTCGGAGATCCTGCAACCTTCAGGATCTCTGAGACCCTTTCTCTCAACCGAATCACAACTTTTTTTTTTTTAATTGAAAAGCTTTTATTGAAAAACACTCCAAACAGTACATAACAATTGCACATGAAATGCAAGAACAAAAATACATGGAGCCGAGTACCACACTCTAAAATAGCACACATAATTAAAATCAACAACATAGACATGTGCAAGTCCTACAAACTAATAAGAACAATCTAGAATGCCCACCAAAACACAGCCAATACCCCCCCTCCCATCCCCCAGGGACAAAACACAATACCTACAGCTCTCAATATGGTTGAGAGATAGTCAATTCCAAACAGATACCAAAAATTGGAAAGGAATATGGTTATGGGATCCCCTCAAGCATCGCCCATCCATTCCAATTCCAAGGCCAACTCAAAGCCCCTGACCACCCCTACCACAAACCCCCACAGAAGCCCGAAAATTGCGCCACACATGAGCATAGCCATGTAGTTTACCATGCCGCAAGGCCGTTAAGTGATAAAGGTTCTGCCAATTAAGCAAACGTTGCTCCACCAGGGCCCACGTGGGAGGGAGCGCCTGATTCCACAAAGAGGCAATGGCCAATCGAGCAGCAGTGAATGCCAACTTACAAAACAAAGAGTCACCCCAAGCCAGATCCAATTGATGCCAAAACAACAAGGCGTGTCGCCAATCGGCCGGTATCTGGACATCTAGGATCCGGGACACCCGAACAAAGACCTCAGTCCAGAATCCACACACCTGCCCACACTGCCACCACATATGAAAGTAGGTACCCACTTCCCCACAGCCCCTCCAACATAGAACACTCGCACCTCCCTGCCAACGAGCCACAACCTGAGGGGTATAGTACCACGAAAGAGGACCTTGTAACCATTCTCGATCAGCAAAGCAGCAATACCCGCCGAGGAGATCTCCGACCATATGTCACCCCAAGTGTCCCAGGAAATAGCCGAACCACAATCATCTTCCCAGGCCCTCATGTAGGGAAGGGGAGCCCCCCGACAATTAAGGCACCTATATACCGCAGAGAGAGCTCCCTTCCGAAGCACTGGACCCAATAGCAGCTCAAAGGGCATCTTACCACCCCTCAAGTCTCCCAGAAGACCTGAGGTCCTAATATAATGGAAAACCTGTAGGTAGGGGAACAAATCCCTTATCCCAAACCCAAACTTACCCCTGAGTTCTGTAAAGGGTCTAACACCGCCCTGGACCGGGTCCCACAACTGTCCCACACAAACTAAACCCCGTGACTCCCAGTCTGCAAACACTCCCCCATCCCTTCCCGGTGGAAAGTCAGGGTTGTGTCTCAACGGAGTATACCAGGAATGTCGCCTACTCCCCAATAAACAAGCTCGGGTCTGATTCCATACCCTCAAGGAAGTCACTACTGAGGATACCCCCCCTACCAGTCGCGCCCTACCAGGCACCCACGGCCTATGTAACAAAGGCACCCCATCACTTAAATTTTGCTCAATTTCCACCCACGGTTTCGGCGTCTGCGTCTGCCATTCTAAAAGGGCGCGCAGCTGAGCAGCCTGATAATATTTCACCACATCTGGGACCCCCAACCCCCCATCCCCTCTCCCCATACATAAGACCTTCCTACTCACCCTTGGCCGCCGACCAGCCCAAATAAAATTAAAGATATGCCTTTGAACCCCCTCTAACGTTTTTCTACCCACCCAAAGAGGCAATACTTGGAATAAGAACAACAAACGAGGCAGAATCATCATCTTCACGATGGCCACCCGGCCCAACCAAGAGAAATACAGATCTTTCCAATTAAGCAAATCTTGGCGAATACGACGAAAGAGCGGAGGAAAGTTAAGGTCATATAAATCCACTCCCGGCGGTCCAAAATAAACTCCGAGATATCGCAAAGAACGCTGAACCCACCGAAACGGATACCGGTCTCGGAGATAGGATACCCGGTCAGCAGGCAAGTTAATGTTGAGGAGCTCCGATTTGCCAACATTGACCCGAAATCCCGACACCTCACCATAAATATCCAACTCCCGCAATATAGCCGGCAAGGAGGTTGCAGGTTTTTCCACCGTGAACAAAATATCATCCGCAAACAAGGCCAACTTAAAATCCCCTCCCGGCACCGTAACCCCCTTAATATCCTGATTCATCCGCACTCGCTGCGCCAGGGGTTCCACCGTCAAAGCGAAAAGGAGCGGGGAAAGGGGACACCCCTGACGTGTTCCCCTTGCCAGAGAGAAAGTCTCCGAATAACCACCATTCACCTTGATGCAACTCAAAGGTCCACTATATAGGACCCGAATCCAGTCCCGCATTCGTGGACCCAAACCCACAGACTCCAGGACCTGAAATAAAAAAGGCCAAGCTACCCTATCAAATGCCTTCTCAGCATCGATAGACAAAAACACCGTTTCTCGCCCCCCCCCCCCTGGCCCGATCATACAAGTTATAGACCCTACGAGTATTATCACCCACCTGTCTGCCTACCACAAAGCCCGACTGATCTGGATGGATCAGCCGAGGGATCCAACTCATCAATCGGTCCGCCAAAATTCGCGTGAAGATCTTAGTATCAACCCCCAGCAAGGATATCGGCCTGTAGGAAGCACATTGGAGGGGATCCTTCCCCTCCTTAGCCAACACCGTCACTCCCGCCAAGCGCATGAAGTAGGGGAGGGTACTATTCCCTTGTAAAGAGTTAAGAAAACGCAACAAAGGAGGCAGTAGCAGATCTTGAAAACGTTTGTAGTACCGAACGGTAAAACCGTCTAACCCAGGCGACTTACCAAGCTTCATAGAGTGCAGCGCGCTACGAGCCTCAAGCAATGTAAGAGGGCGGTCCAACCGCGCCACATCAGCCTGTGCAATCCGGGGCAACTCTGCTGAAGTTAAATAAGCATCCTGGTCCCGCGAGGGCCCTGGATCTTCCGGAGTATAGAGTTGGGAATAATATTCCACAAAACGGGCACGGATAGCATCCTCAGTCTGTAACACTTCCCCAGAAGCCGCCCGGAGTGAAAAGATCTGGTTACGCGTCTGTCGCACCTTAAGACGATGTGCAACCAGTCGACTAGCTTTATTAGAAAACTCAAAATATCTCTGTTGGAGGAGCTGTAAGTTATGGTGCAATCTGTCCAAGTCTAAAGCCTGGAGATCCCGACGGGCCTGAAACAAGCGCTCCCGCAGTTTCACATCCCAAGGAGAACGCTTATGTAAACTCTCCAACCTACCAATCACAGTCAACAGGCCCGCTGCATCCTCCCGATGCTTACGCTGTCGGCCCGATGACAGGGCTATTAATCTGCCCCTAAGGGTAGCCTTTAACCCCTCCCAAACCGCTTCCAACGAAGCTCCACACTCCACATTTACATCTAGATATTCTTGTATCCACCCTTCGATCTGTGTTCCCACCTCTGGGTCATCTAAAAGACTATCATTAAAACGCCAAAATTTCCGTCCCGAGCCTCCACCCACCCCCTGGAATCGCAACCACACCGGGGCATGGTCCGACCACGTGAGGGACTCAATCCCCGCGGACTCCACCCTCCGGAGCAGTCCCTGCTCCACAAAAACATAATCAATTCTAGAATATGAGGAGTGTATTCCCGAAAAGTAAGTATAGTCCTTAACCGAAGGATGTAGCCACCTCCAGCAGTCCACCACATTCAGATTGGCCAATGCCTCCCGCAACAGTTTACGATCCCTTCTCCCATAATGATCCGCCCTCCCTGAGTTATCCAAATGAGGGGTCACTGTAAGATTGAAATCCCCACCAAAAACCAGGGCTCCCCCCTTAAACTTGAGGATCCGAGGGACCAACTCACGAAAGAAGGTCCCCTGACCCTCATTAGGGGCATATACATTTACCGGGGAGTACAAGACCCCCTCAATCAGAGCCTCCAACATAATGTATCTGCCCTGAGGATCCCGCACCACCCTACGTACCTCACAACGGATCCCCTTACGAATAAGAATTCCCACCCCACCCCTCTTAGAAGTGCCCACCCGGGAAGCCCAGAAGGCCTGCGGGAACCTGTGATCCCCAACCAAGGATTCATGGGACTGCAGTAAATGTGTTTCCTGTACAAAGCAGACATCAGCCCTCAAACGGAGCAATTCCCTATAGAAGGCCCTTCTCTTGTTGGGGGAATTGAGACCCCTAATATTATAAGAGACCAATTTAAACGCCCCCATATTCCAAATAAAATAATGACAATGCAAACCCAACCCCAACATATATGTCCCCACTTCCCCCCCTCTCCCCCCATCCCTCCCCACCACCCCACCACCCCCCTCCCCCACAGTGAGAGTCCTCAGATCTCCCACCAACATACAAAGAAGTGAACCATCTCCATGGCCCCTTACACACATCCCACACTCAAACATCAACTATCAAAAACGGTGTGTACAAGGATCCCCCACACCCAACCCACCAATCCCTCAAACTCCCATGTCATAATGTACACTCTCCCCTCCCCCACACTGCACTACCCCCCATATAACACAAACCCAAAACCTTCAACTTCCCCCTCCCCCCTCATCCCAAACCAGGTAGTGTATAACCCCCACAAAACACTCTCCCAAGGGGCAAGACTCAACAGTCCATTCCCTCGGGGGGGGAGTCCAAAGACCCCCCCGCCGAGACATGAAACTGGCAGTAGAAACAGGAAAAGAACAAGTACAGTCAGTCAGCTCTCAGGGGGGAGCACTTGAGGAAGAAGCGGTGGCCCGAAGAGGGGGTCCACCCCCTCGGCCACCCCTCCCGCTCCGGGATCCATTTTCCACTCGTTGCCAGTGGGCGGAGGCAGGACGCCTACCCTGGCCAGGCACCACACCTCCTGCCGGAACAGCCTCCTCAGGGATCTCAATACCCGCTTGTTGCAACAGCCCACGAGCCTCTCGAACTGTGGTAACTCTGATGTGGACTCCGTTGATGGTAATAACAACTCCAAAAGGGTAAGTCCAACGATAGCGCAAATTGCTGCGCTGCAAAGCCTTGGTCACTTCCCTGAACGCCCGCCGTTTCTGGAGCGTGCCAGCAGCTAGGTCCTGATAAAACTCCAGCCTGTGACCCTCCCAGGTGACCGTGCCCATCTCCCGGGCTCTGCGGAAGATCCGCTCTTTAAGGACAAAGCTCTGAAGACACAACACTATATCTTTTGGTTGATCCAGTGTCCGGAGTCCCAGCGCGCGATGAGCCCGCTCCATTCCCGGCTCCAATGTGTCATCTTGCAGGAGCCACCTGATCAGCTTGATTGTAGTAGCACGAACATCCTTAAACTCAGGCAGGTCTGGTAGGCCCTGCACCCTCAAATTATTACGCCGGATGCGGTTCTCCAGGTCCTCGACCTTATCCAGAAGAAGTTGGTAATCCGCAGACACCGTCTCCAGTGATCTCTGCATTCCGGTTACACTGTCCTCACAGTTATCCATGCGCATCTCCACCACCTCGACCCTCGTGCCCACCTCCACCAGGTCAGTGCGCAACTCCTGCACCGCCTCCCGAACCTGCACCGCCACTGCAGAGATTTCAGATTTTACCTCTGCAATCCATCGCTGCATATCCACTTTAGTAAGCGGGTCCATCAGTGTACTCTCTGGTACCGGGTCCACAACCATGTCAGCCACAGCCGCCAGGGTCCCGCTCAATTTCGCCGCCTCCCCGCTGCACGTCTCAGGGCCCATGCTGCCACGTGCAGCCCGGCTCAGCGCTTGTTCCATCGTGCGCTGGCCGGGTTTGTCGCCGGGCAACTTTTTTCGCGTTGCCATAGTGGTCACTGTGACTTCGCACACCTCACCAGCCCCTGGGGACAAAAAATTTGCGCCGTTTACACACCGAAATGATAATTATTTCACCGGCCCGAACAGAGCTCTCAGTTCAAGCTCCCATCCGTGGCGATGACGTCACTTCCTCCTCCCGAATCACAACTTTTAAGTTGGTTCAGAAACCTGTTCGTTGTTTTGAATGTTCATTCATTGAGGTTTCTGTAAGCCTTAGTTAGTTCTAGTGTTCCACTATAAGTCTACTGCTGTACCTAAACTGGGAACACCTATTTGCAGATTGTATAAAAGCAGGAATGTGCTTTTGGTTTATACTCTTTACACATGTGTGGTTTATACATAAAAAGGGTAATTCCTAACAGATCACCTAAAGCTGGTTGCCTGGATGATGCACAATAAGATTGATGATGTACTTCCAGTTAGTGAGTCAATGACCATTTTAGGTGTGATGCTGGATCATGGCCTTACAATGAACTTACAAGTTGCTATGACAGTGCAAGCTTGTTTTACACAGATACATTTATTGCATCAAGTGAAACCTATGTTGTTGCCCTTTGATTTTTGCACTGTTATTCAAGTGATGGTTTTGTCAAGGCTTGATTGTTGCATTGCAATGCCTTGTACCTTGGAATAACCAAGGCAAGATGCAAGGCATTGCAAGTTATGCAAAACGCAGCAGCCAGATTGATAACGGGAACATCGAAATATGATCATATTTCACCTTATCTCAAACAGTTACATTGGCTGCCAGTTGTTTTCAGAATTCAGTATAAAGCAGTAATGATTTGTCATTAATTCCTGTATGGTATTATTCCTGAATTATTCAAAAGTAGGATGACTAATTATTTGCCAAATAGATTTCTGCATTCTGAAAACTCAGCTTTATTGAAAGCAAATGCCAGCCCAAAATATGTTGAGACCAGCACAATGACTTCTGCTGTGCAGGGGTTAAATTGTGGAACTCACTCAATTGCGAAAATGTTGTGAAAAAGGCAATTTCAGGAAATTACTCAAAATGCAATTATTTGTAAATGCCTTTTTCTAGATACTGATCTCATGACTGCTGAGTTTTTTGGAAATTTTTTTGTGATTCTTTGTATAAGCCTCTTTTGGCTTTCGTTCTTTCACTGCTGATTCTCTGAGGATTATTTGTTTATGCTTGTCTGATTTTATTTGTTTTATAGAATTATGTATGTAACATTATGTAAACCACTTAGGATTTAAACGGTATAGAAATTTTTTTAAACAAATAAAATAAGTGTGAATTCTATATTGTCAATTACACAATTGCCATTATAGAATACTAGTGCAAGTTCACAGTCATACGCCTAACTTTAGGTGTGAGCACATCTCCTAGCTCAAAGGCTGATGTAAATGCTGCCACTTATGTGCATAACTGGTAGTATTCTAAAGCCTGCCCACCCAGGCCATTCCCAGGTCCATGCCCTCTTGCAGTTGCGCACTTTGGATCGAGTCGGTTCAGCGAACGGCCACCAGGATGGTCTTGGGGCTCAAGGATCTCACGTATGAAGAAAGATTTAAAAAATTGCGGCTGTACTCACTTGAGGAAAGAAGAGAACGGGGAGATATGATTGAAACATATAAGTACATCACAGGACGCATCGAGTCAGAAGATGATATCTTCTGGCTCATGGGACCCTCGACCACCAGAGGGCATCCGCTGAAAATCAGGGGAGGGAAGTTTCATGGTGACTCCAGGAAGTACTTCTTCACCGAAAGAGTAGTGGAGCAGTGGAACAGGCTCCCACTCCAGGTGATAAAGGCCAGCAGCGTGACAGATTTTAAGAGAAAATGGGATACTCACGTGGGATCTTTAAGGGAGTAAATTCAGGGGAGGGGATACTTGGAATGGACAGACTTGGTGGGCTATAGCCCTTTTCTGCTGCTTTTTTCTATGTTTCTAATTTGTAGAATATCAACTATTTATTTAATTAGTTAGTTTTATATCCTGTCCTCTTTAATGAGCTCAGAACGGGTTACAAGGTTAACATACATAATATATAGTCAAAACAGGTTACAAATTGACATACATACAGTATAATACAGTTTGTTCTTCCTGAATTTACACACACAGAGTAATTGGGAAATACAGACTGGATGGTCATTTAAACTGGAGGAGATAGCTTGGTGGATTTGATGTCCCGTTCATCTATTTAACAGTGCAGAAGTACAGAAGGTGCTGGGTCTAGATACTTTTACCACACAGGCAAGGGATTTAGGAGAAGAGGTAATTTTTTTATTGCTTTCCTAAAACTCAAAAGCCTTTTGAGGAATCCAATAGTAGCTTGGTAGAAAATGGGAGTAGGATTGGCGTCTAGCGCTCTGGAGTTGGAGGGCACAACCAGAGGGTATTTGCAGTCATATTTCCTCCTGGGAGCGGAGTGATCTGTTTGAGATGTAAAGGGGAAGCTTAGGACAGCATTTGGCTATGGGTAACCAGTGAGCTGATGATAGTGCTTGGGAGACAGGGTTGTGGGCATGAAGGTTCATTAGAAGTCTAATTGCTGTGTTTTGTACATGTTGAAGATGCACATATTTTTGTTGTCCATTGAATAGTGTGTTGCAGTCAGCCATGTGGAACAGGACGAAGGCATAGAGAAGTTGGGTAAAGTCAGGTTCAGAGAAGTAGTTTTAGTCTCCAGAGTTGCCAGAGTTAGAATGAAGAAAAGACCACTTGAGAGATATGGTTGGAAAGTGATAGATTTGAGACGAGAAGTATCCCTAAGCTGCGTGCTTTGTCTTTTGCAGTTATGATATTTGATTTCCAGAGAAGAAAGGGACAGGTGAAGGTACAGTGCTCTTTGTGGATCCAAAGGAATTCTGTTTTGGAGTTGCAGTTTGTTAATGGACACCCAGTTTTTTATATCCAAGAGACAGTTATGAAGTTCATAATCTGGGAGTCAGTTTTCTCCTAATGGAAGATATAGTTGGATGTTGTCGGCAAAGAAGTGAATCTGAATTTGGTAATTAAGGGCTATATCTAGGATAGGTCTAATATAGAGATTAAATAGAAGAAGGAATAGCAAAGCCCCCTGTGGCATACCGTATTTCATTGATTTTGATAGGGTAATGTCAAGTAGGTATGCCTTGGGATCTATTAGGAAGGAAGTGAACCAGCATAATGCAACATCTCTGATGCCAAACTCAGTGAGTCATGTAACAAGAGAATGGTCACTGGTGTTGAAGGCTGCACTGAGATCTAGTAGCACCAATAGGACATTATTTCCCTTGTCCACAAGTTTCCATCAGTCGTTGATGTTAAGAAGGATGGTTTCAGTACTATGAAATTTTCTGAGTCCTAACTGGAAGGTGAATAGAGCTTTCTGCTTGTTGATGGAGTGTAGTTGGTTAAGTACAGTTTTTTCTAGGATCTTAGGAATAAAGGGTAGTTTGGAGATTGCTGACTTCTAGTTTAAAGGCACTGAGCCTGATTATAGGGAGGTGTTGATAAGAGGAAGGATTGAGCTTACAAAGGGTCTTTCACAGCAACTAGGAGGTGTGATGGGCAGAGATCAAGAATGGAGCTGGAATGGTGAATAGAATCTAATATCTTGGTGAGGTCATCATATGAGACAGTTTCGAAGTGGAGATAGGGTTCCTGTTGTAGATTTGAGTATCCTGTTTAGGTAGTGAGAAATTGGTATTAAACAATAGTCAAGATTAGATCATATTTTGCCTATTTTGTCAACAAAGAAGTCAGAGAACGTTTCGCTGTTGAGGTCGGTGTTTAGGATTTGGTTGTCTCCTTGAGATTCTATCAATATCTTTTTTGTCAGTGTAAAAAATTTTGGGTTTAAAAAAAAAATCTATTGGAGGTCTTTAGTAGTTGTTGGGAGTAATAAACCTTTTTAGCATTACGAGTAGCTTGTTTGTATTCTTCATGCAGTTTCTTCCAGCTGGATTTGTCACCTTTAAGCCTGGATTTATACCATTTTCTTTCTGTTCTTAGTTCTTTTTGCTTGGTTCTTAAGTTGTCAGTAAACCAGGGGTAGAAGAGTTTGTAGGGCTTTTACTTCAGTGTGCTAGTCCATTATGGCCTTATCAATGGATCTGGAATTAGTTTTAGTGTTCCTGCTACGTTGGAAAGGCCTGAGGAGAGATCCCTTAGATCAACTGAGTCATTGTTATAAATTTTCTTAGGTTAGAGTTGCTTCGTGATTGATGGTTTCCCTGTAGCTGTATAGGTGTGGTTGAATGTGATTAGATGGTGATCGGACCAGGGTATTGGTTTGGAGCAGCAAGAGTTACTGTGTCAAGTAATGTTGTTGTTGTTGTTGTTTTTTTTTTGGGGGGGTGCATCATACCTAGAGTGGTTCTGTCATTCTTTAACCCAGGTTTCAATGATTATAAAGATGTTATTGTCCTCAGTGTTGTAGATAAGTTGGTATTAGGTAGGAAACAATTAGGAGAGTTATAAAACCTTAGAGAGAGCCTTATACTATAGTTTTATACACTTTAGAGAGAACAAAGCACGGATAGTATTAGTTTTCTTTCTCAAGTTTGTATACTTTTTAAGTCTATAGTTCTATATTCTTTGAATTAGTACACTTTAGGCAATACCTCTGAATAATATCCTCTAGTTCTGTTTCTTTAAATCTTTACCTTGAGTATCTGAACACTTCAGCAACACCTTTAAGTTAATACACTTTAAAGCAGTATACTTTTGTACTATACCTATAAATCTGAACACTTTAGGACTGTATACATCAGCTCTATTAGATCACGTTAAGGCGTACACTTGGGAGCAATTTCCTTCGATTTTGTGTGTTTTAATCGGTTCACTTTATCTCTAGAACTTTATACATGGAGGGCCATAATCAAAAGAAAGTCTGATTTGGACGTAGGGTGCCAGTCACTCAAAGTCGGCAGCAGCAAAATGTTTATTCTCTCAAAGTACATCCAAAATATATTAAAAAAAAAAAAAAAATTGTCTATTTTGTACATGCAGGCATTTGATTGTCCAGATCGCCACTACATCCATCTTTATGCCACATTCTTGACCAAAAATTTGTCCAAGTCCCAAATGCCCAGAACAAGACCTTATGGATGTGGGAGGGGCCAGCATTGTGATGGACTGGCCACCCAGACATGGCAAGAGAGCAATGGGGCATCTTACAGGGCACTGCTGTGAACTTCACAAAAAGGGTGCCACATAAACATCTCACCAGAACTCCCCTATAGGTTATGATGAGCCCCCCAAAACACCCCCCAAACCCACTATACCCATCTGTCTACAACCCCAATAGCCCTTATGGCTGCAGGTGGCACCTATACCGTAGTAGAGTGGGGTTTTTTGGTGGGCTCACATTTTCCACCATTAATGTAGTGGCTAGAGTGGCTTATGGGTCTGGGTCCTCCTCTCTATGGTTCACTATCCCACCCCCCAGACTACTTAAGCCACCTCTATGCAGCCCTAGTAGGCTTTCTTATGCCAGGTGCTGATGTTCCAGAGGCAGGTATGTACATTTTTATTCTGAACTTTGTGGGGGAGTGTGTGTGGATCTTTACTTTGTTGGGGAGTGTGTATGGGTCTTTACTTTTGTCCCTGCAGTGGTTATTTGGTCACTTTGGATACCTTTTTGGCACTTAGACCTGCTTTTACATCGTCTAACTCACAACATATAAGTTTCGTCTAAGCAGTCTCGTCAAACATTTTATTATCTCTGCAGGATGACTAAGTCTAGGTTGGCCCACATCCCACCCACAGAACTCCTCCAAAAATGCTACTTTCAGCTCTGGGTGCACAGCAGGATTCAGAGGCCTACTCTTTGGGTTTTGGCCAGGTACTAGTGACCTGGATTGGCCACCGGGAGAACGGGCTACTGGGCTTGATGGACCATTGGTCTGACCCAGTAAGGCTATTCTTTATGCAAATTAGGTTAAAAACTTGTACTGAAAAAACATGCACTGCCAAGGATAACTATGCAAATTGTAACCTGGAAAATCTAATTGTACTAGATCCCTAGTTTGTATCAAGTTAGGATACAACCTTGTATAGTAAACTTATTCTGTAATTATGTCATATTCTAACCTGTCAACTATATAATATGTATATATAACCTGTAAGCCTTTCTGAGCTCTTTGGGGACAACAGGATAGAAAATGAATTAAATAAATATATCTTGTTCAGTAAGAAGATAACCTTTTTAAAGCTAAATGATCATGCTTGCCAGGAGTGCTTATATAGATGGTTTGAAGTTGCCCTCTAGTGGACAGCTGCAGAAGTCAGATGTGAAGTTTGCAGGCTAATGCACATAGGCCTAGATTCACTAACCTCATTTTTTTTTGGCCGATCCGTGGCCAAGTCTTGCTGGGCAGCCGATTGACAACAGTTCCTGCATTCAAATGATCTGGTCGGAAGCACTCCCACAGATTGCTGTTGAGCGATCGCGATGCATGTGCCTTCCTTTTCTAGCCCTCTCCCCTCACCCTGCACGCTGCGTGTCAGCCTGTCACTCCGGGAACTTGCCAAAGCAGCCCCGCCCGGCCTTGTGCACCTCCACCTCCGTGTCCCTTCTGCCTTCCTTCTCCTTCCCTCCAGTGCTGTTTTAACCTGCGGGAAAGCGGGGCTGCACTGCAGCGTGGAACAGAATAGAACATGCCGTAATGCAGCCCCGCATTAAACCCATGGGTTAAAACCACAGGCTCGCACTTCGGGGAAGGGTGGCAGATAGCAGGAGAGTTGGGGTGGCACTTTTTTTTGCTCTTGAACTGCATGTGCATAGAAAGCAGGAGGAGGAAGGGAGACGCCGCAGCACTTGTGTTTAGCAAGGAGCAAAGGGAAAACTGATCTCAGTGTTCCGTAGAGAACGAGGTGGACGGAGAGGCAGGCTTGCTGCTTGAACACACGAGGTAGGCAGGGTGGCAGAGAGTAGGTTTTTCAGGGTTGCAGGACTGGGATTTCAGTGAGCAACTGGTACTCAGCAGTAGCTTGGTTTTGGATCGGCCAGCCCAGTCGGTGTGCCTTAAATTGTTTAGTGAATCGAGGCCCTTCCTACTTTGCATGCGTGGATCGAATCAGGCGCGGACAAGATCGTCCAGAAGATTTGTGAACTGGGTCGGGGTCGCAAAGTGGTCGGGACATGATCGGTGTCCTTAGTGAATGTAGCCCATAATGTCTTTCCTCCTGCTTTGGTTTTTGCTTGTGTGGCAAGGCCTTCCTGAATAAGGGCCACCTTAATGTAGTGCAAGTACCAGTAGTTGATGGGATGGATGGGAGAAAAAAAAGACTGCATGTCGTAATCTTCTACTGAATATTTAAAATCTCAGCTTTATTCTTTTTCTTTAAAAATGTTTTTCTTTTTCTTTCATACATACATAAAGTGCTTCAACATTGTAGTCATTTGTGCGTGAGTGAGAAACTTCAGTGGTTATTCAAAGAGCTTCTAAACGTTCATTTATAGTCTTTCTTTGAGTTAAATTTTGTTTATAACCACTGAATAAAGGTGACCTTGTGCAAAAAGTGCTGTGTTTTATACTCCTTCAGGTTACATTTGAACAATATCTCCCACATTTTTGAAAAAGTAATCTTCTATTGAAGCATATTCATAGGGATTTTTAGAGAAGGAAATGCAGATAAATTGAGAGGCTCATACTGACAGATTTTAGAGCACAGGAAGGGGAGAAAACCAAGTTACAAACCCAAGAAATGATAGTGAAAGGAAAGATGTACTGTACTTGGAAAACAATGTGCAAAGTAACCAAACAGCAAAGAAAAAGGGCCAAATACTGATTAATCTTGATGCTTTTGAGGGGTTTTGAAATTGCTTAATATGTTGGGATCATGCATTTTATGTTGCAGCTGGACAAAGCTGAGCTAGTTAATATTGAACTATTTTGAGCTACTAAGGCCAGAATAAATATATCTCGCAGCAGGAACAGAGTATGTTCCCAAACAAGAAACAAGGTAAACAGTAAGAAACAGCCAAGCAAGAAAGTTACAGACAAAACCCAGGCAGAGGATTTTATAAACCTTACTAGCGTTTAAGCCCATTACATTAACGGGTGCTAATAAATGCCTCCTTCCCCTATTTTCAGCCCCAGCTCCAAACCCATTTCCCCCTCCCCAGCCCCCGTCTCCCATCTTTTCTCTTTTAGCCCCAGCCCCCCACGAAGCAGGCGTCGTCCCCGTAGCACATGCTGTCCGCGGAAGAGGAGCAGAGCGCGGGGAAGAGGTAGGGTGAGCCTGTTAGAGCTGGTTCCTGCGCATCTGCCGTGAGGTGAGCCAACCCACCACCATCTTCCACTTTCAACGTCATGTTCTGGACACAGTAGCCGGGAAACCGGGCCCCTTACGCCCACACTCCGTTACTATTCAGATGTGATCATCTCTCTGTCTCGCAGCGGGCTTGCCGGCTCCGGCCAGACAAAGTTCATTTTTTAGTTCAAAGCCGACGCTGCATCTCCTCTCTCGATCCCCGCCAGAGTCGGGAGTCTTCTCCGACTGGTGAGGTTCGATAGAGGAGCCGCAGCGGGAGGCTTTGAACAAAAAAATGAACTTTGTGTGGCCGGAGCTGGCTTTTCCGACTCTGGTGAGGTTTGATAGAGGAGCCGCGGCGGGGGCTTTGAACAAAAAAATGAACTTTGTGTGGCCGGAGCCGGCAAGCCCGCTGCGAGACAGAGAGATGCGTGGTAAGCGCGCATGCGCACTCTGCTGGCCACGGAACTACAGATCAGGCAACACGGCATTAAGAGTGCACATGCGCACTTAGCGTTTAATTATTATAGATAGGTAATTTGTTATACAGCAGCCTTAAAAAAAAAAAAAAAAGATTTTTTTTTTGTGAACAAACTAGAAAGCGTTAGGGTTTTTTATCGCCAGCTATAGTGGTAAAAGTTCCAACACTTATAGGAATTCTATGAGTGTTGGAGTTTTTATAGCCATGCCTGGTGATAAAAAACCCTAACTTGGCTTCATAAAAGGGGAAGCAAGTTTGTTTTATTTATTCATTTGGATTTATTCACTGCAAGAATAACCTGGATATAGTCAATGTGTACTTGTAGCCACAATACAAATTGAAACATCTTAAGAGACAGCACAGGGGGTAAGCAGAGGAATAGACAAATAAGCATAAGCAGTGGCATAGCTAAGACTGACTGTGCCCTGGACAAAAAAAAGTTTAAATGCCCCCCCCCCCCTCTCAGCACCATCTTTCCCAAGATAAGGACATAAGAATAGCCTTACTGGGTCAGACCAATGGTCCATCAAGCCCAGTAGCCTGTTCTCATGGTGGCCAATCCAAAACCCAAGGTGTAGCAATATTTCATGCTACCAATACAGGGCAAGTAGTAGCTTCCCCATGTCTTTCTCAATAACAGACTATGGAATTTTCCTCCAGGAACTTGTCCAAACCTTTCTTAAAACCAGCTATGCTATCTGCTCTTACCACAACCTTTGACAATGCGTTCCAGAGCTTAACTATTCTTTAAGTGAAAAAATATTTCCTCCTTTTGGTTTTTAAAGTATTTCCCTGTAACTTCATCACGTGTCCCCTAGTCTTTGTAATTTTTGACGGAGCGAAAAATCGATACACTCGTACCCGTTCTACTGCACTCAGGATTTTGTAGACTTCAATCATATCTCCCCTCAGCTGTCTTTTTTCCAAGCTGAAGAGCCCTAACCATTTTAGTCTTTCCTCATACGAGAGGAGTTCCATCCCCTTAACCATCTTGGTTGCTCTTTTCTGAACCTTTTCTAGCGCCACTATGTTTTTCTTACTTTATTGTTGAGTTAGCTGAAGCCATTTTAATTGATTTAAAGCCCTGTTTGTACGATATCTTTCTTGAGATAAGGAGACCAGAATTGAATGCAATACTCCAGATGAAGTCGCACCATGGAGCGATACAAGGGCAGGGGATAGAGGAAGAAGAAGAGGAGGAATTATCCCTTAAGAGCTTCAGTAAACAAATCCAGCAAAAAGCAAACACATTCCAGACCTATATATAGATAACCTGTTACAGTAATGTAAAATAGAAACTGAAACACAAGATATCGGAGCTGCACATTTCCCAAAGCTGACATATTTACAATGAATAAATTCAGAAAAAAAGATACCTTTTTTGCTTTGATCCCAATGTCTCTATTTTACTTTTTCTGTTTTCTCTTAGCTCTATCCAGATTCTCCTAACCTCTTGATATTTCTTCTCTTACTCAATCCTGTTCAGCATCTGCCCTCTGCCTCTGTCCTCCCTCCATGTTCATCAACTGTCCTTTCAGTGCCCACATCCTCCCTCTATATTCTGCATCTCTCCTCTGTATCCCTTTCCCTATGTTTCTTCCATGATCTGCATTCTTATCTATGTCCCTGTTCCTCTCCATGTCCAATTTCTTCCCTTCCTCCTCCACCCCCACCCCTGATTTAGTCTCTCCCTGTCTCCCCCTTCTCTGATTCAACATCTCACCCCCTGGTCCAACCTTTCTCTTCCCTCCAGTTCCCCTTTCCCTTTGCATAAGAATAGCCATATTGGGTCAGACCAACAATGGTCCATCTAGCCTAGTATCCTGCTTCCATCAGTGGTCAATCCAAGTCACACTCTAGAAATTCAAATAGTAATGACATTCCATGTATTCCATTCCATTACTTCCCAGAGCAAGTAATGGCTTCCCTCCCCCATGTCTATCTCAATAGCACACTATGGACTTATCTTCCAGGAACTTATCCTAACCTTTTTTATACCCAGATACGTTAAATGCTGTTATCACATCTGGCAACAAGTTCCAGAGGTTAGGTATTTGCTAAGAGAAAAGATAATTTCCTCCTGTTTTTTTAAAAGTATTTCCAAGTAATTTAATTGAATGCCCCCTAGTCTTTGTACATTTTGAAAGAGTGAAAAATTGATTCACTTTTACCTATTCTACACAACTCAGGATTTTGTAGACCTCAATCATATCCCCCACCTTCCCACCTCGAGCCCTCTGTTTTCCAAGCTGAAGAGCCACAACCTCTTTAGCCTTTCCTCCTGTGAGAATTCCATCCCCTTTATCATTTTGGTTGCTCCAGGTCTCTCTGTCTCTCTTGTACCTTTGCTCCAGGTCTCTCTGTCTCTCTTGTACCTCTGCTTCCTTGCCCCCTCCTCTTTGCTCCATGTCTTTCTCTTTTTTTCACCTTTATGTCCCCCTTCCTCCAGGTCCCACATCTCCTCTCTCGCCTTTGCTCCAGTTCTCTGTCATTCTCTCTCCTCCTCCTCCCCCCCCCCCCCCCAGTTTCAGCATCTCCTCGTCCAGTGGGGTCTGGTATATTTCTAATCTCCTCCCCTTCCTCTCTCTCCCTGTACAGACCCTGCATCTTACTACCCTTCCCCTATACATCGGGCACCTATCTACCCTATTCCTCCTCCTCTCCCCAATCTGCAGGGTCCTGAAATCTCTCTGCCACCCTCCCTACCCACAGTCCTTAAAATATGCATGGATCACCACCAGAGGTAGCATTGAAACAGACTGCTTCTAACCAGCTTCACCAGAGCCTTTCCTGTGCCGCATCCTGCCTCTATTATGTAACTTCCTGAGGACAGGATGCGGCACAGGAAAGGCCCAGGTGAGCCAGGTAGAAAATGCTGCCTCTGGTGGTGACTTGTGTGTGTTTTGAGAAACGGGAGTGGGGAAAGATTTCCTGGGCTGCATACGGATGAGAGGGTGGATTGGAGAGATGTTGAATCCACAGATAGGGATGGTGGCTAAGAAGGGAGAAAAGCCAGATTTCTGGGGCCATGGGCAGCATCTAAGATTGGGTGTCCCTGGGCATTTTTCCAGGCTCGCTCAATAGTAGCTACTTCCCTGCAAATAAAATAGAGTAAAGGAGTTTGATAAGCAAGACAAACCTAAGGAAAAATTGCACATGGAGTTGTAAAAGGTGTATTTAGGGAAAGCAAGTCCTGCATAAGTGCAGTCAGTTTTAGTTCAAGTGCGTATGTATATGACAGAGAGAGAGTCTTCTATGAATGCACCTGCTTCCTGAAGTAGAGATAGGCTTTGCCTAAAGCAAGATTTTCAGGGAATGCATGCCAGAGTGTGAGAGCTAGTCAGAGAAAGCTTGTTGGCAGATGTCATGTCATGTGATTTCCTTTGGAGAGGCCAGGACATAATTAGGGATACTCCCTGGGATGACCTTAGCAATCTTGGAAATGCATAGAGGGAGATCCTGTTTTTCAAGTACTGTACTCTAGCCCATTTCCTTTAAGGGCCTTGAAGATCGGCGTTTTAAATTTAGAACAGTACTGTAATGGTACTTAGTGATGCTTTTTTAAAAAATTTCTTTATAAATTTTCAAATATACAAATCAAGACTAAACTTGTACAAATATCCTCTAATAATAACAGGCTTCTGCTCATTATGACAGGGGTTGCCATACAACAGATCACGAATAACTGGAAAAATTGGAAGAGACTGAACTACAGCTTTTGGTGGAACTCATTATGCCACATATTCAAAATGGAAAGGTTAATAGCTATACAACAGGGAAATTTTTAAAAAATTCAGATTATTTGGGAGCCATTAACAAAGTTTTGCAAAGATTGAAAGTATTGTATAGAATAAATATTAATTTTTTCCTTTGATTCATATACGTCCAGGGTGGGGTGGGAAATGGGGTTATTTTATGATCTCTTTTATTTATGAATAAATATAGGATACGAGGGATTATTCGATATAGTTTAGAATTTGATGTTATATTACGTGTGATTTAAGTATAAATGATTGTATTATATGTTACACTTACTGAGAGCTTTAAAACTGAATAAAGATTAATTAATATAACAAGTTAAGGGGAGGGGGAAATGATTGTTTTCTGTATTAATTGTGTAGCTAAAGTGCCTTTTCTGTAATGTTTACATCTAAATTAACTGTAGGGCACTGTCAAAGTTTGAAAATCAATAGATTAATTAAAAAAAGACTAAACTTGTACAAAAAGCCATATAAATCATAGAAAGTAATAGAAAAATAGTTCAAAAAGTAAATGGTTGCTTAAATCAGCTCAAGTCCACAATAGGATCCAAAATGTAACTTAAGCGGAGAGTAATTAAAGAGAACTAACATAAGAAATCTGATGCAAAATTAACTGAGATATAGGGGTCCTTTTACAAAGGCGCGGTAGCCGTTTAAGGCGCAGAATACCACGCATTAAACCGCTTGCCGCGCTAGTACCCAACGCCTCCATTGATGAGGTGTTAGGATTTTAGGCTGCCGCAGAGGTTAGCGCATGATGAAATGTCTGACGCGGTAACCCCTGTAGCGCGCCTTGATAAAAGGAGCCCATAGTTTCATAGTTCTAAGTTCATAGGTATCCATTATATTCAATAGCTCTCTTTTTTTTTTTTTTTCCTTATCCAGTTGCAAGAGCGAAAGGAAGGCTGTCAGCTGGAAAGGCTCGAAGAAAACATATTTTTGAGAATTATATTGAATTATACACTTGCAAGGATGGTGAAGATAAAAAGTCACCCCAAGAGCTATAACCAGTGTTCCCTCTAAGCGGGCGGGTGTTGTGAGCAAACTTTTTTCACCGTGAGCCAAAAATATCGGGCGCCAGCAAGTTATGAGCCAACTCGCCCGATTCTCCTCTCGCCGCCCTGCCATCTGCCGTACGCCTCTTCCGATCGTGCGCTGTGACGAGAAACGTGTGCGCTGCGATGTAATATTTTGTGCGCCAGCGCACGCCAGCGCAGCTTAGCGGGAACACTGGTTCAAATGGTTTTATTTATTTCCCCAAATTTATTTTTGTTATACGCATTGAAAATATTTGATATTGCGTTTAAATCAAAATCTCAATAAACTTGAAACGAGTGCCCGTGAGATTGTGGGAGGGTTAAATACTCAAAACTTAGAAGTTTTTGCTACGCCAGCTTTCTGGTATCTTTACATACAGTGGCGTACCTAGCATATGTAACATCCGGGGCCCATCATTTTTTGGCACCCCCCCCCATCTGTAAGAAAAACATGATTTTTAGTAACAAACCACACGTCACACATGAGTACCTAGGAAAAGGCAGCATCTTACATATTGCAGTGAGCAGTACATCAATACACCCATTGTAAAACTAAACAAGCCAGACCAGCACAGATCAATCCTACACCGTCAATCCTAACAGAAAACCATGTCTTTCGAACACACAGAACACAGAAAACACCTTCGCCTAGTAAGGAATATGTAATCACAAACTAACCCCTCCCTCTTTTACAAAACTGTAGTGTGGATTTTAGCTACGGAGGTAACAGCTCTGATGCTCATAAAATTCTGAGCATCAGAGCTGCTACCACCAAGGCTGGTGCTAAAAACGCTTCACAGTTTTGTAAAAGGGGGGATAAAATAAAAATACATAGACAAAGGTTAAATTGAACCAGCAAGAAGCTGGACTCTGCATACAATGCTTCACAGAAACAGTGACACATGTCTCCTAAAGCAATAAATAAATAGAAATTTTTTTCTACCTTTGTCTTCTGTGGTTTCTCCTTTCCTCATCTTCTTGTAACTCTCTTCCTTCCATCCACTGTCTGCCGTCTCTCTTCCCCTATATGGCATCTTCTCTCCTTCTATGCCCCTTCCAGAAACTGTATGCCTCCCCCTTCCATCTCTCCTTTCACCCCATTGGTCTGGCATCTCTCTCCTCGCCTTCCCTCTCCCACACCTCTCCTCATAGTCTGGTATCTCCCCTTCCCTGATTCTCTGGCATCTCTCTCCTTTCCTTTTCTTCCATCTTTCGCTCCCCCTCCATGCTCTCACATCTCCCCCTTCCTTTTCCCTTAGACTGGCATACCTTCCTCCTACGCTCCAAGCCCTGGCATCTCCTTTAATTCCCTCCCTCATCTTCCTTCTCCCTCCAGCTGGGTACCGCAACACTCTTCCCTGCAGCTCTGCACTTCCCCACAATTGCCATGCTTCGGTTCCTCTTCTTCCTTCCTTCCTCCCCCCCCCCCCGCGGGACCCTGCGGCACCATCAACTCTTACTCCCTCTAATGTCGGCCCTGCAGCTCCAGACTTCCTCGCACCTTCTCCCCTCCCCCTTTGGATCGCTATTATTTTAAATGTTATAGCCGCGGAGCTGTATCCATCAGTGGAGATGTCTAACCTCGGCCTGCCCCGGAACTCTTACTGCAACAGTGACTTCCTGTTCCTGCCTAGACGGGCGTCTGCTGCAGTAAGAGTTCCGGGGCAGGCTGAGGTTAGACATCTCCACTGATGGATACAGCTCCGCGGCTATAACATTTAAAATAATAGCGATCCAAAGGGGGAGGGGAGAAGGTGCGAGGAAGTCTGGAGCTGCAGGGCCGACATTAGAGGGAGTAAGAGTTGATGGTGCCGCAGGGTCCCGCGGGGGGGGGGGGAGGAAGGAAGGAAGAAGAGGAACCGAAGCATGGCAATTGTGGGGAAGTGCAATCCCCCCAATGCGTCCCCTTACCTTACCGACGCGTGTGTGCGCTGTGAAGAGAAACTTTGCGCTGCGATGTAATATTTTGTGCGCGAGCGCAGGCCAACGCAGCTTAGCGGGAACACTGGCTATAACTCCAGGTTTTAATAGAAGAAATTATCTTCCTCACTTTTGTGTGTCTCACGCCAAATCAGGAAACATTCATATCTTAAAACCTAAGAATTCTCTTTCCTAATTTTTGAAAAAGAGTCTCAACAGCCAATTTTTATCCAGTGTAAGAGCTCACGTTGCAGGAATAGCAACTTCCTTATCGGATAAGTCAAGTAAAGTGGATACATTTATTGGCTCTTGACTTCTTTCCTGTTGATGACTCTGATTTTCATTTGGCAAATAGTAAACCTGCGAAAATGGAGGTAATGAAACCTGAGGTACTTCCAATATTTCCAACAAATATCGTTTTAACATTTCCTGAGCAGTTGACATTGTAACTCTAGGAAAGTTAATCTAACATTATTATTGAGAAATTTTCAAACGTCTCTATCTTCCTTCTTTCATTAGTATGTCTTGTATTTGTCTTGAAGATTTTAATTCATGTTGTATATTCTGCAAAGAGGTCTTTGAGTCACCAATTTCCTGTTTTATTTGAGTAATTTCTTTTTCCCGTTCTTTTATTTTCCCATTAAACCAATTGATAGATGGGAAAATGCCTCTAGGGCAGCCTAAGTCTGCTTTATTTTCCCATTAGTCACTATCTTTCTACAAGGGAGTTTTTAAAGTTATAAGTTAAAGATATTCTTCAACTAATTCTGGGCGATAAAGATATAGTGGATGCTTATTACCTATCACGAGGTTCTAGAACGGAAATGCAGAAATGGAAATAGATAACATAAGTACTTGGGATTCTATTTCCAAAAGATCAACTTGTTGATAATGATGTCCTCTGTAGAGAAAAAGATGTTAATTATAAAAATGTATTAAAAAAAAAAAAAAAAGCTTTACCTTTTTATGGTCAAACAATTTTGATGTTACCCAATGTAGCTAGACAGACACAATTGTATAGAAAAGCCATCCTTTTGCAAAAGCCTATGGAGTTCATAATCAAAATAAAAGGATGTCCCAGAAATGCCCAACTAGTGGCTTAGATGTCCAGGAGAGCCCTGGACATACAAGTTAAATAATCTCAAAGATGACCCAAGCGCCTCCAGACCCATAAAACATCTAACAAAAGATGCTCAAAATGTGGGCATTCTGTAGACATGTTGATGGACAAGACATTCAAGTATAACGGAATCCACAATGTTTTGCCATGGACATGCCAAAACATGCCTAGAGTAAGACCCCTTTAAAAAGTAGGGTGAAACCCAAATTGTCTTTTGACTCACTAGTGATCTTGTTCTGTTAGAGAGCTACAGCTGAGTGTGTGACTGAATAACTGCAGAGTTACTGGGTGCTACATTGCCAGCCTTTGTGTGTTTGTCCCTGGTATGTGACCTGCCCTGCTTCTTTCACTCACTCTGGCAGTCCTCCTTCCCCATCCCTCCTACCTGATACCTGTCTCTCCATCTCCCTTCCATTTCATCTTACTCACCTTGCTCTCTGTAGCTGTGTGGTCTCTTGTCAGTCTGTCTCGTGTGTCGGGAGCTACAGAGAGTTCTGATCGTCTCACCTGTGTTTGTCTGAGGGGGGTGGGCGGGCTGACTGAGGACTGCTATTGCTGGCTGTGGCTGGGATAGCGAGTGCCTAGGGGTTGTTTGTCTAGAGAGGGGAGCACAGTGGTGGTGGTGGTAGGCAGTGGTGGTAGGCAGTGGTCTGCACCTCTGTTGGCATGTCATGGCTAGAGTTAATGCACTGGTGGTAGCCGAGTTTCTGCTGCAAAATAAAGAGAGAGATCAGGAAGGGCCCCATAGGAGACACCCCTGCAGGAGAGTCTTCAGGACTCACTCTTGCTTTCTAGACCTCACAGACCAGCAATGTATAGATAGGTACCGCTTATACAGGATTTATGCCAGCAGCTGGCACCCCCTAATCCAGGCACCCACACGCTTCGCTCACCTTCCTAGGCACCAGGAGCTTCAAGTCTGTCCTAGCAACCAACACAGGACTCACCCAGCCTGCCATCTCTTAAGTGCTTCTCCCAGTTCCTAGAAGCTAACTTCACCCATATCCATCAATACATCACCCTCCTCACCACCCCTAGGACCTACAGAGCACCGTGGGCAAGTACTATAGCACAGCAAGTTTCCCTTCAGTCATAGGTACACTAGATTGCACACACATCGCACACAGACCCCCCCTCCCCACCCCCCAGGCAGACAAGGCCAGCTACAGAAATAGGAAAGTATTCCATTCAATTAATTATGCAAGATGTGTGCAATGTTCAGGGGGAGATAGTGGATATGTATGCCAGATATCCAGGCTCAGCACATGATGCCTACATCTTCCAGGATTCTAGAATCTATATCAGAGTGACCTGAGGAGAGTTCAACGGCAGTTGACTGCTAGCTAAGCACCACAGGGACACACCAACCCTATACCCCCTAGCCCCCCTACCATCCCCCCCAACACTTTCTCCCTGCCAACTCCCACCAATCTCCCACTTCAGCAAATGAACTGGAACTCATTGCCATTCCCCATCTCTCCCTCTGTCCCATATATGAACACCCACAAAATGCTGTAGAGGAGGAATACAATATACAGCACAGGAGTACCGGAGCTATCATCGAGCACATCTTTAGACAGCTCAAGAACCGCTTCAAATGTCTTGACCGTTTGGGGGGTGGGGTGGGGGGCAGCTGCTTTACTGACCTGAGAAGGTGGCTCAGATATTCATGGCCTACTGCATGCTCCATAACCTTGCCCTCTGAAAGAGGCAGCCCCTCCCACACTTCCTACAGCAACACCATCAACAGGCACCAGATGCAGAGGATGAGGAGCCACCCCCTTCCCCTCCCCCAATGCCACAGAGCTGACTAGGGTGCATTCCACTTCTTGCAGTCTTCCACATCTCAGTTATGGCAGTGAATTGCATTGAGACGTTTGGCTATAGCAGCCCACTCCTTACTTTTGGAATAGGCCCCTAGCCGTTCTCCCTTAGGAGAAAAGAGGTGTTGATAGTGAGCTTGGATCTCTCTGACCAGCATTTCTATCTCTGTCTGGGTGAAATTAGGCTTTCAGGTCAGAGGCTGATCTAGTTTTTGCTGCTTTTTGTGGGCCATGTCTATGAAATGCATAGTTTGGGTGTCTATATAGCCATTACTAGACATCCTGGGAGGGGCACACTGGGTGTCCTGCAATTGGATGTCCAATTATATAGTTACTAGTCTTATAGCCCGTTACATTAACGGGTGCTAGAATATATGTGTGTGTGTCTCTCTCCTTAGCCGCATTCTTTCTTTCTGTTTTTCTTTTTCCTTGGCTGTCCATCACCACCCCTTCACAGCTCTCCTTATGCAGCAGCAGCCCTTCTCCCTTTGTTTTACCTCCCCCCCCTGTCCAGCAGCACCTTCCTTCTCCCCCTGTCCAACATTAGGCCTCCGTTCCTTTTTCTTCACCCACCCCCCTGTCCATCAGCACCTCTTTCCTTCTCCCCCTGTCCAGCAGTAGGCATCCCTTCCTTTTTCTCCCCCCCTCCTCCTTCTTATCCCTATGATACAGTTACCTTGCTCTGCCCCTGATCAGAGGTTCCCGACAGCCGCCCAGTTGCACCCATTGGAAAAATTCCTTCTGCGGCATCCCGCACCCCTCCTGACGCGACTCCCGCTGTCTTTCTTTCTGTCTGTCTCTGTCCCTGGCCCCCTTTGTCTGTTTGTCTTTCTGTATATCTCCCTGTACCTGTGTCTTTCTTCTTGTCTTTCTCTCTCCCTTCCTTCCTCTGTCTGTCCAAAGCAGCATCCCTCCCCCTCCATTTCCCTCCCCCCACACCAGTTCCCTGTGCACCTGCCCCTGTGTCTTTCTTCTTGTCTTTCTGTCTCCCTTCCTCCCTCTGTCTGTGTGTGCAAAGCAGCATTTCCTCCCCCTCCATTTCCCTCCACCCACACCAGTTCCCTGTGCACCTGCTCCTGTGTCTTTCTGTCTCCCTTCCTCCCTCTGTTTGTCTGTCCAAAGCAGCATTCCCTCCCCCTTCCATTTCCCTCCCCCCACACCAGTTCCCTGTGCAGCAGCATTATTGTTTCCTCTACCCCCTTTTCCTTCCCACAGTCGCGACTACAAACGCGGGCCTGAGTCCTTTGCCGCCCCCCCTTCCCTTCCCGCGGGTCCGACTACACATGGCGATTCAAGCAGCGTGTCCAGCAGTCTTTACACGCTGCTTCGGGTCCTTCTACTGGCCTGATTTACTCTGGCACGTCTGGAGCAAATCAGGGCAGTAGAAGGGCCCGAAGCGTGTGAAGACTTCTGGACACGCTGCTTAAATCACCAGTCGGGGCCGCGGTAAGGGAAGGGGGGGGGCGGAAATCTTCTTCTACCTTGCCTCTCCTCCACCGTCGGGAGTCAGCGCCAGGAGCTTTAACGGCTGGTGGTTCCGCGTTGAAACAATCCCGCACCTCTTTGAAAACTGTCAAGCCACTGGAGCCGGGAGGCGACGGAGAGGGCAGGGGGTAAGCCGCGCATGCGCACTTCCTAGCTACAGCTCACGGAAAACGGACGCACGCTTAGGAAGTGCGCATGCGCGGCTTACCATTTTATTATATTAGATAGACAAATCAGCAGGACATCTAGGGAACATCTCGCCCACCTAAACTCAATTTTTGAATGTTTATTGGTACGTTTAAAAGTCATGTGACCAGCAGATGTCTACAAAACCTTACTAGGATGCCTCCATATCTGCACAACTGTTCTTGACATGGTAGCTGCCCGATGTCAAGATACACTGAGCCTACTGGACCCTTCTACTGTAGCTGTGTTCAGGTAAGTTACCACTCCTTCTCAGACTGCTTCCCCTGTGACCTTGCATATTCAGCTGCTCTGGTCCCTTCTAACAAGAGCCTCCTTGCTCTCTTTCGGGACCTGGCTAATGGATGGCAGATACTATAGCCACTGACTACAGAGGAAGGGGTTGACCTGATTCCTGTGACACCTGCTTTTTGCCTGCCTCCTTCCTCCATCTTAGTCCAGGTCCCTTCCTGCATTTGCTTCCTTCCTCCTTCACTCAATTTTATCTGTGCTGGGCACATCATGCATGCCTCCCTTTCCCCATCCTCTCCTGGAACCATCCTATACTACCTCATCCCCCTCCCTTAGTGTTTCTTGGGCCCTCTTCTTCTCTACTTGGTCTGACTTGTGGTCCCTCCCTATGTCTCACCCTTCCCCTCCATGTATTCTGGGCCCCTCTTGCACCCCTTCCTAACACTTTTTTCTGTCCTGGGCCCATCTACCAATACATTCCTCCCCATCTGTGTCTCCCACCCCTTCCAGCACCACTCCCCTTACTTGTGTCCAGACCCTCCTTTCTCCACCCTGATTTGTCCTGTGCTGCCAACCAACCTACCCCTTTTGTGTGTTCTGGGAACCTCCAGCACTCCCTTCCTTGTTCTTGGGCCTGTTCCATCTCTGTTGGTTTGTCCCTACCTCTGGGGAAGGATGCCTTCTGGTTGAATCTCCTGGCCAGTCTGTCACAGGCCTTCCTGTATTTGCAGACATATTTTCCTCTGACCTGGGAGGACAAAGTATTTATGTTCCTTTATCAGGAGCAGCATGGCTAAGAGCCAGGAATCGCTGCATGCAAAATTAGGCTGCCTTTTTGCTGCCATGGTACAGATAACGCTCTGATGTCACAGGGCACTGATGAAGGTGGCTTCATCAGAGCCAATATCAGCGTGATTCTGTAAAGGGCACACATAGAGAGAGGTGTCTCTAATAAGGATGCTGACTCATGCTTAATTAAATAGGCGCACTAAGGGCCTTTTTTACGAAAACGCGCCAGCGGCTGCCGTGCGGCAACGGCCCCGAAGCCCTTGAAATCTCTTTGGGCTTCCGGGCTGTTACCGCAGCGCAGCTGCTAGCGCGGCTTCATATAACAGGCCCTCACTCAGCGCAATTCTGCAAAGTCCGCCTATATTTTGCTGTATCACGCTGAGTGGCGCCCTATTCAGCATCAATTTTTTTTTAGGCATTGTTTATAGAATTTAGCCCTAAGTGTATAGCCCTTGATGGAGACTACAGTGTTTAACTTGTTTGGTTTTTTTTAACCAAACTTTTCATACCACCCTCATATAATATAAAATAAGTGAAGTTAACACAAACTCTTTTAAGATAGAGGGCTCCTGTGAAATCAATCGCTTAGGTTGTTATAAGCGGTATATCAAACACCAATAAACTTGAACTTGAACTTGAAATGAAACTGAAACAGCCATTAAAAAGGCACAGCTATGGGAAATTGAAAAGGAGCCCGAGTTCTTGCAAACAGAGCCAGACTGGGGAATGTGTCATATCAGGAACTGAAAACCCACAAAGACCATCCCTGAAACTAGTTGATCTATTAATAGTAGGCTGTAAGAGCATGGCTACAATCAAAACAACCCATTTTTGTTTTCCTCTAAGAAGCACAGAAATATGAATCGAAGGTGCATCCAATCTGCCCATGTATCCATCCCACAGCCTAATCTCTGGCTTTATAATAACCTAAAACAAATCCTACAGATGCTGAAAGTTTTGTATTACTTAATTTTCCTTAAAATATCTTTTCCAATAGGGGAACTACCCCCTGCAAGACACTTGTTTGTTCTTTTTCATGTTGTTGTTTGGAGGCAGAATTTCTGGCCATGGGCAGAAACATTTTTTGCAGTCCTATGGAAGCTAAATCCTGATCTTCAAATTCTTTCTCCTGTTCTACTGGGTAGATGAAATTCACTCTCCTAATGACAGCATGACTGATGAGATCATATACCCCATAATTCTTAAAACTGGGCGCCCAATTTTATGCTCAGTATGCAAAATTAAACACACAATTTATAGAATAAGGTTAATTGTGTGTGTAGCTTAATTTAATAGCTAGCTGTTAACTGGAGTTAGCAGCCAATTATTGGCTTGATGTAAATTGGCAATAATTATCACTAATTAGCAGTTGCATGTACACCTGCCTTTGGGCTAGATTCACTAACCTTCCGATCCGTGTTCGATCCATGGGCGATTGGAGGCAGGCCGACTGATTCACCAACCATCTTCATACAAATGGAGGTAATCGGAGGCATGCTCCCAACCGACTGCATGGATTGGATTGAATTGGGGAAAGCCCTGACAGTAGTAACAGGAGAAGCAGCCTCCTGTCACTACTGTCAGGGCTCTGCCGGATTTTTTTTTTTTTTTTCATTTGTTTTAATAGGCCAAAAAATATTAGCCTATAACAAAAAAAAAGCCTCCCCCCCTGCCGAACACCCCCCCATGCGCGCCTGGCCCTGCACATACACCCCTCGACTGGAATGGCACCCCGCCCCCGACTGGCACCCCATACCTAAAAGTTGGGAGTAGGAGGGGTGCTCAATCCCTCCTGCTCCATATGCCTCCAGCAATGGGAAAAGGAGGAATGACAAAGTCCTTCTGCTCCTTCTCCTCCGCCCTGTCCAATGCAATGCTGGCCTTAGACCCTGCCCCATTGCAACATGTGATGCACAGGGAGGAGCCTAAGGCCCTGATTGGCTCAGGTGCCTCAGGCTCCTCCCCCTTGGGAGGGGCCTGAGGCACCTGAGCCAATTGGGGACTTCCTTAGGGCTGAGCCTAAGGAAGTCCCTGACTGGCTATTGCTTTGGCAGTACTCTGAGTGGAGCTTTTTTACACAATCGCATCCGTTCCTTTTTCTTCACCCACCCCCTGTCCATCAGCACCTCTTTCCTTCTCCCCCTGTCCAGCAGTAGGCGTCCCTTCCTTTTTCTCCCCCCCTCCTCCTTCTTATCCCTATGATACAGTTACCTTGCTCTGCCCCTGATCAGAGGTTCCCGACAGCCGCCCAGTTGCACCCATTGGAAAAGTTCCTTCTGCGGCATCCCGCACCCCTCCTGACGCGACTCCCGCTGTCTTTCTTTCTGTCTGTCTCTGTCCCTGGCCCCCTTTGTCTGTTTGTCTTTCTGTATATCTCCCTGTACCTGTGTCTTTCTTCTTGTCTTTCTCTCTCCCTTCCTTCCTCTGTCTGTCCAAAGCAGCATCCCTCCCCCTCCATTTCCCTCCCCCCACACCAGTTCCCTGTGCACCTGCCCCTGTGTCTTTCTTCTTGTCTTTCTGTCTCCCTTCCTCCCTCTGTCTGTGTGTCCAAAGCAGCATTCCCTCCCCCTTCATTTCCCTCCCCCCACACCAGTTCCCTGTGCACCTGCCCCTGTGTCTTTCGTCTTGTCTTTCTGTCTCCCTTCCTCCCTCTGTCTGTGTGTGCAAAGCAGCATTCCCTCCCCCTCCATTTCCCTCCCCCCACACCAGTTCCCTGTGCACCTGCCCCTGTGTCTTTCTTCTTGTCTTTCTGTCTCCCTTCCTTCCTCTGTCTGTCCAAAGCAGCATTCCCTCCCCCTCCATTTCCCTCCCCCCACACCAGTTCCCTGTGCACCTGCCCCTGTGTCTTTCTGTCTCCCTTCCTCCCTCTGTTTGTCTGTCCAAAGCAGCATTCCCTCCCCCTTCCATTTCCCTCCCCCCACACCAGTTCCCTGTGCAGCAGCATTATTGTTTCCTCTACCCCCTTTCCCTTCCCACAGTCGCGACTTCAAACGCGGGCCTGAGTCCTTTGCCGCCCCCCCTTCCCTTCCCGCGGGTCCGACTACACATGGCGATTCAAGCAGCGTGTCCAGCAGTCTTTACACGCTGCTTCGGGTCCTTCTACTGGCCTGATTTACTCTGGCACGTCTGGAGCAAATCAGGGCAGTAGAAGGGCCCGAAGCGTGTGAAGACTTCTGGACACGCTGCTTAAATCGCCAGTCGGGGCCGCGGTAAGGGAAGGGGGGGGGGCTTTAACGGCTGGTGGTTCCGCGTTGAAACAATCCCGCGCCTCTTTGAAAACTGTCAAGTCGCTGGAGCCGGGAGGCGACGGAGAGGGCAGGGGGTAAGCCGCAACGGACGCACGCTTAGGAAGTGCGCATGCGCGGCTTACCATTTTATTATATTAGATAGACAAATCAGCAGGACATCTAGGGAACATCTCGCCCACCTAAACTCAATTTTTGAATGTTTATTGGTACGTTTAAAAGTCATGTGACCAGCAGATGTCTACAAAACCTTACTAGGATGCCTCCATATCTGCACAACTGTTCTTGACATGGTAGCTGCCCGATGTCAAGATACACTGAGCCTACTGGACCCTTCTACTGTAGCTGTGTTCAGGTAAGTTACCACTCCTTCTCAGACTGCTTCCCCTGTGACCTTGCATATTCAGCTGCTCTGTGTCCCTTCTAACAAGAGCCTCCTTGCTCTCTTTCGGGACCTGGCTAATGGATGGCAGATACTATAGCCACTGACTACAGAGGAAGGGGTTGACCTGATTCCTGTGACACCTGCTTTTTGCCTGCCTCCTTCCTCCATCTTAGTCCAGGTCCCTTCCTGCATTTGCTTCCTCCCTCCTTCACTCAATTTTATCTGTGCTGGGCACATCATGCATGCCTCCCTTTCCCCATCCTCTCCTGGAACCATCCTATACTACCTCATCCCCCTCCCTTAGTGTTTCTTGGGCCCTCTTCTTCTCTACTTGGTCTGACTTGTGGTCTGTCCCTATGTCTCACCCTTCCCCTCCCTGTATTCTGGGCCCCTCTTGCACCCCTTCCTAACACTTTTTTCTGTCCTGGGCCCATCTACCAATACATTCCTCCCCATCTGTGTCTCCCACCCCTTCCACCACCACTCCCCTTACTTGTGTCCAGACCCTCCTTTCTCCACCCTGATTTGTCCTGTGCTGCCAACCAACCTACCCCTTTTGTGTGTTCTGGGAACCTCCAGCACTCCCTTCCTTGTTCTTGGGCCTGTTCCATCTCTGTTGGTTAGTCCTTTCTGCTTTGCATGCCGATTTGCATGCACAGATTGGGATGGGATTGCTACACAGGTTAGAAAATCGGGTCAGAGGGAAATTGGGTCGCAAAGGGCTCGCAAACCGATCAGTACACGATAAGTTTGCTTTGTGAATCTAGCCCTTTATTTGCTATTCTAGGAGTTGTGAGCTCAATTTCTATCTCATGCAACTTCCAGGGGGTGTGGATGTGGGTGGGGCATGGGCAGCTTAAGGGCATGCATAGGAGTTAGGGGTGCAAATTATAGAATACTAGAGCATAGGCATAACAATTACACCAGTGGCATAAGTGTCTTTGCCTGAAGTTAAGTGTGAAACTATGACTCACACTAGCATTCTATAACAGCAGTATTTGCACTTAGCATGCATCATCCCAGCACCTAAAGTTGGATGCTCTCTCTTGAATCTACCCCAAAGTTTGGAATGATGGGAATTCAAAGCCGAAGCACCATGTTATACGTATGGGCCTTTTCTTTACCATCACAGTAAATTTGTTCATAGAGCTCAGCGGCCCGAAACACATAAAACACATCTTGCATGTGCCACTTTAAATTTCAAGCTCTGAGGCTAAAGAAGTTGCAAAAAAGAAACCCAGGCTAGAATAGTACAAATATGAAAAGGGAACTATATTCAGGTGTAAGCATGCCTAGGTGAAATGTCCAAAATGATGCAGATTTTATGCGTATTTTATGAAGGCAACCTTGGAGCCTATGGCACTCATTTTAGAAACAGATGACTGTCTCAAAATGGCCAAAAATATCCATCTGTTGAAAACATCCATATTGCGATTTTCAAAAGGCAGAATTTAGACATTTTATAATGCACTGCATCCAAATAGCACGAGGGTGCATTTTGGGCGGGGCTATGGCAAGCCCTTAGTTGGAAGGAGCTACTAACTTGTGTTTGTTTAGTCATATCACCCTCGATTATTTTCCCCAACATTCTGGAGGTTTTTTGAGCCAGTGATATTTAAGAAGTTCAGCCATTGTGATTGATCTCTTCATATCAGAGGCTTTTTCCTCCATTAACCTTTTCCTATCGTAATAAATTTTACGTTACGCTGGTTCCAATCGTAATTATTTTAGCAAAGTTTTGTATTATTCACTGTTATCATTTACGGCTATTGTAAACATAATGTAAATAAGTCATAAGTCTGTAAATTCAAATATTTTGTGTTCCTGGCACTTTATTAGTCCATACAGACTGTTTATCCACTGTCTATGTCATTTTTGGAATGTCCCGTCATCTGGGACACACGTTAAAGGTTAAAGATTGATTTTCTGTGCTGTGCCAGAGCAGCTATTCAAGTGGAGTTGTTTTTTTCATAGAAGTTAAGCCCTTAATTAGGCAGGAACAAATGTCCAATGCTAAAAAGAACTTTTTTATGTAGACCTCTTTCAATCACATCCAGGATGCAAAAAGGTGCCCTGATTCAGCAGCTGACTAGTGGAAGGATGATGGCATGAAGTTACTGACTAGAGAATGACACGGTGGTTGCTACCTGCGGCTAGCCGCGGGTAACCTGCCGAAACGGGGAAGAAAAAATAGTGGCCTCTGCGGGGACTGGAACAAGACCATTCACCGCCCCGTGGAGCGGTGAATGGACTTGTCTCCACAGTGAGGCAATCAAAGATCGCGCGGTCCCCACCCGCCCAATCGCAGCGTTCCGCCATCTCCCTCCCTCCACCTCACCTTAGATGTAGAGCACTGTTCTTCAACCGCCGGTCGCAGGAAATTTCTGCCAGTCCGCGCAGGGCTGGCAAAATTAAGGGACAGGCGCAAAAAAAAAAAAAAAAAGCCTCCCTCCTTTTCCCCTGCTCTTACCGCCCTGCTGCAGTTGCTAAAGCTGACGGGAAGTCTTTCCGACGTCAATTCTGATGTCGGAGAGGACGTTCTGGGCCAGCCAATCACTGCCTGGCAGGCCCAGTACATCCTCTCCGACTTCAGAATTGACGTCAGAAAGACTTCCTGTCGGCTTTAGCAGCTGTAGCATGGCGGTAAGAGCAGGGGAAAGGAAGGAGGGAGGCTTTTTTTTTTAGCGGCAGGGAGGGGCAGGCTGGCTATGGTTAGGGAGGGAGGGAGAGAGGTAGACAGGCAGGCAGGCAGGCTTCGGGGTGGGGGTGGACAAAGTGTGGAAGGCAGTGAGAGGGACATAGGAAGGAGGCACTAGGGGCATTAAAGACATGGGAAGGATACACTGGGACCACTAAAGACAGGAAGGGGCACTAAGGATATGTGAAGGAGGCACCGGGGGCACTAAAGACATGTGAAGGAGGCACTGGGGGCACTAAAGACAGGAAGGGGCACTAAGGACATGGGAAGGAGACACTGGGGGCACTAAAGACATGGGAAGGAGGCACTGGGGGCACTAAAGACAGGAAGGGGCACTAAGGATATATGAAGGAGGCACTGGGGGCACTAAAGACATGGGAAGGAGGCACTGGGAGCACTAAAGACAGGAAGGGGCACTAAGGACATGGGAAGGAGGCATTGGGGGCACTAAAGACATGGGAAGGAGGCACCGGGGGCACTAAGGACATAGGAAGGAAAGATGGAGGGAATAGAAAGGGACAATTATTGGGCCTGAGTGCAGAAAGAAAGAAAGGATACACAGACAGAAGGAAACGCAACCAGAGACTCATGAAATCAATCACTAGACAGCAAAGGTAGGAAAAATGATTTTATTTTCAATTTAGTGATCAAAACATGTCAGTTTTGAGAATTTATATCTGCTGTCTATATTTCACACTATATTTGTCTATTTTTCTATAGTTACTGAGGTCACCGAGCTCGTGGAGATGGGGCGGAAACGGGGTTTTTAAATTTTAGTCCTAGTAGTTTGCAGGTCCACAAAATAATTCTTTTATTTCTGCCAGTCCATGGGTGTAAAAAGGTTGAAAAACACTGATGTAGAGTATGACGGCTTTCTTTTTTGCCCAGCCGCACGCGTTCAAAAAACCGCGCACGCGCGGCTGCTCGAGTTGATCAATCTTCTCCTCTCCTGCAACTTCCTGTTTCCGATTGCGTCAGAGGAGAATATTGAACAAATGAGCAGCCGTGTGTATGGCTGGCCGAAAAAGAAAGCCGGCATACTCTACATCTAAGGTGAGGTGGAGGGAGGGAGATGGCGAAACACTGTAATCGGTCGGGTGTCTGCTGTTTTTGTATCACTGCCTGCCTGCGCTCACGTTCCAGATCCTCCTGTTGCTCATTGTACTGCAGCATCTGCATGATTATGTGCTCAGGTGGGCATTTTTAGTGTGCACAATTGACCTGATTCGAGCTATAGGTGAACATGGGGGACACGTCATTGCAAGGGAGGACAAGTCAATTGATTTATTTTATGTTCTGTTTTTACTATAGGGCAGAGGCACTGAAACAGTTTCTCAGTGCAGTAGTAGTAGTGGCAGGACTCTCTTCTGTCTTCATGGTGTTTTGCAGTACTGAGGCTTATATGGATGCTGCGGGGCAGTGAATGGGATGGCAGTGACAGTGACGGGGTGGTGAAGGGGATGACGGTGAGCCGGGGACGGGGCGGTGACGGAGACAGATTTTTTTCCCCGTGTCATTCTCTATTACTGACCCCTCTCACCTCCTCTAAAAGTGAAAGTGACACTGGATGGCAGGCTTTAGGACAAGTTTCATTTCTAATAAAGTAGCCAGCAAGTATATCAGTGGTCTCAAACTCAAATCCTATGCAGGGCCTCATTTTAGATTTGTAGGTACTTGGAGGGCCTCAGAAAAAAATAGTTAATGTCTTATTAAAGAAATGACAATTTTGCATGAGGTAAAACTCTTTATAGTTTATAAATCTTTCCTTTTGGCTAAGTCGTAATAATAATATTGTAATGTATAGCTAAAGAGACATATGATCAAGAAACTGTTTTATTTTACTTTTGGGATTATGATAAACATATCAAGGGCCTCAAAATAGTGCCTGGGGGCCCCGTGTGGGATTTGTACTTGGGTCCTGTTGTTTGAACTCCACTGTACTAACCACTAGGCTGCTCCTCTGCTCTGCAGGGACATCTATGTGGTCATTTTTGTACATGTGATGCTAGACAGAGGTTTCTGGGGTGTCAATATTTTGAATGTTTATTGACAAGGGAAGTTATCCCTCCAGCAATTACCTGAAGCAGATACAGGTTAAATAGTGCTTAATGAGGTTAATTACCTAATTTGATCCTAGTACAGCGTTTGTGGCAGCAATTTTGAAAGCCAAGCTGGTTTGGGCAGGAGTGACTGGGAACCACTCCTGCCTCAACCTCACCATCTTCTAATGTAGATCCGGGAGTCCTATTGTTGGTCAGGTGGGTGGGGAGGCATTTGAGTGGGGGTCCAGAAGTGAGAAGGCTACTTCTGCTGCTTGGGTTCAGGATCAGGGGGCTGTGCCAAGTGTGGTGGGGGGGCAGGAGAAGGATGCGGTGTACTGCAGTATGCCTCTATATTATCTTACTTTTTGGTTATCTGACAAGATAATTGAGACTCTACTGTATTCTGCAATAACTCAACATTTTCTGTGTTGTTTCAACAGCCTCTAGGAGCCAGGATTAACAATAATAAATCTGCCTTTAACTGAAAAAGCGTCACACTTGTTCATCATGATCCAAAACTACAGTACATGGCAGGCTATGTATAGCCCCAGAATAGCTTGCATGGTCTAGTCACCTCAAAATTGTCATTATCTAATGGACACAGCTAGACAACATCTCAGTACAGGCAAGAAAATCATGCTCATACAACTAGACCTCTCTGCAGCCTTCGATCTGGTAGACCATAACATCCTCCTACAAACGCTAGACTCCATAGGAATCTCAGGCAAGGTTCTCTCATGGTTTAAAGGCTTCCTATAATCCAGAACCTACAGGGTTAAAACAATTAAAGAAAAACCAGAACCATGGTCCAACCTGAAACGAACGGGGTCCGTTTCTTGGTCCTGAAACCGCCCTGCACACACCCTGTTGCCTTTTCAGATATCTGGAGGCAGTCCCTTTAGGCAGGAAGGATACTCAGACAGTGTCCTAAAGGAATTGCCTGTTTTATTATTTTCCTTACATCCAGTTTTTATACCTTTTTACATGGGTCAGTGGTATCATCAGATGACGTGAGTACAAACCATATCTGGTGACAGGATACATAGACTTCAAAGAAGTAATCAACACAAGAAAGGGGGGTAGGTGAACAGCATATGTGCTTCATTGTCTAAATCTAAAGGTGCTGTCTTAGCAACAGTGTCTTATCTAAAGCTTCCCTTATCTTTCTCAACCAGAACATAGCTGTGGGGGGGGGAGGGGGGGGTCGAACCTCCATTGTCCCAAGCAGCTAACTTCATTAACAAATTTAAATTAACTTCATAACAAGATTAAATTAACTTGTCTCAGAACATTAAAGCAGAATCAACACAAACTGTGTCTCTGTTTCCCAGCACAAATAGAGCCAGAAAACATAAGATATATGTATGTCCCTTCACAACCCTTGCGGCGTTGCCCAGGGATCACCTCTATCTCCCACACTATTCAACCTATACATAGCCTCCCTCAGCTCCTGCCTAGATAAACATGGCATAAACTCATACAGCTACATAGATGACATCACCATTCTCCTCCACTTCAACCACCAAGAACCCACCCTAACAGGCACAATACACAAAACATTCGAAACAGTGGCAACATGGATGACCGAACACAAACTAAAACTCAACCCTGACAAAACAAATTTCATCCTCCTAGAAAACAGCAAAACTCCAACCTTAACAAACATAGCAATAAACTCGATCTCATACCCCATTCAACCCATACTAAAACTTCTTGGAGTACTGATTGACAGAGGCTGTACCATATAACCTCAAATCAACAAAGTAATAAAAGCATTATTCGTGACTTTGAGAAACTTAAAGACAAATCAAAAAATTCTTCGACAAGAAACAATTCCAACTTTTGGTACAATCTCTTATCCTTGGACTAATTGACTACTGCAACATACTGTACCTCCCTTGCCCAGCGACCATGATAAAGCAATTACAAACGATAAAAAATACAGCCTTAAGACTCATTACTCATGGAAAAAATATGACCACATCACAGTAACATACCACCACTCACACTGGCTCCCAATACAAGCAAAAATGCACTTCAAATTCTACTGCCTACTTTTCAAAGCTATTAATGGAGAAAGCCCATCCTACTGGAACAATCGACTAATTCAATCCACCTCAACCAGACACAGGAGAACCCACTCACTATTCACACACCCACCAACCAAAAATGTCAAACAAAGAAAACTATATGACCACAGACTACAAAACCTTCAAAAAAGAAACTAAAACCCTACTCTTCAAAAAAATACATAAAACCTATTTAACACAACCAGTTCCTTCCCAATCTCCACCCATCACACCCACTACCCCTTTCAAATCTAAAATGTTTCTAATTACCCAACATGTATCGCCTCAAGTTCTCGACAATTCTTATATAACTCCTAAGTAATTTCTTTGACAATTCTTATGTAAAGTTACAATTTTTGTAACTCCTGATAAATCTTATGTAATCCGCCTTGAACCACAAGGTATTGGCGGAATAGAAATCACTAATGTAATGTAATAATGACGTCCCTGGCATTGAACACAAGGTAGTTAAGACTTTTGCTTAGAAATGAGTTTTACACAGGAGCTGAAAAGCTTAGCTTGTTCTTCTGCAGTAGCATTAGTGAGGATTTCATGCCTGTTTCTTCCCTTTACTCCTGAACAACCTTCTACTGTCTTCTGTAAGGAACATGATTACAATCCCTCCCCCTAAAACTGAGGGGAAGTGTGCTGGATTATGGACAAATGGGTATTATTATCCATTGGATTGCACGCACAAGCACCAGTGCTTTTGCTGGAATCTTATCCCTCCATTGCCCCAGGTACCATAGTTAGATTGTAAGTCCACCGGGACAGATAGGGAAAATACAGCACCTGATGATTATTCTGTGTAAACTGCCCTGAATGTCTCCAAGATATGGTGGTATATCAAATGCCAATCAACATGAAACATTATTCTATGCAGCAATGTTGGTATTTTATGCACTGAATAACATTCCGGCATATGTACAGATGTACTGTAAATGCGCATGCAATCCAATGAGTGCAAATACATTTTGTGCGCAGGACAAAAGTTTTCACTAATGTACACGTCCATTGTGCTCTCCTATGTTAGTACACATTTTTTTGCACTTGGCTTATATTTGTCTACAGCACTGGGGAACATACATTTTGTGCAAGGTAAGTGCATCAGCCTCTGAATATGCTGTAGGATGAGGCCCTACATCACTGCTGGAAGCAGATTCCCTCCTTCCCTTTATCCCTATCTCCATGGAGCCTTTAGTATCCAAGAAGGCATATTAAATTAACCTAGCAAATTGTGCTTTTGGCATTCCATGCCACAAACTGCCAGCATGGTTTGATGCACAGCCAATGCGTGATTGACAGTGCTGCAGCTTCTGTGCGTTATATTGTCTCTTATCTTTACACCTGCAAATATGATTTGCCTGGTAACCACAACTAATTTGGCCTGGGTGTGCCTGGAAACCATTTAACAAAAAAAATTTGACAACATATTTTAGAGCACTGATGTACTCTACTGTGGGAGAGGATGAAACATTTATTTTTATTTTGTCAGGCGTGTTAATATAGGAATGGGAGCTAAACCATGATCTCCAATGTTCAAATAATTTCTGAACTTGTGAGCTAGGTTCCTGTGCTGACTAGAATTCTTCTGGTTTGACATGATTCATATAGCTGGAATCAGGGTGACATGGATACCAGGTACTTGTGAATGACAACTTGGAAGGCGGTATTAGACATATCTGTGTGTTGAGATAATTGTGTGTTTATCTGTAATTATAGTAAGCCTGATTGTGTGCATTCTTAGGATGAGGAACTGATACAAATAAATACATACGAAAAATCATTATGGAACTCTGTTGCTCTATTTCCTTGTTTGTGTCATCACTAGTTTGTGTGTATCATCTAAATTTTGAAGCTATGTTTAGGTTGGCTGTGATTTCTAATCCTGTCGGTACCCTATGGGTGAGCTGTGGAAGACTGCAAAGAGTTTCTCCCTACATTTCCCCCTAAAACCCACTGAAATACTTACAAATGTACAATTTTTAGGGCCAATGTCCCATTTATCTTTCAGAAACATTTGAATACAGAACAAATGTCTGCTTCTGTGAGTTGTCTCATCACGATTCATAGTGTTGCTCATAATTTGAAGGTGTTTCCTCAACCTGTGGCAGCTGATTTTATAATAGGTCATTAGAGCAATCATTTGTGTTTTTGTATTTTTCTAGTCTATTATGGGGCCCAGGTTCAGGCCTCAGAGGCAGTGGCAAGTAAATTAACAAGACAGAAGCCAGGGATGATTTGGGAATAGCATATAATATAAGAATAGGCTTATTACAAATACAGTATAGAGCATACATTAGTTGCAAAGCAGCTTCAGTGTGTGTGTATGTCTGTCTTGCCTGAATGAATGAGGTTGGGGGTCAGAATGTATATGGGTGAGAGAATGTCCTGTAGAGGTGTGAAAGGCTGAAGGAAGAGAACAAGAGAGGGGGCAGGGTTTTGAAGCCTGTCTTTATAGACTTGAGTTTGTTCTAAAAATAGTAACTTTCAGTATCTTCCCTTGTCACAATTTGGTATCTGTTTGAAACAATGGCTCTTAATTGACAAGAGGAGTGATCCATGAAGAATTGATAGCTGGAGCCAATCTGTGTCTGAGAGCAGGATTTAAAAAAATCCGCGTTAAAAAGCAACAGTCTGCTAATGCAGCTGTTTAGATACTGAATCCAAAAACCCGAGACATTCTTTAAAAATCGTGCATAGAAATGAGGTCGGCAGATAGCAGCAAAGATTTCCTAATTTGCATCACTGATGGGCACATGCGCAGAAAATATGCTGCTGTTAACAGCGATTAAGAGAGCTACCTAACCCCAAAATATTCTGGAAACAAGAACACTGGACCGACTCTCTATGGTCGGATCACAGCCTCTGCAATTTTGAACTCGATTGCCAATTAAAAACCACAAGCCCAACAAATAATAATAACCCAAAAACGAGAAATTAAAAATTCCATACTAGCAGAGGTAAAATAAATCCCGTAGAATTCTGGTCTCACTATGAGATCATATCAGATCAAAACATACAAACCGATCAATTCATGAACTCCTGGATTAATGATAGTACTAATATCCTAAATAAAATGGCTCCCATTAAAACCCGCAGAAAGAGACTTAAAAACCTAGAGGGCTGGTTTGACATGGAACTGCTATTGCTAAAGAGAGACCTAAGAAAATCGGAAAGACTTTGGCTAAAATCAGGGGCACAAGAGCACAGAATCGCTTGGAGACAAAAATTAAAAATCTACAAAACTCAGACCAAAGAAAAACGTAAAAACTTCTATGCCCTCAAAATCGGCGACATCTCAACCAACAGTAGCAACCTTTTTAAGCTGGTAAATGATCTATACAATATAGAAACATTTATCGATACACCCGAAGAGCCCTCCCTAACTGCAAACTGCATGGCGGACTTCTTCATCTCCAAAATACAAAAACTAAGGTCCTCCCTCACTGACCCAACAAAACCCCACTGGTGTTACCCCATTCTTCTAGATTTAGACAATTCTAGAGCCGATCTATTCTGGAACACATTCTCACCCATAGACTGGCAAACTTTCAGTAAATACTACAATAAGTATGCCAATTCCTACTGCAGACTAGATACCTGCCCCCCTAATGTCATGAAATCAGCCCCTGTCTTTTCTAAGGCCAAAATGTTGACTTGGATCAACTCTCTACTAACCTCTGGGAAGTTCCCAGTTGAACAAGGGCACACTATGATTTTGCCAATTAAGAAAAACACTAAAGAGCCATCTAACAATGCATCCAACTTTAGACCAATCGCCAATATCCCCCTGGTCACCAAAATAGCAGAAGGGATAGTAAACACCAAACTCACCACATACTTAGAAAAACACAATATCTTACATGACAATCAATCCGGTTTCCGATCAGGCCACAGTACTGAAACAATTTTAGCCTCTCTGCTTGATTACCTTCATCAACTATTCAGCCAAGGCTCAAGCGCTCTTATATTGCAACTCGATCTGAGTAGCGCATTTGACTTGGTTGACCACGCCACTCTGCTAGACTGCCTAACATCTATTGGAATCTCAGGTCATGTTCTCAACTGGTTCCACAAATTCCTGACAACAAGAACCTACAAGGTGTTCAAGGACGACACTACCTCTTACAGCTGGGTCAACCCCTGTGGGGTCCCACAAGGCTCCCCCTTGTCCCCAACCCTATTTAACATCTACCTTGCCTCCCTAGGAAACCTCCTGCACAGTTTGAATCTCAAATTCTTCATCTATGCAGATGACATCACCATAATCATTCCGCTCTCCTACCTTACCTCAGAGCTACTCAACTCGCTATCTCTCACCCTAAATCAGATCGAACTTTGGATGACAGCGTTTAGGCTAAAGCTAAACCCAGAAAAAACTAAATTCTTCTTAGCATCCCCAAACGACAAAATCAAGGAAACTGCGATACATATCAATGGCCCCAGTGGTTCCCAACCCTGTCTTGGAGGAACACCAGGCCAATTGGGTTTTCAGGCTAGCCCTAATGAATATGCATGAAGCAAATTTGCATGCCTATCACTTCCATCATATGCAAATCTCTCTCATGCATATTCATTAGGGCTAGCCTGAAAACCCGATTGGCCTGGTGTTCCTCCAGGACAGGGTTGGGAATCACTCGCCTAGACTACTGTATCGAGCAATCCTTAAAAATTCTAGGAGTCACCTTAGACAAACATCTCTCACTAGAGAAACATACTGACCTAGTGTTTAAAAAATGCATCTCGATACTCTGGAAACTCCGCACCATTAAAAAATACTTTTCCCGGCGACCCTTAACCCCAGTGGTTACTATTGATGATTTTCTCCGATGCCTACAACGGGAACAAGAAGGGTCGGGTGCTAGCTCGTTGGGGATACCCCCGGAGAGTAGTGCGGTGGGTTCCCCTGAGCATGATGTCACTCTTAGCCCCGACGTTAGGACGCCACCCCTCCAACCTACGCCGCAAGCTGCCAGCTCTCCACGGGACCAGAATCCACCTGAGGAGGTGGCTATTTCTTTGTCCACAGAGGCTAGTATGGAGGGCTCGCTGAATATGACAACGGGACTTGCGACCGGGACAACAGAGATTGGAGGAATACAAGACGTCACTGAGGTAAAGCTAATTTCAGAACATTTAGATACTACACCATTACAACTTTTTTCACCTACAAAACCTCCTACAGTCACACTCGAAGCATTATGGGACTTGGTAGTGAATTTGGGGAATTCCTTAAATCCTCAAATAAAAAGTTTGGATAAAGAATTAAAAGAACAAAAGGAAGAAATAAAAGTTTTAAAGCAGGATATGTTACAATTTAAAACTGAGACACAAAATACAAATAAGGAGTTAATACTACTGAAACAAAATCAAGATATGTTGATTAAAGATAATATATTACTCAGGAAGAAGTTGGAAGTGCAGGAGAATAATGGTCGTATAAATAACTTGAGATTTATAAATTTTCCAAGAATCCTGTCAACTTCTCCTAGAGAAATGGTGAAAAGATATTTTATGGAAATTTTGGAAATTCCTGAAAACTCCTTACCTCCTCTTACAAGAGTGTATTACCTACCTGCTAAGCCCAAATCCAAAGAAGAAGAAAAAATTGAGGAACCCAGGGAGAGGTCAATGGACATTTCGGCAATACTGGAACAATCAGATAGGGAACTGGCTGTTCCAGCTACTCTCTTGTTGTCTGTTGCTTTGGCTCCAGACAAAGATTGGATATTAAAACTTTTCTTTAAAAATAGATCCAAAGACTTCCTGGGGCAGCATATTCAGATTTTTCCTGATGTCTCTAGAGAGACTCAGAAAAGAAGGAAATAATTTTTAATTCTTAAACCTGGAGTGACTCAAATAGGGGGTATTTTCTTTTTGAGATATCCATGTAAATGTGTAGTTAGATATTTATCATTTAAGTATATATTTACAGAGCCATCTCAACTGACTAGCTTTCTCTCAATGAAACGTCTAGAAAAAGGAATAACAACATAACAACGTCTATGGAAAGTTAGTTCCCTGCACTTTAGTCAGATAAGGATTTTTCTTATTTAACTAATTTGAATTATATATGTTCTACTCTTAATTATGGATCCAATAATATTGAGGACTAGTGTGAGATCAGCTAGATTAGAAGTTCCTTGTAGTAATATTAATTTTGGAATGTTAATTTAATATGTTGTTTGATCTCACTTTACTGTACAAGATGTATACGCTTGGAAATATTGTAAAAATTTTATAAATAAATAAATTTAAAAAAAAAAATAAAAATACTTTAACGAAACCTCCTTTAGTCTGCTGGTCCAAGCTTCTATTCTTAGCGTCCTGGACTACTGTAACATCATTTATCTAGGCGCCTTCAAGAAAGTCACCAAAAAGCTGAGATTGGTCCAAAACACTGCCATCCGCCTTATCTTCGGCCTAAAGAAATGGGAACACATATCCCCCTTCTACCACAAGTTGCACTGGCTGCCATTCGAATCCAGGATCCTATTTAAGTTCTCTTGTATCTGCTACAAAACCGTATGGGATATGTCACCTGACTATCTTTACCCCCACTTCAACCTGAACTATAATAATAAGAGCTCCCGCAGAATAACTATGTTCGCTTTCCCCTCACTGAAAGCATGTCATCTTAAAAGATTCCTTGAACGAACCTTCTCTTTTCAAGCGGCCAAACTAAACTCATGGCTCGCCCAAATTATACTTGACGCCTCTTCATACCTCCACTTTAGAAAAAAGCTCAAAACTCTACTTTCCAATGGATCAAATCCTTAATGCTCCCCTCTTCCGCCTTAACGCTCCCCTCTCCTCATTAGAAAACAGATCGAATTCCCTCCTCTGCATCAGACCAAATCCTCCTCTTCCCCCCCTCAACACGGCCCACCTTTCTTTACTTTTTCCCCCTCCTCCCCCCCCCTCCCAACGATCCCTGTCCCCTCCTCTCTTACAATATGCTTGGCTTCCCCTTCTCACAAATTCTATTGAACTCTTTTACGGTAAATACCATATATGCTCTGTATTAGTCCTTCCTTACTTAAATTGTCAATGTAAACTAGTTTGACCCTTCGATTGACTTGTTATGTACTTCTTTTTCAACTGCACTGTATGTAACTCATCTATTTGTTGTGAACCGCCTAGAACTCCCTGGGTATGGCGGTATACAAAAAATAAAATTATTATTAAGGAATTGTTCCTTTCAAGGTTCCTCTCCCCTCTTCTCTACGCTTCGGGTTACAGCCATATGCACAGAGGCAGAGTCACAAACAACCCATATACACAGACATGCATACAAAGCACAGGCAGACACGTACTCACACAAAAGCCAGATACACATATACAGAATATAAATAATTCCATGTGGCATGCTTTCCTCACGATGCATCACTCTCCCTCTACTTACCTACCTCTTTTCCTGATGGGCTGCTTCTTAGTGTGTGTTTCATTTTGATGGTGGTAAATTCTACTGTGAAACCTAGTGAATGAGCCTTATAGCTTTCTTTTTTTAATATAATTTTTATTAAAGAGGCAACCAGAGAAAACAGGTATGGCACAATGTGCAGCTTTCTTAATGATCACTATGGCAGTATCTAATGGCTGAATTATGAGTTTTGCTACTGATTACTATGTGTACTGCCATCTAGTGGTGGAGAAACTCAGCAATAACCTGTTGCTGTGAGCCAATGGTACCTTGTGATTAAACTATAAAATTCTTCCTTTCAAAATCATCTTTTTCAGCGGCTGTCCCTGCTATGTGGAATAGTTTGTCTGGGATTTTACGTTTCTGTGATATGATGGGTTTTAGGAAGTTATTAAAAACTCACTTTTTGTCTAGGCATTTAACTGAAAAGCAGTATTTTTTGTACTTGGGATTATTTTATTTGGTTTATTTGATAAATGTATTTGTTTATTTTTACTGCTTTTGTGTGTCCTACTGATTTTGGATGTTTTATTGTAAGCTGCCTAGGCTTCATGCAGGTAATAAATATTTTACATAAATAAATACCCCCCCCCCCCACCTTATACAAAACTGTGAAAGCAGTTTTTAGCACAGGCCAGCACGCTGAATGATCTGCGCTGCTCCTGACACTCATTGAGTTCTTATAAGCATCGGGAGCAGCGCAGAGCATTCAGTGTGCCAGCCTGCGTTAAAAACTGCTTTTGTGGTTTTGTAAAAGGAGGGGTAAATCTGTTGACAGTGACACCCAAAGGTTTGCTATGTTTAGGATTTCTGATTTTAGGTTTTAAGTGATACACTGATAAGACACCCCTGACATAAAATATTACAATAAGTGTTAATTAGATAAACACCTGAACCCCCCTTCCTCCGTGCTCTATTCTTTGCTCAATTCTACATAAAAGCTACACACTAACATTTGGTACTCTCAAATAATCCCTAATTCTCTAGAAAAAGAACAACAAAATTTACCATTCATAAACACCTAAGAACAGAAGACCTAGATGTATTATCACACTGGGTTTCATTTGATTATTCGCAGATCTAAGAACATAAGAATAGCCTTACTGGGTCAGACCAATGGTCCATCAAGCCCAGTAGCCCGTTCTCACAGTGGCCAATCCAGGTCATTTGTACCTGGCCAAAACCCATATGAGTAGCAACATTTCATGCTACCGATTCAGGGCAAGCAGAGGCTTCCCCCATATCATTCTTAATAACAGACACTGGACTTTTCCTCCAGGAAATTGTCCAAACCCTTCTTAAAACCAGCTACTCTATCCCCTCATACCACAACCTCTGGCAATGCATTCCAAATTTAACTATTCTCCGAGTGAAAATTTTTTTCCTCCTATTGGTTTTAAAAGTATTTCCCTGTAACTTCATTGAGTGTCCCCTAGTCTTTGTAATTTTTGACGGAATGAAAAATCGATCCACTTGTAGCCGTTCTACTCCACTCAGGATTTTGCAGACTTCAATCATATCTCCCCTCAGCTGTCTCTTTTCCAAGCTGAAGAGCTTGGAAAAGAGAGTCTTTCCTCTCCCTTTTTTCCTTTTGTATCTGTTTGTCCAGTCATGAGTCTTGTTTTCTGTCCTTCTATGTTGATGGATTTTATGGTACATTATTTATATTATCCCATTTATTAATATGATAAGGTGGTATATCAAATTTATAATAATGGAGCTTAGGAGTTCCATTCCCTTTATCATCTCAGTCGCTCTTCTTTGAACCTTTTCTAATGCCACTATATCTTTCATGAGATAAGGAGACCAGAATTGAACTCAATACTCCAGGTGAGGTTGCACCATGGAGCGATACAGAGACATTAAGACATTATAACATTCTTAGTCTTGTTAACCATCCCTTTTTAAAATAATTCCTAGCATCTTGTTTGTATTTTTGGCTGCCGCCGCACATTGAGCAGAAGGTTTCATTGTATTATCCACAATGACACTCAGACCTTTTTCTTGGGCGCTAACCCCCAAAGTGGACCCTAACATCTGGTAACAGTTATTCGGGTTATTCTTCCCACTTTGCATTTGTCCACATTAAATTTCATCTGACACTTTCCTAAGGTCTGCCAGCAATTTTTCACAATCTGTCTTATGCCCTACTCCATTACATGTGTGCTTAAGGGGGTGAGCCCAAGGGAGAGGCATGAGCAGGTTAAGGGCATTCTCAGAATTTAGGCACCTTAACTGCCATTAGTTGGGTAAATGCTAGCTCTCAAAGTTATTCAATAGCATTATTTTACTCAAGCTTTAGAAGTGCATATATCCCCTACTCAAGTATATCCAGTAAAAACATACATCAGTTTTCTAAAGCTAATATATTGCAACAAGAACCTAGACAAAATTCATCACCATTCCCGTCCCCGCAGATAACCGCGGGAAATAATCCCATGTCATTTTCTAGTGTCTATTTCAACCTCAGTCCTTCTACACCAGCATTCTTCAAAGCAAAGCTTGAGGGTCAGTGGTTGTGGCCATTCATATTCTGATTCTTCCCTCTCTCCTTAAAGAATGACATGAAGATGGTTTTCCGCGGTTATCCGCGGGGACGGGAACGGTGATGAATTTTGTCACCGTGTCATTCTCTACCTCAGAACACCACTTCAGGCTCACTTTGCTCACACCCTTAAGCTTGATGTGTTCGTTCCTCATGGGTTCTTTTTTTATAAAGTCCTGTATTATTGTGTATTGTACTAGTTTTAAATAGTTAAATAGTTTTGTTTGTTGATTCATAGAAGCTTATACGCTATACCTAGTTTAATATGTGTGGTACAAATGAATCGCCGGAGCTTTTTCAAAGTCATAATCCCTTTTAGTTCTCCCACCAGCTTTCCAGACCACTTTAGTTGAGAAATTCAGCAGTTGAGAAACTAAAGTGGTCTGGAAAGCTGGTGGAGAACTAAAAGGGATTATGCCTTTGAAAAAGCTCCTGCGAAATTTGTCGGTAAGATAATCATGATTCATTTGGCCACACATACTAAGCTAAGTATAGCGTATAAGCTTTTATGAATCAACGAACAAAACTATTTAATTATTTAAAATTAATACAATACACAATAATAATTAACTTTATAAAAAAATTGCACTTTATAAAAAAGAACCGGTGAGGAACGAACACATCAAGCTTAAGGCTGTGAGCAAAGTGAGACTGGAGTGGTGTTCTGAGGTTCTCGTTGCAAATATATTAGCGTTAGAAAACTGATGTATGTTTTTACTGGATATACATGAGCACCCAAAGTTAGGCCCAAAGGCCCTGATACCATAAATGGTGCCTAGCATGTAGATGCCGAGGAATGCAAGTGTCAATCGCAAGATTGGCCTTTTATAGAATCACACCTAGCTGTGCCTAAAGCAGTCAGTGCTGAAACCACAGGCGCACTTCTTGGCCTAAATTAGTCACCTACTGGTGCCAACTCAAGACACGCCCAAGATTCATCCTCAATCAGCCCAAACCATGCCTATTTTCTGGTAGGTGCCTTGGAGTAGAAACCTATCATTTCATTTAATTTTTGAATAATTTCTAATTTTTTATTTGAATTTTTTTCGTAGCTGTGGCCTACTGAGCAGAAAATTTCAACATATTGTCTACACAGGAACTCCAAGATCTTTTTCTTACTGGTGACTCCTGTCTCAGAACTTGGCGTTTTGTTCCTGGAATTGGGATTATTTTCCCTATGTGTATCACTTTGCACTGTCCACATTAAATTACATTTGCCATTTAGCTACTCAGTCTCCTAAGCAATTATGCTGTCACAAGCTGTGGTCAAGATGAGGAAATCATTGAATTCTTTATCAGAGAAATGCTGGTTTCAGGTTCTTCTTGTAAACAGCTAAAAAAGAGAGAAACCTTTAATAAAAGCTGTGTGTAGGATGTGCTCAGTTGACCCTGGCCTGCTGCTTAGAAAACACCCTACTAGGTAACTAGCTGGAAATTTCCATGCTGGTGTCAGCCCTGGAAGGTTGGTGTGAAGTAAATTTCCAAAACAAAGGATGTGGCCAAGGTGTAACCAGCAGTTTGTTTTCTGACTCTTGCATGTATTACAGTTTCATTTTCTTTGATTAAAGTGGCAAATATCTAAGCTGGAGTCTGTCACCTCAGGTGTGTCGGCAGATCTAAAGCTAGAGTAACACACGTGTAGAATTCCTTTACTACTCCGGTCTCTGCTACTTTTAGGAAAAATATATCAACAGTATAAAACACCAGCTTCCTAATGGATTAAAATAAACATGTCCAAAGCATGAGGTGATGATACAAATGATTTCCTCCCATCTATAAAGGGAAATCAAGGCAGTATTTTTATTTTCTGGAAGGCTTAATGGAAGGGAACAAGTGAATCTGTCACCTTTAGGACCTATAGGTTGATGGGATGGCACAGGGATATAAAGTCTGTCATCTCTACATCTGGATAGCTCAAGGGAGGGGCAGGTAGCCATAGGACCTGTCACATCTAGGATTGGAAAACTCAGGGAAGGGGCACAGAAGTACAGAGCCTGTTGCCTCTAGGACTGGAGGGGTCAGGGGAGGTACAGAGGAATACAAAGCCCGTCAGCCCTGGGAGTGGAGGGCTCAGGGAATGGGCAAAGGGATTCAGAGGCCTTTTTGGTTCAAGTCAGTCTAGGTAACAGTGGAAAGTCATTGCTAAATTTACATTTAAAAAGGTCTAAACAGTAAATAGTTTTTAAAATGCACTTAGACTGCTGAATTTCAAAAGCAATCTACAGTCATGCTGTTTAGAATAGATGATCCCAACTAATGCTACAGAGCTGGAGTTTTAAATGATTGTTCAAAGTTGTTAAAACGCATGCAGACACTGAAAAACTGCAGGAAGATCTTAGAAAATTGGAAGACTGGGCGTTCAAACGGCAGATGAAATATTACATTACATTACATTAGAGATTTCTATTCCGCCATTACCTTGCACTTCAAGGCGGATCACAAAAGAATTATCAAGGATGTATTACAACAAAAACTTACTAGAGAAAAGAAAAAGTCTGGACATTTTCAAAGAGAGTAAGAAATGTGTTAGGTTATTTGTTTGGGTAGTTGGCTTTAGTGAGTGGTGGTGATTGAAACTTGCGGTGTTATTTCTTTTTTCAGGGCTTTCTTGAAGAGTATGGTCTTTATTTCTTTTCTAAGTGATGCACATTGGGAAGAATAATCTAAATCATAGTTACCAGATGCTAGGGTCCACCTTGGGGGGTCAATGCTCAAGAAAAAGATCTGGGTGTCATCATAGACAATATGCTGAAACTTTCTGCCCAATGTGTTGCAGCTGCCAAAAAAGCAAACAATATGCTAGGAATTATTACAAAAGGGATGATAAACAAGACTACAAATGTTATAATGCCTCTGTATCGCTCAATGATGCGACCTCACCTTGAGTATTGCATTCAGTTCTGGTCTCCTTATCTTAAGAAAGGTTCAAAGAAGAGTGACCAAGATACAGGGGATGGAACATCTCCTTATTGCTCCCAGTCCTGTAATTTTCCAAGCAATCTCTCAACCATGTAATTAGCACCATTTCCTTTAACCTTCCTGGAAATGTCCAGTTATCTTCTTCTGTAATCCGCTTAGAACTGCAAGGTATAAGCGGAATAGAAGTCACTAATGTAATGTAGTTTAAGGAAAGATTAAAGAGGTTACGACTCTTCAGCTTGGAAAAGAAACAGCTGAGGGAAGATATGATTGAAGTCTACAAAATCCTGAGTGGTGTAGAGCGGGTACAAGTGGATCGATTTTTTTTACTGCATCAAGATTTACAAAGACTAAGGGACACTCAGTGAAGTTACAGAGTAATACTTTTAAAGCCAATACGAGGAAATATTTTTTCACTTAGAGAATAGTTAAGCTTTGAAACACTGCCCGAGGATTTGGTAAGAAGTTAATGAAGCTGGTTTTAAAAAAGGTTTGGACAAGTTCCTGGAGGAAAAGTCCATAGTCTGCTGTTGAGAAAGACATGGGAGAAGCCACTGTTTGCCCTGGATCCGTGGTATGGAATGCTGCTACTATTTAGGGTTTTACCAGGTAATTGTGACTTGGGTTGGCCTCCTTGAAGATGGGCTAGATGGACCATTGGTCTGAACCAGTAAGGCTATTCTTATGTTCTTATGTAAGAACAAAACATACCTTTCATGAAATGTGGCAAGAGGATTAGAAATGCAGAGTGCATTATTATGAGTGCAGAACTGCTTTCTACTTTCAGTTTTCTCCAGAAGAAAGAGGGGTCTTTTCATCTTTATCTGTCCTAGAGCATTACACAAGAATCAAGCTTTCTATTTTTGTCCCAAACATTTTATAAGTGTTTATTTTTACTTTTCTTGCTGCATTTTCTGAAGGAAGTGCCAAGGTTTGACCTCTGGGCAGGGCTTATATTGTTTCATTCAAGTTATTCTAGTCACTCAGCCCAGCCCAAGGCAAATACTGGATTTACTGGAATCTTTTGAAGGCTGATACTTCATCCGATGTTGTGCGTTAGAAATGGTACATAATTAGGACTGTAGTTTGACTGCCAAGTGTTAAGACTTGTACACAGTGTTCTCTCATATACAGTATTCTTGCTTGAAATGGGTGTGGAGACCATGTTGCTTGGTTTCAACTAGGAAACCACTGGGCAAGGTTTTCATCTCTCTGGATGTTGCATGGTCTTCCAGGTTGGGCTTGAACGTATCAGCACAATGTCTACAGTAACGTGTACCTTGTCCTTCTATTGTTTGCCATTGAATGGGAGCCTCTTCTTGCCAAAGTAGCTAAAAGAATATGCAAGTGAATCAATGATATGTTGGTTCCATATATTCATCCTTTATCTCTTTGCAAATTGTGTTCCAAATTTTAAGGCTCTGATATAGAAGCACACAACAGTCTCAACTTCTTTGTGGGATATCTTGAAGAATGCAGAGATCCAAATACTCTATATTGCAGACTGGTTACTATCTCCTTCCATAGGCAAAATTTGTTATAGCTCCTCTGGCATTAAAGAGAATTTGACATGTTTATTGGATTATTACGATGAGGTATTGGCTATAAGTTTGCTAAGAATTTAGGGCTTGATTCTATAAATGGTGCAATTTTAGGCGCCATAATTGAGACTGCATAGTAATGCCTCAAATCTGTGCCTAACCTGTTCAATCAATTAGCTTAAATATGGTAATTGACTATGCCGTTGAAGTTAATTGAACAATTGATTAAAAAATAAAAATTAAAAGTTAAGCACAGAATTCTGCATGGTGCCTAGTGATGCCTAAGTGGAGGCATCTTCCGACATCTAACAACACCTTTCTGAAAAGGAGATGTGGTTAAGGGCAGAAAATAGGTGTTGGTTGACTTAGGTGTTGCTGGGCGTCCGAGTTGGGTGCCGGAAAATAAGGCCAGGAAAACTCTGGTCTAATATACCAGCTCCTACCTCTAGGATGCCTGGCGACACCTAACCATGCCTAGGCGCCGCTAAGTGGGATTCTATAAATGGTGCCTAGTGGTTGATTGTAGGCGCCACTCGCACAGTTATCAATGTAGTCACCATTTATAGACTCAGGCACTTGGGGTCTGCTAGACAACCTGGGCCATATAACTCACCCAAATTGAGTCTCCTAGCTTGTCTGGGTATGTGTTGCAAAATTCTTAGCTTGAGTCAACCCTTAAACACCATTTCTACCTATAGCACTACCCCAGGAAGTGATGTAGTAAGGGGGGAGGTGGTCCATGGTGAGGGCACCAGCATCCCTCTTCCTCTCTGCATCTCACTTCTTCCTACACCACCTCCCCCGCTGTCACTCCCCCCCTACCATACCTCTATCTCTTCGCCGTCATGAGCAGAAATTCCAACCTGTTGCTTGCGCCAGCATTAGCCCTCCCTCTGCCCTCACTTCTGGGTCCTGCACCTAGGAAGTGACATCACAGAGCGAGCTGACGCCGACACAGTTGATGATGCTGCTCATGTTGGGGAAGTTAAAAGAGGTATGGGGTAGGGAAGGGGGGGAGAAGAGGGAGGGGGTGGGGCGCCTCTCACCCTCACTAAGCCACTGATCCCAGGCATCTTTTATATTGTTAAATCCATAATAGGATTTATTCCTGGAAGTTCACTTAGTACGTATGGGAATAAAACTCTTTTATGAATGAATTTACCTGCTATGTGTGGCATGAATGTCGCTGGAGCTAATCCTGAATAACAGCAGCACCTCTCTGTGTGTAATGGTAGTGTGTTAAAGCAGTGGTTCCCAACCCTGGCCTGCAGGACCTCCAGGCCAGTCGGGTTTTTAGGATAGCCCTAATGAATATGCATGAGAGAGATCTGCATATACTGGAGGTACCAGGCATGCAAATCCGCTCCATGCATATTCATTAGGGCTATCCTGAAAACCCGACTGGCCTGGGGGTCCTCCAGGACAGGGTTGGGAACCACTGTGTTAAAGTTCACCAGCAGCAGTGCTGTACTTTTCTAGAATGCATATTTCTGGAAAGACTATGTATAGAATGGTGATGGGTGGTTATGAGGTTTTGTTAGCTCCTTTCCTTGCACAAAGCCTCCTAAGAGTCTATATGAGCAGTGAGGTTGGCTCTAGTGCAGGGGTGTCAAAGTTCCTCCTTGAGGGCCGCAATCCAGTCGGGTTTTCAAGATTTCCCCAATGAATATGCACGAGATCTATTAGCATACAATGAAAGCAGTGCATGCAAATGGATCTCATGCATATTTATTGGGGAAATCCTGAAAACTCGACTGGATTGCGGCCCTCGAGGAGGGACTTTGACACCCCTACTATAGTGGAAGTGATCCAGACTAGAAAGAAGGAACCTGAAATGCAAGGTCCAACTCCAGCACAGATCTAGCTGCACACTGCTTCTGAGGTATGGTATCATTCATTTACTCTGTTATAGTCTAGTACAGTGGTCTTCATTAATTTTTACGTTGGGGCAACTTTGGATCCAACGAGCTGAAGGAGAGCCACAAATTCTTTTCCCATGTCAGGTCATGACACTGCTGACTAGAGTGTGCCGATGACATCCATGCCATCATCCCACTTTCAAACTCTTTATTGGGCATGTCCTCAAGGAGGTGGGCATTTCCGAATGCATTCTCTTCACCTGTTGAGAAATGCTTTGTCCTTCAAGCATGTGGCTCTCTCTCTGATATCTGCTTCCCTGTCATGAACTTGGTTAGAGAGGCAGAGTGTAGCAGAAACAAAAAAAAAGCCAGAATGATGATGAGGTCTCCAAGAGCCACCATTGGCCCTTGAGCCCTGCATTGGTCTAGTGCCGGGGTCTCCAAAGCATGGCCGCAGGCCACATCCGGCCCATGATATGATTTTATCTGGCCCGTGAAAGAATTGTGCAGACTAATTTTCCAATGAGAATCTGCAAAAAAACCCATGGAGTGTTGATAGATTTCAAATGCGTTAATTAAAATTGTGTTCAAAATATATTGATATTTTATATTATGTCAATACTAATATTATTCACAACTTTATTTAATACTGAACCGTAATTGTGTACTTCGTGGCATTTCTTCGTACTTGTTCGGCCTCGATCAACAGTGTCAATTTGCGGCATTGCAGGTATCTTTTTTTACTACGGCCCGCTGGAAAGTGCTAAAGTACCAGATGTGGCCCTCGTGGCGAAAAGTTTGGAGACCCCTGGTTTAGTGTATTGAGGCTTTATCTTGCTTCTTTTAGAATGCTACATTTGCTTGATACACTGGAGGATTTTCCAGTGACACATACAAGCATAGAGTATACTTAAGGTTTGCTTCATCAATGTCTTCTGTCTCTGACTTCCAACAGCTAGTTCTGACGTGCTCTCAAATCGCACTAAACTCTTTCTTTCTCCTGAACCCCTAATAGACTGAATGTGCAACCTGGGCAGGATTACAACATAGGCAAACTAGACATATGCCTAAGGCCCAGATGTGCTAATTTAATGACTCTCAGTGCAGATATTTACCCAGGTAAAAATCAGTGAGTAGCATTAAGAAGAGAGTTGAGGCTGGGGTGGAAAAAAGAACAGAGCCACTCCTGCCAACAGAGGATCAAGCAGGGTATCATACCTGCAGCTTCCTCCTTTGCTAATTTTACCCCATTTGTGGGAGTTAAAAATGCATATTAATATTACAGTGGGAGAGAGGCAATGCACTTATTTGCCTAGGAATTACTAAGGCTAACCCTGTCCTGTATGCAACAGTTCTATAAGCTCTACAGAGCAGGAACTGCATTGGTACAGTGCTGTGAACAAAATAGCATGAAGTAAATGTTTAGTAGCAATAGTAGTTCTGCAATGGCCCTTGACACAAGCAAAAATCTGCTCTTCCCCCTTTCAGACCAGACAGATGAGTATTCTAGTTCTCAGGAAATTTACAATAATTTCCCATCAAAAGAGGACTCGATCATGTTGATTGTTGCAGGGGAAATGTAAGCAAAAGTAATCTGGCTTCCTGTAAAGGCAAAGCTAGAAGGACTGAGCGTAAAAAGAAAATGCACCTGGGGATATCTGGCAATTGAAGAACATATTGCAAAACTTGCCAGAATTCAAGGCGGGACAAGAAGCAAATGTGACTTATGTAGAGTCAGTGATGGCATATCATTTGCTCATTGGCAGATGCCGGGGAGGGGTTAGGAAATGGAATTTGGGAGCAATTGATTAATAGGGAAACTGGTTTGATATGGGCACAGAGCAGGAAAGGCTGCATTCTTGTTTGGTTTCTGGTGTAGGCTGGAGATCGACTTGGCTTTTTTTTTTTTGTCAGCAATGTCACATTTGTACCTAGGGCATGGATTGTTGGTTTTGATTTCTGAATGTGCCAACATCAAAAAGCACTTAGGAGAGTGATTTGGGAAGGGAAAGGAAGAAAAGGTTTGCATCCAGTGGCTTTAAGGAGTCTAGTGGTTAGAGTGATAGCCAGAGAATCAGGAAAACCAGAGTTCAAATCCCATTGCTGCTCCTTGTGACCTTGAGTAAATCACTTAACCCATTCACCCATTTGTCCGCGCGCATCTGACTATGAACCACAAATGTGCATATCATAAGATTCGAGCACTCAGATCTTAGGACCTCCTATGATCTAGATACCATTACAGGTCCACATCCTGTGCTCTGTTTTTAATCATAAATGCTCACGCCTCCCTCCCTCCCTTTTAAATCAAGTGTATGTGCTATCTAAACGTTAATATCTGTAAGTATTCCTAACGGTGAGAATCCTTAAACTGGACTTTTAAATGTTAGTAAAATATAGGTTTCTTACATGAGGTGTTACCATAATGAGAGCAAAAAAGGCAACACTTATCTTGTGGTGGCATCAACCATAGTCAGCGCTGAACCTGCCGTACAACAGCAGCAACATAGCAGAGCCACATACTGTGCAGGAGAAGGCAATGGCAATCCACTCCTATACTCTGTTTTGAAACATCACAGGGAGGATTCCTCACTGTGAATGCAGCCACGGGTTGGTGGCACACGCACGCACGCACACACTCTCTCTCTCACACACACTTTGTAACCCATTCTGAGCTCCCCTTGGGAGGACAGACTAAAAAATTAAATAAATATCCAGGTATGACCATGGGCCTGGAAGCTAACTGGATACTGGCTGACTTTTAGACTGGTGCTTGGTTAACTTATCGCATAAAGTTTGGTAGCTGTCTTACTGTCCTACCTTTATGTGGTTACTTAGCTGGTTAGCAGACTGGAAATTGCTGCTAATCAGCTTATAAATTCCCCCTCTACCCCCAGACCACCCACAAACTATAGCTGTTTTTGGCTTAGGCTTAGTTAAACAGCCATCGTATAACATAAATGTCCACCTATAACAAAAATAAAGTAGAAGTACTCCACTGTACCTTTTGCTTGCAATGATGTAATGAGCACATTGCCAGAGGTTGTAGTAAGAGCGGATAGCGTAGCTGGTTATAAGAAAGGTTTGAACAAGTTCCTGGAGGAAAAGTCCATAGTCTGTTATTGAGAAAGACATGGGGGAAGCCACTGCTTGCCCTGGATCGGTAGCATGGAATGCTGCTACTCCTTGGGTTTTGGCCAGGTACTAGGGCCCTGGATTGGCCACCATGAAAACGGGCTACTAGGCTTGATGGACCATTGGTCTGACCCAGTTCTTATATATAAACCATATTTTAAAATGGTATCACTTGAGCTGGTGATATCTCTTATTATATCAGTCAAACTAAACAAAAAATATATCCACCACCTTAAAAAAGTACCTAGTATACCTGATTAATTCACCCTTGGCCCATAATGTTTTCAACTGACATATTTATGCATGTATGACCAGTTTCACATGTAGGAAAGATCCTTGTGACCCTGAGCAAGTCATTCAAACCTCTATTGCCCCAGGCACAAAAAACTTAGGTTGTGAGTCCACTAAGACAAAGTACCTGCATTTAATAAACCGCTTTAGTTGTACCACAGAAAGGCGATTTATCAAATACCTTACCTTTACCTTTACCCTTTGCAGCTTTGGCCCATGTTGTTATATCTTGACACTATATACATATAAATGCCTACAATTAAGCATGGTTGTCATAAAATGAGCATTTCAAAGGATATGTCCTAGAGTGCTGACGAAATGAGCTTGCGGTTGCAGAAGATGTCAACACAGTTTAGTCAATAATTTCAAAACAGACAACTCTGTAGACCTCAAAGTCAGGGACCTTCCAAGATATTTGCAGATGATTCAACAAAGGTTTCAGCTCCTCTTATGACTGTTAAGTTTAGACATGCATCCTTTAACTGCACCTTACCCCGTGAACCAAAAAAGCACAGCTCAAAGGATCTCCACAGGGGAATGAGGACCATTTCATTAGAGCAAGAACTCTGGTTTGTGTAAAGGCTGTTGGCTCCTTGGTGGAACTCATACCTCAGAAAATATCAGGCTCAGCTCTTGCGTGACAGATTCCTAGTTGGATTTACCATAACATTCTTAGACCCTGATCATTGTGCTTACTCGAAAAGATCACAACCCCTCAACACTTATCTGTAATTGTACAGCAAAACCTAGACTTAGAAATGGATCTAGGGTGCACAACAGATCCTTTCCACTGTCGTTCTATTATATGCAATTATCCCCTGTGGATGTCATTACCAAGAAGCAGCTCAGCAAATATTGACTGAGGGCCAAAATGGGAGAACTGGAAATCACAGCCAGCAATAAGGACCTAGACATAATTGGAGTCACAGAAACGTGGTGGACCGAGGACAATCAATGGGATGTGGCCATACCAGGGTACAAACTATACAGGAAAGACAGGACACATAAAAAGGGTGGAGGAATAGCGCTGTACATAAAAGACTCCATACCATCAGCCAGGACGGAAACAACAGTACGGGCGGATGGCCTGGAATCACTATGGGTTAAGCTACAGGGAGGAGCAGGAGCAGACATTAAACTGGGTCTGTACTACCGCCCACCTGGACAACCGGAAGAAATCGACCAGGAGATGGAGGCTGAACTGAAGCAGGTATGCAGAAGCGGAAATGTGGTGGTGATGGGGGACTTCAACCATCCTGGGATAGACTGGAGTATTGGGCACTCAAACTGCGCAAAAGAGACAAAATTCATAGAAGTCACGAGGGACTGTTTCATGGAGCAGCTGGTCATGGAACCAACAAGGGGCGATGCCACTCTTGACCTAATCTTCAACGGACTAGGGGGGACAGCAAAGGAGGTGGCGGTATTACCCCCACTAGGTAACAGCGATCACAACATGATCCAGTGCAGGCTTGAAATTGGATCATCAAAGGGGAAAAGAACCACAACGACGGCACTCAACTTCAAAAAAGGAAATTATGATGCCATGAGAAAAATGGTGGGAAAGAAGCTCAAAGGCAACATAGGGAAGAAGGAATCCGTAGAAAAAGCCTGGACCTTATTCAAGGAGACTGTGCACGAAGCACAAAGCATATGCATCCCCAAGTTTAGAAAAGGGTGCAAAAAAAATAGAACAAAAAACCCAATGTGGATAACAAGTGCAGTGAAGAAGGCGATAAGCGACAAGAAAGCATCGTTCAGAAAATGGAAAAAAGACCAAACAGAGGAGAACCAAAAAGGGCACAAAGAACACCAGAAAGAGTGTCACCGAGTGATTAGAAAAGCAAAAAGAGAATACGAAGAGAGACTGGCAAAGGAAGCAACAAACTTCAAGTCATTCTTCAGATACGTCAAGGGGAAGCAACCGGCGAGAGAAGAAGTGGGACCATTGGACGATGGAGACAGAAAGGGAGTTGTAAAAGAAGAGAAAGAGATAGCTGACAGGTTAAATGAGTTCTTCACATCAGTCTTCACGATGGAGAATATAACCACCATACCAGAACCCGAGGAGATCGTAATAGGAGAACAAGACGATAAGCTGGTCGATTTAGAGGTAAGCCAAGAAGATGTACTCAAACAGATTGACAGACTAAAGAGCGACAAATCGCCGGGTCCAGATGGCATTCACCCAAGGGTACTCAAGGAACTAAAAGACGTAATAGCGGAGCCACTTCGACAGATATGCAACCTATCCTTAAAAACCGGAGAGATCCCGGAGGATTGGAAAATAGCAAATGTCACGCCCATCTTCAAGAAGGGCGCAAGGGGGGACCCAGGAAACTACAGGCCGGTGAGCCTGACCTCAGTCCCGGGAAAGATGATGGAGGCACTGATTAAAGACAGCATCTGTGAACACATCGAAAAAAATGGGCAGCTAAAACCGAGTCAACATGGCTTCTGTAAGGGTAGGTCATGCCTCACAAACTTATTGTACTTCTTTGAGGGAGTGAACAGCCAGGTGGATAAAGGGGAATCTATAGACATCATTTACCTTGACTTCCAAAAAGCCTTCGACAAGGTGCCACACGAGAGACTGCTTAAAAAGATATGGAACCACGGGGTACAAGGGGAGGTCCACCGATGGATCAAAAACTGGCTGGCAAACAGGAAGCAGAGGGTTGGCGTAAAGGGCCACTACTCAGACTGGAAAGGGGTCACGAGCGGAGTTCCGCAAGGGTCGGTGCTGGGACCGCTCTTGTTCAATATCTACATAAATGATCTAGAGGCGGGAACTAAGTGTGAAGTCATTAAATTTGCAGATGACACCAAACTATACAGCAGGGCTCAAACCAAGGAAGACTGCGAGGATCTCCAAAAGGATCTAACGCAGCTGGAAAAGTGGGCCGAAAAGTGGCAGATGAGCTTCAACGTGGGGAAATGCAAGGTCATGCACGTGGGGAAAAAGAACCCGATGTTCACATACAAAATGGGGGGAACACCACTAGGGGTTAGTAACCTGGAGAGAGACCTGGGAGTGATGGTAGACGCAACACTGAAGGCATCGGCGCAATGCGCCACAGCCTCTAGGAAAGCAAACAGAATGCTGGGTATCATTAAGAAGGGTATTACGACCAGGACGAAGGAAGTCATCATGCCGCTGTATCGTGCAATGGTACGGCCGCATCTGGAGTACTGTGTCCAGTACTGGTCGCCGTACCTCAAGAAAGACATGGCGGTACTTGAGGGAGTACAAAGAAGAGCAACCAAACTGATAAAGGGAATGGAAAATCTCCCATATACCGACAGATTGAAGCAGTTGGGACTTTTCTCCCTGGAGAAGCGAAGACTTAGAGGAGACATGATAGAAACCTTCAAGATCCTGAAGGGCATAGAAAAAATAGACAGGGGCAGATTTTTCAAATTAAGGGGCGCCACAAGTACAAGGGGGCACTCGGAGAAATTGAAAGGGGACAGGTTTAGAACAAACGCTAGGAAGTTCTTTTTCACTCAGAGGGTGGTGGATACATGGAACGCGCTTCCAGAGGCTGTTGTAGACAAGAAAACATTAAATGGTTTCAAAGAAGGTTTGGATAGATTCCTGGAAGAAAAAGGGATTGGGGGGTATAGATAGGTATAGACCATTGCTCAGGCAATGGGCCTGATGGGCCGCCGCGGGTGCGGACCGCTGAGCAGGATGGACCTATGGTCTGCCTCAGCGGAGGCAACTTCTTATGTTCTTATGTTCTTAATAACTTTATTCCCATGAAAGTTTGCAGCATCCAATACGAGGGGCCACTGAAAAGGACTCAGTCCAACCAAGAAGAGAATGATGTGGAGTCATGAAACTTACAAGTTATTCCACACTTTTCTTGACACTTTTTGTTTCAATGATGTGAAATGAAAAGTGTGGAATAACTTGTAAGTTTAATGAAGTAACCCTGTTTAAAGCTGATTTCATCCTGATACTCTTAGTAGAAGCCTTGTGGGTTGATGGATTGGCGGCATCTTGCATCTTCCAAGTACAGCGAGCAGTGTTTGGATCTGCAATTCGTTGATGTCCACCTTACTACAGGGTATTTGCAAATAACTAGCTTTGCTTCAAAGGGAACGCCACACCTAAATAAATGTCTGGTTGCTAAGGGACGGTGATACATGTCTTTATGCCTGATACATACAATCACTTTCTGGTGGACACTGTTTTGTTCTACCCCCATTATCCTAATTTCCAGTTTAATGCAGAATTCAAGAGAACTGTAACAATGGTGAGACATTGAATGAATATGGTGCACAATCTTTCCAGATTAGAGCAGCAACTTCAGCAGCACAAACTGGGGTGCCAATATTAATGGGCGTATGTGTCCTATATATCTGAAAAGAGAAGCTTGATTAAAAATGGATGTAAACTCTATTCACCATTCCATGTGTGTATAGTGAAGTGGTGCCAGTCCAATATTAACTGATGTAGAAAATTATATGGCTTATTGGATTTTTTTTTTATCACAAGCCGCTACGATAAAAGCTCCGACGCTCATAGAATTCCTATGAACGCCAGAGCTTTTTCTGCAGTGACTCGTGATAAAAAAACCCTAATGTAGCTTCATAACAGGGGACCTAAATGAGCAACAGAGAGGACAGCAGCTCATCCATTAGGCCCTCATCTGGGCCTGGTTCATTTATGAGCACAACCTGTGCGGTTTAGCAGATTATGCAAGAAGTACCCCTTTTTCTGAAACCAGCTTAGCACCTGCGCACAAGCAGATGTAATGATAATTATCTTGGGAGTTAAGGACTGGGGGTAGTTTCTTGCAAGCAACTTATTGACATGGTGAAATCCAACTTGGTTCAAATAGCCGGTTCGCTACTGAGCACAATCATAATTTAGTGCTTAAAATGGGCAGGTGCCAAACTGTGTATTGAAATAAGTTAATAGACAGGTTTACGGTTGGATTGAAGGAGTGGGTGGTTGGCAAAATCACCATGATTAGGCACATTCTACCTCACTAGCAATGTTCAGGTATGACTCTGTTTACCTTTTAGACATTAGCCATGATCTACAAGAGACATTAGGAAAGGCAGGAGAGGGGAGATATGATAGACGTTTATATAGCTATGTAATATAAATGTGCACGAGTCAAGTCTCTTTCATTTGAAAGGAAACTCTGCAATGAGAGGGCATAGGATGAAGTTAAGAGGTGATAGGCTCCAGAGTAATCTGAGGAAATAATTTCTTACGGAAAGGGTGGTAGATGTGTGGAAAAGTCTCCCGGAAGCGGTGGTGGAAACAGAGACTGTGTCTGAATTCAAGAGGGCCAGGGATAGGCACGTGGGATCTCTCGGAGAGAGAAAGAGATAATGGTTATTGTGGATGGGCAGACTAGATGGGCCATTTGGCCTTTATCTGTCATCATGTTTCTATGAATCCCCTCAAAGGAAGTAGCCAGCTATGCTTAAGGTGCAAAGCAGCAGGCACATAATGGGAGACTAGCTTGGCATACTATGGCGGGCCACTACCACCACCCTGGTGAGCAACAGGCTGCATAAATTTATTTAACAAACTTATGTCCCACTGAAAACCTATTGGGTTATACGAATACATACATAAAATACAACTAACATACTAAACAACAATATTATATAAATTACTGATTCTGCATTTTCTGCTCCTTATCAGACAAAACTTCATAGCCATTTAAAAAGAAAGAAAGAAAAAAAGGGATGTTTTTAAAAGCTTTTTAAAACCCTGAATATTGAGTGGAGATTGCAGACTGTCACACAGGCATGGGCGACCCCCCCCCAGTGGATGCCCCACAACCAGATTTGAAATGAAACATTAATAAAACTGCAGCCATGTTTATTCAACATTATCTTGTGCCTTCATGGCTTTATGTGCTCTTTTAAAGTGTGATTGTCTCATCTGCCAACTGAAAACGTCTTCATATTGGGTTACTACTACGGTAGTTCTGTTCATTGCTGATGAAATGATTTCATCAAACCAAGGGAGGGCCGTTTCTGAGCTGTGGTTTGTTGCAAAAGCAGCTGACTTTTCTCTTACGTGGGGACCTTTGACAACCTATGTTTTGCCACAGATGTAGCAGCTATGACCAGAAGTGATGATTAAATTTTAAAAGCTCATTTCTACAGACTATTTGCAACATCATCTTTCCTGTTTACCTCTTCTGAGTTTTGTATTTTATGGTTCCTGCTCTCTGTGGCAACTCTAAATTTTCATGCATTGGTTAGCGGTTTGGCTAGAGAAGAACATAAGAATAGCCTTACTGGGTCAGACCAATGGTCCATCAAGCCCAGTAGCCTATTCTCATGGTGGCCAATCCAGGTCACTAGTACCTTGCCAAAACACAAGGAGTAGCAACATTCCAGCATCAAAAAGAATAGCAAGATTCTGGAACCCCAATAAGAGCAACATTCCAGAGCTGAGATTGTGATATCATAATGCCTCATTCCACAGTGCCTCAGACTCATCAGTGATGTTACAGTGGCTTGATTATTTCATACTTAGCTCAAATAAGAACATAAGAATAGCCATACTGGGTCAGATCAATGGTCCATCAACCCCAGTAGCCCGTTCTTATGGTGGCCAATCCAGGTCCCTAGTACCTGGCCAAACCCTAGGAGTAGAAACATTTCATGCTACCAATCCAGGGCAAACAATGGCTTCTCCCATGTCTTTCTCAATAATAAACTATGAACTTTTCCTCCAGGAAATTGTCCAAATCTTTCCTTAAAACCAGCTGTGCTATCAGCTCTTACCACAACCTCTGGCAACGCATTTCAGAGCTTAACTATTCTCTGAGTGAAAAAAAAATTCCTTCTATTGGTTTTAAAATTATTTCCCTGTAACTTCATCGAGTTTCTCCCTAGTCTTTGCAAGTTTTGAGAGAGTGAAAAATCGATCCATCTGTACCCGTTTTACTCCACTCAGGATTTTATAGGCTTCAATCAGATCTCTCCACAGCCATCTCTTTTCTAAGCTGAAGAGCCCTAACCTTTTTAGTCTTTCCTCATACAAGAGGAGTTCCATCTCCTTTATTATCTTGGTCGCTTTATTTAGACATAGAAACATAGAGTATGACGGCAGAAAAGTCTGCCCACCCAAGAACCCTCCCTCCCTCAATAATCCATCTATTAAGCATTCCTCTGGAGTGACCCCATCTGTCTGTCCCATCGTCCCTTGAAGTCGAGCGTGTTGCTGGCCTCGACTACCTGACTTGGAAGACCATTCCATCGATCAATTACCCTTTCGGTGAAGAAGTATTTCCTGGTGTCCCCATGAAATGTTCCCCCTCTGAGCTTTAGCGGATGCCCTCTTGTCGCCGTGGGACCGGTAAGAAAAAAAGATTTCTTCCTCCACCTCAATGCGGCCCGTGATGTATTTGAATGTTTCTATCATGTCCCCCCTTTCTCTGCACTCTTTGAGAGAATATAAGTGCAGCCTGCTCAGACGTTCTTCATATGGGAGATCTTTAAGTCCTGAGACCATCCTAGTGGTCATTCGCTGAATTGACTCCATTCTCTTCACGTCCTTTAGATAATGTGGCCTACAAAACTGAACACAGTACTCCAGGTAAAGTCTCACCATGGATCTGTATAACGGTAGTATAACTTCAGGCTTTCGGCTGATAAAGCTCCTTCTGATGCAACCAAGCATTTGTCTAGCCTTTGCTGAAACTTTCTCCACCTGATTGGCAACTTTCATGTCTTCCCGGATGATTACTCCCAAGTCCCATTCTGCTACAGTTCTTGTTATGTTTTTCATCATTCAGGGTGTATTTCCACTACTAAGGTGCATCACCTTACATTTTTTGGCATTAAAATTCAGTTGCCAAGTTCTGGACCATTGTTCCAGTAAAAGCAGGTTAATCAAAAAGCGCAATAACAACTATTGCTATGGGTGAGGTCATGGCCAGATTTGAGACTTTGCTACCCATAGACATGGTTGGAAAGAGAGAAGATCCCCAAGGGTGGCCCTGCCCAGGTTTTCCCCTTCTGTATATATGACTTTGTCCTTCTAACAATTAAATTTCACCTCCTCTGGGGAGATGTGTATCAACTTTCTCTCTTGCACTTCACTATTCCTCCCCCCTCCGTGCCCCCACTGATGTGATCCCCCTTTCCCCTTCAGCTATTCCTGCCCCCAAATCTCTGTTCACTGATGCATATTCTGGGGTGTCCCCTGTCTCCTTTCTCACTTTTCCCTCAGCAGAGTCCCAAGTCCTCTGATCACAGAGAGGTACAGGCTGAGTGGTGTGCATTTCTACGTCTCCCCTCCTGTTTCTTCACAGCTACTGCTCTATTGACACAGAGGAGGAGGCTTGGGAAGTCATGTCTGAGCAGAAAACAATTATTTTACTCCCTTATTAGACTCTCTTCTCCTGTGTCTCTTCATACCATGCTTGCATTATCTGTCTCAGCCTTTCCACCTTCCAACCTGTGGAAGAAGATGGAATGGGTGGGTGAAGCTGTTTTATGATCCATTCATTCCAAATTTTAACACTTAAAAATTTAAGGGACCCCTGATTGAAGTAAAAAAAAAAAATAGAAAATACCATACGTTTATGTCCCTCCCCTCTCTCATCCACTTCCTCCTCTCCCCATGTATCCAAAGCATGAAGACAACAGTAGCAGCAGTTAGCACAGTGCCCTGTATGCCAGAGTGTACTCACAGACCCCGGAATTCTGCATGGGTTTCCATTCTAAGAGGAAACCCAGAGAAGAGGAGGGAATCTGTCTTATGAACCTTCACTGACTCATAGGCTCCATGGTTACTGCTGGCATAGGGTCACGGTGAAGATCCGGAAAGGGATGGAGCTGGAGCAGTACTGTTTCTGTGACCTCATCCACTGTTAATGTGACCTACATTTTGGGAACCACTGCTAAGTTAGGGCTGGAGTAGTAAAGGGTAGTGCACAGGTCTGAGGATCAGATGGTACCGTCAAACTCAACTGCTTATGTTGTCTATTCCTAAATCTGGGCCCGGGGTGAGGCAGTTGAAAGAAAAATAACATTTTACAATTAACAAAATCATTCTGCACTCATTAATCACACATCGATTGGTTATATCTTGAATGGAAAATTATGTCCCTTATGCGACTGTCTCATGTATTAAGTATCAGACTACCCAGATATTCCAAGAACAATATAATTATACATGGAAAACAATTAAATTTATTGATAAACTAACAGATGTTCCTATAATAAAATCTACTTTACAGTCCTTATGGTTAAACTCCAAGACTCAAGTGGGCGGTGTTGGGATTGCCTGGAAGAATTGGATGCAGGCCAGTATTCAAACATTGGATGATGTTATATCTAATGAGAAACTGCTGGATTTTTCACGACTACAACAATCATTTGGCATTTTAAAATCTCAACAGTATAGGTGGTTGCAGTTGAAGCAGGTTATTCAGAGTGGGTTCCCTGAATGGAAAAGTTTAAAAACTTATTATAGGTTGCAGATCCTTTGCTATCAGACAGATTTAGTAGGACACCAAGCCGCTCAGTGGTATAAATTAATTTCAGAATTTTTGAATAAGAAGCCAAAAAATAGTCTTAGAGACATTTGGAGCATCGAGATAAAACAGTATATTTCTGCATCTCGATGGCCATGAATTTGGTCTTGGAGGTTAAGATGTATAGCATCAGCATCTATAAGACAAACATGGTTGTTTTTGTTGCATAGGATTTTTTGGACCCCAGTTCGGTTACAAAAACTTGATAATTCAAAATCTAATAGATGCTGGCATTGTCATATTAATATAGGGACGTTGGATCATCTGTTATATTTTTGGTCCAATGAAACTTAATTTCTGGAGGTCAATTTGGGGACAGATCAATCTTATATTAGAATCATCTATTCCTTTATCATATGAAGCCATTATTTGTGGTACGTTGTTACAGGTAAAGCCTGTGTTAGATAAATACAAAAGCTGTCTTTTACTTATCCTGAGGTTAAAATGATTGCAGCAAAAGAGAAGAAACTAAAGACCGAAGCACAGGGAAAGGAAAGAAGGACAACAAAATACCAGGATCTAAATTGCATATATATTAATGAAAGGAGCCTAAGAAACAAAATGGGGGAACTAGAAGCCGTGGTCGATGCAGAAGACATAGACATCATTGGAATCTCTGAAACATGGTGGAATGAGGAAAACAAATGGGATACAGCACTGCCGGGGTACAAGCTCTATCGCCAGGACAGGTCAGGACAAAAAGGAGGTGGAATAGCCCTATACATAAAAGAAAGCATACAATCGACAAGAATGGACACAGCAGAGACAACCAACAAGCTGGAATCTCTATGGGTTAAAATACCGGGAAGGAAAGGGCCAGAAATAAAGATGGGCCTATACTATCATCCACCTGGGCAAACCGGAGATATCGATGAGGAAATGGAAGCTGAGATGAAGCGAGAATGCAAAAGCGGCAACACGGTTATTATGGGAGACTTCAACTACCCCGGGATAGACTGGAGTCTTGGAAGCTCAAAATGCGCTAGGGAGACAGAATTCCTGGAGGCTACACAAGATTGCTTCATGGAGCAGCTTGTTAGAGAACCGATGAGAGGAAATGCCACTCTGGATCTAATCCTAAATGGGTTAAGGGGACCTGCAAAGGAAGTAGAAGTAGTGGGACCGTTGGGAAACAGCGATCATAATATAATCAAGTTCAAGGTTGAGGTAGGAGTACCGAAAGGAAAGAGAACCATAGCGACAACTTTTAAGTTCAGGAAAGAAAACTACGAAGCAATGAGTAAAATGGTAAGGAAGAAACTTAAGAACACTTCCAAAAAATGGCAAATGGTAAATCATACCTGGTCTTTCTTCAAGGACAAGGTGAGCGAGGCTCAAAATCTGTATATCCCTAGATTCAGAAAGGGGTGCAAAGAGAGTCGAACAAAAGACCCGGCGTGGATAACCAAAATAGTGAAGGAAGCGATAGGCAATAAGAAAAATTCATTCAAGAAATGGAAAAAGGACAAAACCGAGGGGAACTGGAAAGAGCAAGGGAAGTATCAAAAAGAATGTCACCATGTGGTTCAAAAAGCCAAAAGAGAGTATGAAGAGAGGCTAACAAGGGAAGCAAGAAATTTCAAATCGTTCTTTAGATATGTTAAAAGGAAGCAGCTGGCTAGAGATGAGGTGGGACCGCTGGACGACGGAGACAGGAAGGGAGTGGTGAAGGAGGAGAAGGTAGTGGCAGAAAGGCTTAACATGTTCTTCTCGTCTGTATTTACAAACAAGGACATGTCCAACATACCGGAACCTGAGCAATTCTTCAATGGAAGTCAAGCAGAAAAATTAACATCCATGGAAGTGAGCCTTGAGGATGTGCGCAGGCAGATAGAAAAACTAAAAACTGACAAATCCCCGGGTCCAGACGGCATACATCCAAGGGTTCTGAAGGAATTAAAGGAGGAGATAGCGGAACTACTGCAGCAAATTTGCAACTTATCCTGAAAACAGGCATGATCCCAGAGGATTGAAAGATAGCCAACGTTACGCCCATCTTTAAAAAGGGATCAAGAGGTGACCCGGGAAATTACAGGCCGGTGAGCCTGACCTCAGTTAAAAGAAAACATCGATAAAACACTGATAAAAGAAAACATTGATGAACATTTTGAAAGAAATGAGCTTCTGATAACCAGCCAACATGGTTTCTGCAAGGGGAGATCGTGCCTAACGAACTTATTGCACTTCTTCAAAGGCATTAACAAACGGATGGACAAAGGAGACCCCATAGACATCATATATCTAAATTTCCAAAAGGCCTTTGACAAGGTGCCCCATGAACGTCTACTCCGGAAACTGAAGAACCATGGGGTGGAAGGAGACGTACATAGATGGATCAGAAACTAGTTGGAGGGTAGAAAACAGAGAGTAGGAGTGAAGGGCCACTACTCGGACTGGAGGAGGGTCACGAGTGGTGTTCCGCAGGGCTCAGTGCTTGGGCCGCTGCTATTTAATATCTTCATAAATGATCTAGAAACAGGGATGAAGTGTGAGATAATAAAATTTGCGGACGACACCAAACTATTTAATGGAGCTCGGACTAAAGAGGACTGCGAAGAATTGCAAAGGGACTTGAACAAACTAGGAGAATGGGCGACGAGATGGCAGATGAAGTTCAACGTTGAGAAATGTAAAGTATTACATGTGGGAAGCAGAAGCTCGAGGTACAATTATACGATGGGAGGGATATTATTGAAAAAAGTACCCAGGAAAGGGACATGGGGGTAATGGTGGACATGACAATGAAGCCGATGGCACAGTGTGCAGCCGCCGCTAAGAGAGCGAATAGAATGCTAGGGTTAATCAAGAAGGGTATTACAGCCAGAAAGAAAGAAGTTATCCTGCCGTTGTTTCAGGCGATGGTGCACCCGCATTTGGAGTACTGCGTCCAATATTGGTCGCTGTACCTTAAGAAGGATATGGCGTTACTTGAGAGGGTTCAGAGGAGAGCGACACGTCTGATAAAAGGTATGGAAAACCTGTCATACGCTGAGAGATTGGAGAAACTGGGTCTCTTTTCCCTGGAGAAGAGGAGACTTAGAGGGGATATGATAGTCATGAAGGGCATAGAGAAAGTGGAGAGGAACAGATTCTTCAAACTTTTGAAAAATAAAAGAACAAGAAGGCACTCGGAAAAGCTGATAGGGGACAGATTCAAAACGAATACTAGGAAGTTCTTTTTTACCCAACGTGTGGTGGACACCTGGAATGCGCTTCCAGAGGACATAATAGGGCAGAGTACGGTACTGGGGTTTAAGAAAGGATTGAACAATTTCCTACTGGAAAAGGGGATAGAGGGGTATAGATAGAGGATTACTGCACAGGTCCTGGACCTGTTGGGCTGCCACGTGAGCGGATTGCTGGGCGTGATGGACCTCAGGTCTGACCCAGTAGAGGCATTGCTTATGTTCTTATGTTCTGACAGAAATAGCTATTCAAATGATCACGAGAAACTGGAAATGTCATGACAGACTTAATTACACATTCTGGTGGACAAGTGTGTGTAACACATACAAATATAAAAGAATGAACGCGGAATGCTTGGGTTTTAGTAATGCATTTAATAAAATATGGAGCTCGTTGACTGCATTTGTTAATACGCAATAATAGTAATGTATTTTTCTTTCTTAGATTTCCTTACACATCCAGGGTGGGGGGGGAGGGGGGAAGGATAGTTTGAGGAGTTAATTATTTGAGTCTAATGCTATATAAATAATATGATTTAATGTATTCATAATTGAGAGGGGGTGGGGGAAATGGTTGTTTTTGCTATTCTATTTGTGTATTGTGGTGCATTTTATATAATCTTCTAATGTTATATTATTTGTAATGCACTGTTAAAGTTTGAAAAACAATAAAGAATTTATAAAAAAAAAAAAAAAATCATTCTGCACTACTCTACTTTCTACGACTATATTCTGGTACAATTTTCTAATGATCAAGTTATCAGCTAGCTCTGGGTCATCAGGGTTGGGCTCAGCCACTCCAGGTTTTACCCTTACTGTATCTTTGAATTTGCATCCTCCTGATTTTCTGGAGCCACAAGTCCACTGAGGCAAAAATGATTGCTGATGATCAATAAATCACAGTCTGACCACATGATCCCTCTAGGAAAAAGTGCTATACTGCTGTTGTATACCGAAATGCAAATTTTACTGTGATTCATTTTTGTTGTGGATTGTGCCCTATGACATTGCTTGGATTTTTGTATCTTTATGATAATGCAAAAACAGGATGATAGGGCCAAGCTACTTCTCATTTCTTTACACTGTACATAAGAAACCCTTCTCAGTGAAGCTTACATTCTGGTCAAGAGTAAAGAGCAACACCAGGATGGGGATTACGGGAATCCCACTGGCATGGAAGAAGTTGCCGTGGGAGTGTGGTCAAAATCTCTGGTGATTCCAGAACGAAACTTGGAATGCACTGAGAGAGGCAATTGGAGCACCAGAATGATGCTTGGGATGTTGGAGAGAAGTAGTAGGAGCGCCAGAATGGGACCTGGAATGTCCAGAGAGACAGCCAGAACAATAGGCTAATGCTTAGAATACTCAATGGTTGAACAGTGAATACCATCCCAAAAAACACAGGAGGCGGTTGGGAGGAAATAGGGCTACATAAAGGTGGTTAATAATTCCAACTAAATAATAACTTTGACTCCTGCGGGTACAGGTGGGGATGGAGGAGATTAATTGTGGGGATGAAATGGATCTTAATGAGTATGGGCTAGATTCCATTGGGGATGGGCAAAATTTCTGAGCCACAAACAAGATAAATTGGCAGCCTCAGGAAATGTATTTATTTAATACAGTGAACATAGCTAATAAGATTATAATTGGATAAAACAGGATTTAAGAGTTTAAAAGGTAGATAATCAAGTAGTACTATATATGAGTCAATTGAGTCCAGTATGATAATTAGCACAGGCTGGATTAGGAAGACCAGGTAGCCAGGGTGTGGGGTCATTACTATATAACTCACACCCTGTGGTTCATGTTTCCTGCATGTACTCAGTACTACTCACAACCTGAACTGTCTGTCTGGTATCCCCCTTCTCCTGTTTACAAAGTAAACAATATCATTACTATTGTTCAATAGCATGGTTTAAGTACCAGGGATTTCCTTGCGAGATCTTACTGCTGTGAAACAGTCATAAGTGTAAGTTGCATAGTTTCAGACTAATACACAGAGAAATGCCCTCCGATCAAAATTGTACGACTGGAATTCCATAAGGTCTGCTTAAATTTGTAAGAATGGCGTGGTATGCTTTCTTATGGGCTTGGAAATTCTCAAGATCCACAACATCAAAAGATATTGGAACATAAGGATCAACTTCCTATGTGCTCCTGTGAGGAGAAAAAAAAGACACCCAGGCCCACCTTATGGGAAGTCTCACAGTTACCCAACAGGGTAATACTGGATATTGATATGTGTGGCACGGGGCGGTGAAAGGCCTTGTCCCCATACCCGCGGCAACCAGTTAATTTTTGCCCCCATTCCGGCAGGTTATTGCGTCATTCTCTAATATAAAGACAAACTGCAGACCTCGCAGTACACCCTAAAGAAAGCCACAGCATGATGGCTGAAATGTTGGTTCTACCTACCCACACGCGGTGAGACCTGGACAACTGCAACAATCAGTTTCATTTATGGTATTAACATAGAACAAAAAGATATTAACACAGAACAAAATCTTTTTCCACAGAAATGAAAATGGTAAAAACAGAGGGCATAATTTGAGGTTGAGGGGTGGTAGGTTTAAGAGCAATGTTAGGAAGTTCTTCTTTCCAAAGTGGGTGGTTGATGCCTGGAATGCGTTCCCAAGGGTGATGATGGAGAGGAAAATGGTGATAAGAGTTCCAAAAAGCATAGAATAAACAAAGAGGATCTCTAATCAGAAAATAATGGGTATATATTGAAGAACTAAGGCCAGTACTGGACAGACTTGAACGGTCAGTGTCCATTCAGTTGAGGATGGACTGGGATGGTTTAGATGGGCTGGCGTGAGCTTTGACAGAGACTCCAGTAGATGAAACCTAAGCACAGTAGCGGGCAGAGCTCTGGGTTTCTGGCCCAGAAATATCTAAGAAAAAGGACAAATTAATTAAAACCATGAATTCATAGTTGGGCAGACTGGATGGACCATTTGGGTCTTTATCTGCCATCATTTACTATGTTACTACTTGAAAGGGTCCAAAGAAGAGTGACTAAAATGGTTAAGGGGCTGGAGAAGTTGTCGTACAGTGAGAGATTAGAGAAACTTGGCCTCTTCTCCCTTGAAAAGAGGAGACTGAGAGGGGACATGATCGAAACATTCAAGATACTGAAGAGAATAGACTTAGTAGATAAAGACAGGTTGTTCACCCTCTCCAAGGTAGGGAGAACAAGAGGGCACTCTCTAAAAGGGGATAGATTCCGTACAAACGTAAGGAAGTTCTTCTTTATCCAGAGAGTGGTGGAAAACTGGAACGCTCTTCCGGAGGCTGTTATAGGAGAAAACACCCTCCAGGGATTCAAGACAAGAGTTTGACCTAAGGGCCACCGCGGGAGCAGACTGCTGGGCACAATGGAGCACTGTTCTGACCCAGCAGCCGCAATTCTTATGTTATGTTCTTACTATGGTTTTAATTTCTGCCAAAACCAAGGAACCAATTTTGGTTGCAGACTCGGTTTCAGCAGGGCTCTAAGGTGCCTACATTTTGGCAACTTGTTATAGAATTCCTTCCTATACATACAGTACATGTAAATTCAGTTCCCTGCTTTTATTTATAAAGCTTTAATACCATATAATTCTCCCAAATTTTTAAGATCTAATGACCAACTTTTGTTGGTCATTCCTACTCTCAAAATTATCAACACTCGAAGGCAATTTATTTTTACTTTTACGGCGCCTCAGACATGGAATTCACTCCCACTATATTTAAGAGAGGAGAAGAATCTGGAAAAATTTAAGAGCCAACTTAAGAGCTTTCTTTTTAAAGATGCGTTCAATATCTAATTGAAATGTTAATTTGCTCTTTCGTTTGCTCTTTTATCTATTCTTATTTTTAATTACTTATTTGTCCTCCTACTCCTATTTTGTTTTACCTTTAATTGTTGATTCTTTCCTATCTAAAATTGTATTTCTACCCCTCCTGTCCTATTGTATGCTTGTTCTGTTTTAATTAGTTTGTTTTTGTGATTTATACCCTTGTTAATGATATTGTCCATTTTATGTATATTTTTAGAAATTTATTTTACCATGTGTACATCGCTTAGTATTTGGAATAGACGATTAATCAAATAATAAATAAACTTGAAACTCATACATAGAAGTAGTGACTATCTGTATTACGTGCCAACACTGGCGCTTCAATTAATCAACCCCCTCATACTTGTTAGAACACATATTTTCCTTAAGTGTGTGCAGCTAACTATTGCTACTGTGTTGCAGGTAGACACACCAGATGATTCACAGCTGGTTAGACAATGAGACTGAGTTGTCTCTGTCTGATCTATGTATAGTGATCTGTCAACATCCAACCTGAGACACTGGTTAGACATCCATTGCTCTGTTCAGCCCTAAGGCACAGTAACTAAGATTCAGTTTTGTTTTACAGAGAGCCTGATAGGAGATAACCCTGCTCTCACTATGTAACACAATTTTTTTTTCCTGGGCAGTAAGTGTAATTTCCTAATTGCTCATGCCTAAAAAGTATGGGAAATGTCTGCTATTTCCATAAAACTTTGCTTTTGTGACCAGGAAAGTCAAATTTTGCAATTTACCTATTTAAAATGAGAAAATGCCAAATTTTCATCTTTCTTTTCTTATATGTAGAAATAAAACAAAAACATACCATGCAGGAAGATATAGGGGAAGACTCACCGGATCACAGGCAAGACAGATCGAAAGGGACACAAGAGGGCAGGAAATGCAAGAAAAGAACAGGCCGCAAACTCAAGTACATGTACACGAATGCAAGGAGCCTAAGGAATAAGATAGGTGAATTAGAAGCTATGGCACAAAAAGATAACGTTGACATCATCGGCATCACGGAAACATGGTGGATTGAGGAAAACATCTGGGACACTGTGCTACCAGGATACAGACTATACCGCAGAGACAGAGTGGCTAAAAAAGGTGGGGACATTGCCATATACATCAAAGAGGGAATTGAATCTACTGGAGAGACTACACCACAACTGACGGATAAATTAGAATCTCTATGGGTCAAAATTCCGGGACCAAATGGACTGAAAACGAAGATTGGCATCTACTACCGACCCCCAGGGCAGTCCGAAGAAATTGATGGAGAAATGACAGACGAGATTAAACGCAGCTTCAAGGGAGGCAACACAGTTATCATGGGTGACTTCAACTATCCGGGGATAGACTGGAACCTAGGCACTTCTGGCTGCGCTAGGGAGACCAAGTTCCTGGATGCTGTAGGCAATTGCTTCCTGGAACAACTTGTAAAGGAAAATACAAGAGGAAATGCAATTCTGGACTTAATTCTAAATGGACTGTGAGGACTGGCACAAGGTGTAGAAGTAGAAGGGACGCTGGGAAACAGCGATCACAATATGATCCGCTTCGACCTGGATGCAGGGGAGAAACATCGGTCCAGAACGTCGGCCACGGCGCTGAGCTTCCGAAAAGGGAATTACGAAGGGATGAGTCTCATGGTAGGGAAGAAGATCGAGAAAAGGATAAGCACTGTAAAAACGCTAAAGCAAGCTTGGTCCCTTTTTAAGGACACAGTCACCAAGGAACAAAATCTATATATACCACATATCAACAAAGGATCCAAGAGGAAAAAGAACCGGCGTGGCTCATGAGGTGAAGGAAGTGATCAGAGACAAGAAAACTTCGTTTAAGAAATGGAAAAGGTAAAAAACGGACGAAAACTGGAATAAGCACAAACAACATCAACACAGGTGCCATAAGGCGGTATAAGGGGCAATATGAGACTACGAGGAAAAAACAGCCATGGAGGCGAAAAACTTCAAGCTGTTCTTTCGATATATTAAGGGGAAACGATCCGCGAAGGAAGCAGTGGGACCATTGGATGACCATGGAATAAAGGACAAAGAAATTGCAGACAAACTGAACACATTTTTTGCATCTGTATTTATCGAAGAGGATATACACAGCATACCAGAACCCATCAGGCTGGAAATGAAGACGGGAAACTGACAGGGTTGATGGTCAGTCTAGAAGAGGTATGCAGGCAGATTGATAGACTTAAGAGCGATAAATCCCTGGGACCAGATGGCATCCATCCGAGGGTCATCAAGGAACTGAAAAGGACTATAGCTAAACTGCTTCAACTAATAGCCAATCTGTCGATCAAATCGAGAAAGATTCCGGAAGACTGGAAGGTGGTGAATGTTACGCCGATCTTCAAAAAAGGTTCGAAGGGAGATTCGGGAAACTACAGACTGGTGAGTCTGACCTCAGTAATGAGAAAAATGTCAGAGGCGCTGATAAAGGAGTGCATCATTGATCACCTTGATGGACACGGTTTAATGAGGACCAGCACGGTCTCAGCAAAGGCAGATCTTGCCTGACGAACTTGCTGCACTTCTTCGAGGGAGTAAACAGGTGGATAGACAAGGGCGACCCGGTCAACATTGTATATCTGGATTTTCAGAAGGTGTTTGACAAAGTTCCACATGAACGACTACTTTGGAAAATTGCAAGCCATGGAATCGAGGGTGAAATCCTCACGTGGATTAAAAACTGGCTGGAGCATAGGAAACATAGAGTGGGGGTAAATGGACAATACTCAGACTGGAAGAGTGTCACCAGCGGAGTGACGCAGGGCTCGGTGCTTGGACCCGTGCTCTTCAACACTTTATAAACGATCTGGACATTGATAAGACGAGTGAGGTGATTAAATTTGCGGACGATACGAAGTTATTCAGAGTAGTGAAGACACAGGGGGATTGCGAAGATCTACAAAGTGACATAATCAAGCTCGAAAAATGGGCATCGACATGGCAAATGAGGTTCAACGTGGATAAGTGCAAAGTGATGCATGTCGGTAACAAAAATCTCATGCACGAATACAGGATGTCTGGGGCAGTACTTGGAGAGACCTTCCAGGAAAAAGACTTAGGAGTTCTAATCGACAAGTCGATGAAGCTGTCTGCACAATGCGCTGTGGTGGTAAAAAGGGTGATCAGAATGCTAGGAATGATAAAGAAGGGGATCACGAACCGATCGGAGAAGGTTATCATGCCGCTGTACTGGGCCATGGTGTGCCCTTACCTGGAGTACTGCGCCCAGCACTGGTTACTGTGCATGAAGAAGGACACGGTATTACTCAAAAGGGTCCAGAGAAGAGTGACTAAAATGGTTAAGGGGCTGGAGGAGTTGCCGTACAGTGAGAGATTGGAGAAACTGGGCCTCTTCTCCCTTGAAAAAAGGAGACTGAGAGGAGACATGATTGAAGTATTCAAAATACTGAAGGGAATAGACTTAGTAGATAAAGACAGACTGTTCACTCTCTCCAAGGTAGGGAGAATGAGAGGGCACTCTCTATAGTTGAAAGGGGATAGATTCCGTACAAACGTAAGGAAGTTCTTCTTCACCCAGAGAGTGATGGAGCACTGAAACACTCTTCTGGAGTCTGTTGTAGGGGAAAACATCCTCCAGGGTTTCAAGACTAAGCTGGATAAGTTCCTGCTAAACTGGGACGTACGCAGGTGAGGCTGGATTCATTTAGAGCACTGGTCTTTGACCCGGGGGCTGCTGTGTGAGCGGATTGCTGGGCAGGATGGACCACTGGTCTGACCCAGCAGCAGCAATTCTTATGTTCTTATACATAAGAATTGGACTATCTTAATGTAGATTATGATTAGGTTTCGAAGGTAACCCGTCCTTCCCGACAAAACAAAATTCTTCCTAGCCACCCCCAATGACAAAATCAAAAACAACTCTATTCAATTGAAAGGAATTACTTTCCCTATTGAACCCACCCTAAAAATTCTGGGAGTCACTCTGGACAAAAATTTATCCTTAGAAAACCACACTGAACACATGGTCAAGAAAAGCTTCTCCGTACTATGGAAACTACGCACAATAAAAAAATACTTTGACGACTCCGCTTTCCGTCTACTGGTTCAATCTTCCATCCTCAGCACTCTTGACTACTGCAACATCATTTACCTAAACTCCACGAAGAAAACCACCAGGAGATTAAAATTAATCCAAAACACCGCCGTGCGTCTCATCTTCGGCCTAAAGAAATGGGAACATGTCACCCCCTTCTACCACCAACTACACTGGCTGCCATTCGATTCAAGAGTCCTTTTCAAGTTTGCATGCTTCTGCTACAAATCGGTTAATGGTGCTACTCCAAGCTACATCAACCCCCACTTTAACCTCTATCACGTAAACAAGAAATCCCGTAGAACTCAACTATTCGCCTTCCCCTCGCTAAAACTCTGCCACTATAAAAGATTCATAGACAAAACCTTCGCCTACCAAGCAGCCAAGCTCAACACATGGCTGGCCCAAATGATCCTCGAAGCCCCCTCCTACTTCGACTTCAGAAAATCTCTCAAAACTTACCTTTTCAGCAAACAAGACCTCTAACGGCCCTACCCGCTCACATTTTCCTCTCCCCCCCCAGCATTCACCCCCCCTTTTTTCAGCTCCTCTCTTCCACGTCTTCAACAACCTCCCCCATCCTCGGTCAATTTCAGTTTTTACTTGTTACTGAACTGCTTTATTTTATTTGTTTGTAAATCTGCTAGATAACGTAGATCCTTTTGAATTGATGTAAACCGCCTAGAACTCGCTGGGTATGGCGGTATATAAAAAATAAAATTATTATTATTATTATTATTTCCTCCGATCAGCTAAATCATAAACTTCTTTATCCTCCCTCTTTTACAAAAGTGCAATAGCGGTTTTCAGCACAGGCTGGCGCGCTGAATGTTCTGCGCTGTTCCCGACACTCATAGAAACTCTATGAGTGTCAGGCACACTGCAGAGCATTCAGCGTGCCAGCCTACACTAAAAACCGCCCGGTATAACTACATCCTAGTCATGGTTCTCCATGAAATAAGTGTCTGTGATTGCCACTATATCCAACTCATCTTCTTCCATCACAGTTTCTAGATTCAGAATCTTGTTTCCTATATTTCAAGCATTAGTACTGTATATACTGCTATCCAGACATTGCCCCCTTTTCCCATCCGTGTGGAAGTATTCAGTGATTTACTTACCTGAAAGGCTTATACTCATCTGGGGGGGGATCACCCTGCCCCACCACTATTAGTTTAAAGCCCTCTTCAGTAGCTTAACCAGCCTGCAGCTGAAGACACTTCTTCCCTTCTTTGATAGATGTATACCATCCCTGCTCAGCAGCCCTTGGAAAATCATCCCATGGTCTAGAAATCCAAAACGCTCTCGATGACACCATCCACATAGTCACACATTCATTTCCAGGATGTGTGCTTCTCTGATCTGGCCCTTATCCTCAACAGGGAGGATGGACGAGAATACCCGACTGCTTCACCTTCTCTCCCAGAGCCATGAAGTCACTTTTGATACATTTGCAGGGTGTTATGCCTATGGCCAGACGATAACTGAAACTCAGCATACTACGTGACATGTCTCCTCAAGTCTCCTTATTTGCTATCATCCTGACCAACGTGAACTTTGTTACCAAGAGCACACTGTGGGTGCTGTTTCATTGTCTTGGATCTTGCAAAAACTCATCTGCCAGACTGCTGTCCTCAACCTTGTTTACCCTGAGACAACTTACTTCAGCATCTTGGTGTGTGTACTGTGATAAGAGCCCACCTGTGTATAACAACTTAAGCATCTTGGTGTGTGGAATAAAGGTCAAACAGCGGTTAACCTCCCAGCTGGAAGATAAGAGGGACACGTGTTGTTTTTTGCAGAGACAGAGACAGGGCAAAGGTAGTGTGGGAAAAAGGTATATAAGAAACACTGGGACGGTACCAAAATGAATCTTGCTGCAGCCGTGGACTGTACCTTTCCCTTGATTGTCTAAGATTCCCGATCAGTATTGGAGAGGGGCGTGGCAGACATGAACAAGTATTCTGTTTGGTGTATATAGATATTCTCTACTTATATCTTGTATATTATCTGATGCCTATCTGCATTATTTGGTATTATCTGATGTTTATGCAATAAAGAATCATATTACTCTGAAGCTTTGTTGGGAGTGACTTCTACATACCCTTGTTAGATAAATATGTGGCAGTACACAGGGGTACCTGGAATATCATTATTGGCAACGTGGATGAGCTGCATCGGTTAATAGTCATCAGGCTTCATGAGTCTTGGCAATCTCTCTGCAACATTCTGGATTTTGACACCAGGCAGACGGCATACCTCCTAGGACATCATGTCTGGTCTGCAGATGGACGCTTCTCAGAAGGGAATTGCCAACTACCACAACCTTATGCCTCCTAGTGGTCATGGATCCAGCAATTTTGGAGATTTCAAGCTTTGGGCATTCCTCTCCCTGGGATGCTCTCATCTCCTCCACTTCCAGGGCAGCATACCAGTTCTTCAGTTCAAGGGCAGGTGAAGTCACAGTACCAATCTTGCAGGGTTCTGTATTCTGGGTCCAGCTTTCTTCCCTCAGCACAGCCTCTTCTTCCCCACTGTTGGAAATCTTTGATACCTCGTGAACCATTTCATCGATGTACCTCTCATTCTCATGGATGCTTCTCAGTCTTGACACCTCCTCTCTCAGTTCCTTTACTTCCTTCATGACGGATTCAAACTGAAGACAGCTTGCACATGGAACCACTCCCTCTGCCTGGATAACATTTTCTGTCTGCACAGAGATAGAAGCTGTAACCTGAGCAGCAGCTTTGGTGACACGATGTTTTCCAGGCATACTGTGGTTGCAGAAGTACTTACACCTGGAAGAAAAAAAATAAAGAACAGAAAAATCCTACCAATGCAATGCCATGTTCCTGGTCGGCTGAAGAGCCAAGAAAGCTCCGCCTTGAAGTTGATGCAGTGAAAGCTGTGACCTCTTTTGAATTATCAAGTACTCAAATTCATTTATTGGGGTCCATGTCAGAAGCACTCTTAAAGACTGAAGGTTTTTAACTTTGAAACTATTTGGAAGGCAATTTCTGTCTTGCAGTCTTCACTGGGGATTCAGATACATAATTTAACTACTCACAGTGCAGCAGTCTTCTCTGAGAATTTGGACATTAAAAAGAGAATAACTGAAATGAAAACCAAAATAGATGATTATGGGACAAAATTAGAAACTTTGGAAATAAGGAGCCAAATTTGGATGAAAGATAGTGGGAGTATACGATTTAAAATAGAAAACCTGGAAAATGCTGTCTGAAGACATAACCTCAGACTGATTAATTTTCCCATGGTATTTCCAGTTAATGCTCAAGAGAAGTTTAAATGTTATTTAACGGAAGTGTTAAAAGTTCCAGAAACTTCATATCCTCCTTTCAAAAATATATTAGCTTTCTGAAAAGAAAAAAGTCTGGTTCTAATCAGCAGGTGTTATCTGCTGATAGTCTGGACCTAACTAAGGTTCCGATTCACTAAAGTCAGAGATCATTGCTAAACCTGTTTGCACAGGTTTAGCGACGATCACTGCTACCTACCCAATTCACTAAATGGCCCATCGTGTGTTTTTCCCCATTGTCTGATCTGATCCAACCCATGCAGATTAGTAATACCCCATGCAAAATAGCCAAGCAATTGATTCACTAACATTTGCTTGGCTATTTTGAATCGGGTTTTACTATCCTAAAACCCAAGTGCATGTATTACACCTGCAAAATATCTGGTCAATAAAAAAGAAAAGAAAAAAAAGCCTCCCTCACTGAACCCAAAAAATGGCAGATGCTCCCATCTTACTCGTGCAAATATGGCAAGAGGAATTCCAACTCCCTCCTGCCCTTGGGACTCCCCCCCCCACGGCCATCAGCCTGGCCATACCCCCCTGTATCTGTAAGTTGGGAGCAGGAGGGGTGCTCAGTCCTTCCTGCTCCTCCAGCGACGCAATAAGGGCCATAAGCCCTGCCCTGGTGCATCATATGATGCACAGGGAGGGGCCTAAGGCCCTGATTGGCTCAGGCACCTCAGGATCCTCCCTTGGGAGGGGCCTGAGGCACCTGAGCCAGAGACTTCTTTAGGAAGGCGCCTAAGGAAGTCCCTGATTGGCTCAGGTGACTCAGGTGAGGCACCCAAGCCAATCAGGGCCTTATGCCCCTCCCTGTGTATCACATGATGAACCAGGGCGGGGCCTAAGGCTCACATTGCATCGCTGGAAGAGGAGGAACTGAGCATCCCTTCTGCTCCCAACTTACAGGTATGTGGTGTGGGCTGGGCTGGGCCGATGGCCCCAATGGCAGGAGGGAGTTGGCATCCCTCCTGCCATATCTAATAGGGGGGCCAATGGCAGGAGGGAGTGGGCGTCCCTCCTACCATATTTTTAAGCCAGGTGTTCAGCAGGCGGGCGTTTGGCTGGCCGCAGGCGGAGGAGGGTGCCGATGACAGGAGGGGACTGGGCATCCCTCCTGCCATAAATTCAGCGGGTGGGTGACAGAAGTCCTGACAGCAGGCTGCTTCTCCGGTCACTATTGCCAGGACTCTGCACCGACTCACTGAGCAATTGAATTGGGGAGTTTGCATGCTAATGATTTGCACCTCCATGCAAATCATTTGCATGCAAAAAAGATAGTGAATCAATCGCTGTTTCAAAATCAGCCAGAGAATTGGCCAACAGCGATTGAATCGCTATCTTTAGTGAATCTGGACCTAATTTCCTTGAGAGGTCTGACATGGAAGCTCTAGTTCTGGCTACATTATTGGTTCAGTTTCTTATAGATTCTGACAGCTTGGTTGCTTAAATTGGGTTTTTTTTTATTTTTAAGAAGTTTTTATTGGAACTCAGGAGCAATACAACAAGCCAAGAACTGTTACAAAATGTTACAATGACAGAAAATCAGAATGCAAACAAGAGCCAAATTAAGAACTCCCAAGTTAACAAGATCCAACAAATACGGATAGCTAACTTCCAATATTTGTACAAAAATTTTGTTACTTTTTGTTATATGCTATATGGAGAAATCCACCACCCCCCTCCAACAACCCACTCAGATCCACACAACAAAAAATATTCATGAATATTCTTGAGAGATATTTGCATGTATTGCTTCCACTGCATGCAAATCTCTTTCATGAGTATTCATTGTGGATATCTTGAAAATCTAACTGGCTGGAGTTCCTCCAGGACCAGGTTTGGGAACCACTGGATTAATCCATTGGCATTTACTGTATTTTGAGATGACTTAATCTAAAGATTTCTTGCTGTCTAGCTCATTGCCCTTCTTGTAGATTTTGTCCTCAAGAGGTAAACTGGTTTTCCCAATTATAGCTTGGAAGACTTAGTAGTAAAGTTTATTCCGTGGGGAAGGGACAACTTCATTTGACAGTTTTAGAAACTTATGAAGGCGTTGTGGTTTAGTGGTTACAGCATAGAAATATGAGTCAGAAGATTTGGGAGCCTGACTATGTTTATTGAATAGTCATTGAATAGTCATTGAATAGTCATTGTGAGAATATTAAGAAACAGTAGCAGTTCCTTATTCCCTCTTTTTGCCCCTCATGGACCCTTAGATCGTCTGACCAGAACTTGCTTTCCATTCCTTCTATTAAGGAATTTTTCTACACCAGGAAAACCAACTTTTCTGTAGTTGCTCCTACCTTATAGAATGCACTGCCATCTCAAATCTGCCACGAGAAATCAATCGATAAATTTAAGACTAAATTAAAAACATTCTTATTTCAAGATGCGTTCTCTTGCTCATGAATATAACCTATTCTTAAACACGCCAACTGCTTTCAAGAAGTGCTCCCATTCCTAATGTTTTATCCTCTACCTCCTCATTTCCTTTCCTTTTTTTTTTAAATTTTAACAATGTAACTTTTCCCCTTTCCGCTTTTTCTCTAACCATCACTATCCAGTGTGTCTTGTTAAAATCTGAATGTTCACGCCCCCACTCTAAATATTACTTTTATTAGTACTGTATTACTTTTATCTTATTTTAATTTGTAAACCGGCTAGATACCTGTTGATGGTCAGTATATTAAAATTTAATAAAACTTGAAACTTGAAATTCTCCCTTTATTTTAAAGCAGTTTTTTCCAAGGCAGCCCTGGAGTCCCCCCTTGCCAGTTAGGTTTTCAGGATATCCACAATGAATATGCATGAAGTTGATTTGCATACCCTGCCTCCATTGTATGCAAATCTCTTTCATGCATGTTCATGTATAATAATAAAACACTAAGCGCACATGCGCATTCTTGCCGCATGTTCCCTGATCTGTCGGGATGTGGTGGCAAGAGTGCGCATGTGCTAGATGGTGCAGAGTGAGGGGACGGGACTTAGGGGAAGGAGAGCAGGCCCGGGAATCAGTCGGCCCTGGCCAGGCAAGACCCCCCTTCCCCGCCGCACTCAGGCTCCGGTAGGCCCCGGCGGTCCCTGCCGGCAGAGGCAGAAAGACAGCTCGGTGGCAGGTTGGCGTGTCAGCGGTATGGGCTGCGCCTGCCTAGCGCCGCAGAGCGGCCCAGACCAAGGCGGCCAATGATTGGCTGGGGCGACGGTGCTCAGAAGCCCCGGCAGGGAGCGCGAGACTGGTAGGTGTGCAGGCGCTGTGGCTGTCCGGGGATGGGAGGCGAGGCCATTAGAGTGACGAATCTCCAAGCCCTGCCAGTAGAAGACATCAGCCACTCAATAAAGATGTGAACCCCTTTTGAAAGCTTGCAGCAGTCAGCCCTTGGAGCCGCCAATGCTGGTACCCTATACATGCTCAGTTCATGTGCCGTTTCAGGAGTTGCGATCTGTCGATCGTGCAGAACTATATATTCCAACTGTTAAAGAGTTGAAGCTGCAGGTGTCCCATGACAGTATTTTTTCATGCCTGGGTTCTAGGGAATGGAATAGGCTTCCTTTGTCAGCAGAGCAATCTTATAATAATAAAATGCTAAGCACGTGTTCCCTAAGATCTGATCTGTCGGGATGTGCATGCAAGAGTGCGCATGCGTGCTTACTATGTCACCACAGGCGGTGGATGGAGCGAATGTGGAGTCTTGCCGTCGCCTTCCCGAGCCTGCTACTTAGTTATGATGCGTCCCGGGCCCGTAGTGCGGCAGAAACAAGAGCGGAGCGAAACTGGAGGCGGAAAAGACAGCGGACTTCCCCCCTCCCCTCAGAGCAGGCCACACCGTGTCGCCCCTTCACAATGCCAGCCACAAGGGTGATGTCCATTGGCTGGCTCGGTGGCGGGTTGGCGTGACAGTGGCATTGGCTGCGCCCACCTAGCGCTGTGGAGCGGCCGAGACCAAGGCGGCCGACGGCGCTCAGAAGCCCCGGCTGGGAGCGCGAGACTAGTAGGTGGGCGGGCGCTGTGGCTGTCCGGGGGAAGACAGACAGACAGGGGGCCAGGGAGACAGAAAGAAAGAAAGGCAGACAGGGGGAGAGAGACCGAAAGAAAGAAAGAAAGAAAGACAGACAGGGGGCCAGGGAAAGAGACAGAAAGAAAGATAGACAAAAAGAAAGAAAGAAAAGGGGCAGGGAGAGAGACAGACAGAAAGAAAGAGAAAAGAAAGAAAGAAATGCCTAAGTCTACACATCTATTCTAGCACCCGTTAATGTAACGGGCTAAAAAACTAGTTAAAGATATCCTGAAAACATTACATTATCTGACTGGCAAGAGGGTATTACAGGACTGACTTGGGAAACATTGTTTTAAAGGCATTATTCAGGTCTAGGCTTATCCACAAGCCCCATGCCATGAGGGACAGGCTGAGCCAGTTCTGGTTTTTTGTGAGAAAATGGATTAGGCATCAGTGCATTTATTATTAGAGCAGTGCTTTTCCATCCTCTTCTAGTGGCACACCTTGCTAGTCAGATTTTCAGGATTACCACAATGAATTTGCATGAGGTAAATATGCATACAGCAGCAGTGGCATAGTAAAAGGGGAAGTGTAGACTGCCCCCGGATGCCATCTTGGTGGGGGCACAAGCACATCTCTGCCTCCCCATGCCATGCTCGCACCCTCCCTTCCCTGCCCCCTGTACCTCTTTAAAATCTTCACTTGTGCAAGCAAATAGTCTAGCCTGCTGCTCGTGCCAGCCTGGCTTCCTCTGAAATCACTCTTTGCCGTACAGGAAGCCAATGCAGCTGCGTCAAACTCACCATTATATGTGCCATCCGTGAAGCACCCGTAATCAATCTTGGAGCAGTTTATAAAAAGCTACAATGCCCTACTCTTCGTTTTCACCACACCTAAATACAATGCATATTATAATAGAATTAATCCATAATAAAATTGCAATAATCAAATAATAAAATTCAATAATAAAATATTGAAACATATCCTGCACTCAGTTGGTAACCAGTGCAACATCTTTAAAACCAGCCTATGTGAGAATTCCAATTACCCTGGTAGTCACATTTTGAGCAACTTGCAACACTTTTAAAAGATTTTTTGAAATTCCAAGATATAAACACTTATAGTAATCAATTACTGGACAATCTGCACAATAGTACAAACATTTTCAAATACAAAGAACTCCTTAACCTTATGCCCCACTCTATACTTGGAAAAAAAAAAGACCATTGTTTTAAAAACTATTTTTTTTGTTCATTGATAATGCAGAATCAAGCATAATCCCCAAATCCCTAATATATGACATAATGGGGAATTTTAGGAGGGTCTCTACCACTAGGGCAACCAGAAGATACACATATAGATGAAAGCATCTGAGGCTAGTTTGCAATGTATTCATATTAGTGAAACAAAATGAGTGACCTTCTTTACAAGAGGAGATGCAAAAACATCTTTAGCGGGTGTTCCCACTTGCAGAATATCTTGTTTGCTATCCCTCTGTTACAAGACCATTTGGTTACAGGATGGTATTGTTTGTCCTTTAGGATGTTGTTCATCTGCCCAGTTGTATGTCCTGTTCCTACGTGCTTGCTCACATAGAATTTATCTATCTGTCTGGGTTAGGATGATTTTGTTTGCAGCCAATCTCTGAAAGTCTTTACAATGTTCCAGTTGCTCTTATCTCTAGGAAACTTATTAGATCAAGCTTTTCTTGAGTTGACCACAGACTCTGAGTATACAGGGTTTCTACATGAATTTTTCAGCCTAGTTTATATGCATTTGTGGTTATGACAATTTTGAATGAGGAATTTAGAAGAAAATGCTTTTATTGTTCCCTCTTAAAGTGGTTCCTGTATTCCAGTCTCAAACTCAAACCATTTGCAGGGCCACATTTTGGATTTGTAGGTACTTGGAGAGCCTTAGAAAAAATAGTTAATGTCTCATTAACGAAATGACAATTTTGCATGAGGTAAAACTCTTTATAGTTTATAAATCTTTCCTTTTAGCTAAGTCTTAATAATAATATTGTAATTTATAGCTAAAGAGACATATAGAAACATGATGGCAGATAAAGGCCAAATGGCCCATCTAGTCTGCCCATCCATAGTAACCATTATCTCTTTCTCTCTCCGAGAGATCCCACGTGCCTATCCCAGGCCCTCGTGAATTCAGACACAGTGTCTGTTTCCACTACCTCTTCCGGGAGACTGTTCCACGCATCTACCACCCTTTCCGTAAAAAAGTATTTCCTCAGATTACTCTGGAGCCTATCACCGCTTAACTTCATCCTCTCATTGCAAAGTTTCCTTTCAAATGAAAGAGACTCGACTCATGCATATTTATCTTACGCAAGTATTTAAACGTCGCTATCATATCTCCCCTCTCCCGCCTTTCCTCCAAAGTATACAGATTGAGATCTTTAAGTCTGTCCCCATACGCCTTATCACGAAGACCATACACCATTTTAGTAGCCTTCCTCTGGACAGACTCCATCAATTTTATATCTTTTTGAAGGTGCGGCCTCCAGAATTGTACACATTCTAAATGAAGTCTCGTCAGAGTCTTATACAGAGGCATCAATACCTCCTTTTTTCTATTGGCCATACATCTCCCTATGCAACCTAACATCTTTCTAGCTTTTGCCGTCACCTTTTCAAGTCCGCCGGGACAGACAGGGGAAAAATGCTCGAGTACCTGAATAAATTAATGTAAACCGTTCTGAGCTCCCTTTGGAGAACGGTATAGAAAATTGAATAAATAAATAAACCTGTTTGGCCATCTTAAGATCATCACATACAATCACACCCAAGTCCCACTGTTCCGTCGTGCACTTAAGTTCTTCACCCCCTAAACTGTACCATTCCTTCGGGTTTTTGCAGCTCAAATGCATGACCTTGCATTTCTTAGCATTAAATTTTAGCTGCCAAATTTCAGACTATTCTTCAAGCTTCGCCAGGTCTTTCTTCATGTTATTCACACCACCCGGCGTGTCTATCCGCAAAGAGGCAAATCTTACCCGACAACCCTTCAGCAATATCATTTATAAAAATGTTAAAAAGAACAGGCCCAAGAACAGAACCTTGAGACACACCATTGGTAACTTGCCTTTCCTCATAGCGATCTCCATTGATTATTACCCTCTGCTACCTTCCACTCAACCAGTTCCTGTCCCAGCCTGACACTTTGGGACCCATCCCAAGGGCACTCGGTTTATTTATCAGACGTCTGTGTGGAACACTGTCAAAGGCTTTGCTAAAATCTAAATACACCACATCTAGCACACATCCTCTATCCAATTCTCTGGTCACCCAGTCAAAGAAATTGATCAGATTTGTCTGACAAGACCTACCTCTAGCGAATCCATGTTGCCTCTGGTCCTGTAATCCACAGGATTACAGAAGATCATATAAGGTCCCGACTGGGATCCACGTTTCAGCAAAGGCGTTGCCTTCTACAGGGGACAACAGGTGAACTTTGTGTGTCAGACAATGGGCATCAAATTGAGCATATTGCACAAAAAGGAAACAAACATCTTAACACACCACATTTCAAAGACTCTCCACACCAGGGGTGTCAAAGTCCCTCCTCGAGGGCCGCAATCCAGTCGGGTTTTCAGGATTTCTCCAATGAATATGCATGAGATCTATTTGCATGCACTGCTTTCATTGTATGCTAATAGATCTCATGCATATTCATTGGGGAAATCCTAAAAACCTGACTGGATTGCGGCCCTCAAGGAGGGACTTTGACACCCCTGCTCCACACTCTAGCATGGGCCAATGAGGTAGAATACTACCTTTTTGCAAGCAAGAAAACAATGATAGAATCTGAAAACCATTTATGCATCAAACATTTCCTATCAATGGCTAAACCATAAGATAAAAGGCAGGTGTGTGTTCATGATTACTGATCTTTGCAGGAGACAATGTCGCTCCTGTGGAGATTTCAGGTGATATACTACTTGCAACCAAACTAGATCTGCGTAACAAGGATGTATGGGCTAATCCATAGCTATTATAAGAACGAGAGTGGAACGAAATGCTATCTTTTACAAGGTTTGGCAATGGGAAAAAAGCAGAACATCAAGACCCCCTCATTCCAGATATTTTCTTCTACTGAACAAGCAAGGAGCCTTGCTAGTCTGTATTTTGCAATGGGGAGTTTACAGCTGGCACTCTCCACTTGTGAATGATCACTCAAAGGCTGGTTTGGATAACTCCATTCTCGTGGGTCCAATGTTCAAAACATGGCAGTTTTCATGGCCATATCTTGAACCTCTGTGCCCTTGCAGCAGCCATTTTGGATGAGTGATCTGCAGGGGTTGGAGTGTAAGAAGATCACTCCAGCCCCGAAAGAACACCAGGTAACATCCGGGATGCAGGGGGAAGGCGGGGGTGGGTCAGAGTCGGCCCAAAAGTTATTTGTGAATTTTGAATATTCGCGGGCCAGTTCTGCCCCTAACCCCTGTGAATATTGAGGGAGGAGTGTATCTGCATACAGTGGAGGCAGTACATGTAAATTTCTCTCACACACCTTAATTATGAGAATCCTGAAAACTTGAGTTGACAGCCCCTTCCCTGGATTAAGGGCTGGAAAAAATTTAGTACTTTCCCCAATAATCCAGGTTTTGATGGATAGATCATCTTACCCCAATTTTTGACCAGCAACTGAATCATGTGTTGGAGATCATGAACTATCCAGCTGAAGATATTCACCTGCATGATTACCAACTAGTTCAATACCTCCAAAAGCATGCCTCTTTACATATTTTGGCTGTTTAACCACCACTGCATGGAGTATCTCATAGTTGACAACCACAGGAGGTTAACTTTGTAAGACTGAGCTTGAGAAGACCACCAAACTCAGAAGAGAGGCCTTTTGACTTAAAGTCCAAAGGACCAAATCCAGAGTTGTTGGTATGGATCCTAGAACCTGATGTATAACCCCATACTTGAGGTGCTTTGTGTCTTTGAAGGGCCTAAATTTGAACCTGAAGTTTTGAATTCTCTGAACCCTCTCCCTAGGCTGGCATTGAAAAGAACTCCTAAATATTCCATGCATTTTGACTTTGACTCATCACTTTCCTTCTCTTTGCATATCCAACTTAATGCCAAGACCTGCCATTTCTTTCTCTATAATGTCAGTAAAATTCGACCTTTCCTTTTTGAGTACACTGCCAAGACCCTCATCCATGCTCTCATCACCTCTTGCCTAGACTCTTGCTTCTCACAGGTCTTCTGCTAAACCATTTCTTTCCCCTTTAATCTGTTAAGAATGCTGTTGCACACCTCTTATTCCACCAGTGTCACTATGCTCACATATGCTCCGCATACAGTTCAAACTTCTCTTATTTGACCTACAAGTATATTCACTGTGCAGTTCCTCAATATCTCTCCTCTCTTATCTTTCCCTATACACTACCCTGGGAACTCTATTTAGCACGTAAGTCTCCTCATTAGTACCCTTATCCTCTACTTCCAACTCCAACCCTGCTGCGCTATATGCCTGGAACAACCTGCCTGATTCGGAACACTGGGCTCCGTTTCTGGTGGTATTCAAATCCAGGCTGAAAGCCTAATTTTTTTGTGCTTCAGTCCTAACCCAACCAACCTGTAAAACACCTATATCTGTTTGTCATTCCCTCTAGTCACCTACCCTATCCATCTCATCATTCCCCTTGTAATTCCCTACCTGAGCAGCATGCATGGATTTACTCCTTTTTTGTCCTCTGTCATAATTAGATTGTAAGCTCTTTCAAGCAGGGACTTTTTCTTACATGTTTAATGTACAGCGTTATATGCAGCTGGTAGCACTATGGAAATAATAAATAGTAGGACCGGCTGATGGTAAGATCCATGTTCTGGGCTGGTCTTATCTGGTTTGGTTAAGATAACAAAGGTACAGTTGCTACCTACCCAAAAATACTGTTTCACTGCTGATGCACATTAAATTGCCTCATATCTATAATCATTATTTTAAGCACTCACTTTAGGGCCTTTGACACTTGCTAAAAACAGGAAGATAACCCTCAGGAGGCAAAAAGTTCCAAAAATTAGGATTCATCTATTCTGGCTTTGGAACCCTCCACACCAAACTCTGCCCCCCCTACACAATATTTCCTGCTCCTAATTCCAACTGCTTCCTTTTTTTTGTAAAATCCCAAACTTTAACTGATGTCACCCTTGAGTCCTGATCTTTACATACAACTTTTCAATGCATCTCAACCTAGGGCCAAGTTGTAACCCTTAAAGAGCATCTTAATCCTGTTCTATAATACTCTTCCTAGTATTCTAGTCTTAGGTCCCTCTGTAAGCACACATTTTGACTAAAAAGCATCAATAAGTAAACACAAAAAATGATGATGAAATACATTTTTAAAATTTATTTTGTAACAGTTCAACAGTACAGAATTATACATATACACAGGAAGATTTCTAAAACATGTAGTTTCTAAAAAATACATGTGCTAATTGTAATAAAAAGCACCATTATCTGGTCTTGACACTGGATTTTTAATAATGCTGTATTTACATTAGCAACTGAATATCTGGAAGCAGGACACAGACTAAGTCTGCTGCTCCCCTCTGTAGGTTGTGTTTTATCTGTGGGAAGACTCCAATAAAAGCAATTGTTTTAGGCTGTTAGAAGGTGCACCAATTTCAAAAAAGACTCATAGAATTTGAGAGAGCTGTGCACAGTGCATACCACCTTCCAGCACAACCTAGAATCAATTCATGCATTAGAATAATGCCAACATAACCATGAAAAATATCTGGCCATCAGTTTCAAACTTAGGTAACCAGGTGTGGTGCATTATGATTTAAGTCATAGGAAAACTCACACTGGTGTTTTATTATTTAAAGACCAAGAGGTACCACACTAGTGTTGCTGTAAAATATTTTAAAAAAATATTTTTAAAGTAACATTTCTGCACTGAGACAGGACCAAGCTACTTTATTTATTTTTTGCTCTGCAATACAATTGCTCCTTAAATTAATTTGTACAAACACACAAAAAATATTACTGTTTTCTCTTGGAAAAATAGTTTTGCTTACAGGAAGTCTTTCTAAAGCAGGTTACTGCAGATACATTTATTTGTAGTCAATCACTGCTGCCCAGGTTTGGATAAGAATGCTGTAGTTTATTATTGAGCTTTAAAATAAAGCAAACAGGTCCTTTCAATTTAAGAACCAATTATTGTACTGTAACAAATACACCCTCTAGCTGATTTCTCAATTTTTTTTTATATCAAGTTAAAAGCCAACTCAAGTATTTGCCAGTCAGTTCTTTCCTTGGGGAACAAAATGATGGTGCACTTTAGTTATTGCTTTCAATAGTTAAATTATTTTACAACCACACAGAGGATATAAGCAGACATATGTTTAAGAATAAAAATAAGCATGTCCTCTTAAGCTGTGGCCATCCAACCTAGAAAAAAATGTCTGCCCTCCAGAATCCAGACAGTTCTAGAGTTCCTGTAGCACCACTAGCTCCTATCAAATCTTAGTAAATGTGGGTACTTTTATTTTTTGCAGTCATGCACACATCTGCTGTTTAAGTAAGGCCAGCTAGAACACCTATACCATCATTTGGCATGATATTCTTGCATCTAGCGGACAACAGCTGGAGATAAATTGCAGGTTCCTAAGTCTATCCAGTTCAAATGAATATCTTACTAAATTACACAAAATTAGAGTTAATATGCAAGGCCAGACATATTTGCACCTACATGTGTGGAGGATGGAGATAACTTGTTTCACATGACAAAATGGACCAGGGAATGATTTCAAAACATGTTTGGCTTAACACAGCTTTAAAATGTAGCAGCAAAAATACTTGATCATACCTAGAAATAGTCACTTAGGGGCCTTTTTACTAAAGCTTAGCACGCGCTAAGAAGCCCGTTATATACCTACAGGCTTCTTAGCATGCACTAATTCTGTCAGAATGTATAAGTTTTAATAAAAGGACCCTTTAAGTATTGAATACCCTAGAAAAAAAAACCCAACCCTTACAGGCAAAAAAGACACACAGTAATGAGTAATGACTGTAGGGCCAGATATACTAACTAAACCTTCCCCATGCTCTACCCTCCACAGATGAGAAATGGGGAAAACTCTTCAGTACATCTGGTCCCTAAAGGCTTGAACAAAAATAAAGCAAACATTCTAGAGCAGCAAAAGTTCCATAAGGCTAAATGTAGATTTTTATTATTAATGAGGAGCAATGCATAAGGTGGGAGGATAAATCTGTCTCACTAAAGTCAACAGTAAATATAGTGAACCATAATTATCACATCTTCATGTTTCAGGCATAGTGGTCAAATGCAACTGGAAAACTGTTAATTCTTCTTTGCCTATGAGCACTAAAAACCCCTTAAGGATACTCTGTTTTACTTCAATACATACTATATCTAGTTTCTTTTTCTGAAAGTAAATTAGGAACAATTTTCTAACCCCCTTCACTACCCCTCAGAAAATAAGTGACAGGTTTTTCCTGTCTGTATGCAATGAAGCACAAACCTGCCAAGGTGGGGGCCTCACATTACCAGATTTGCATCAAAGCAGGTATTCCTCTTGTGTTGCTCTATTGTCAATTTTAACTAATAGGAAAGAGAAGATCTGCTTGAATGCAGACTGTAGAATACAACAAGACTTTTGGGAGACATAGCTAATGCCTGTGCATTCAACTGATATCTTATGCTTTACGGCAGCTTTGTGATCTTTCTGAAGCTTCTTGACATAGTAAAATACTGTATTTGGTGCTTAAAATGGAAACTTTTCAGACAGACAAAAAGGCAATGCAGGAACCTGCAGACTCCAGAATTACTGAAGTATCCCTTTAACACCTTGCCAATGTTTCACTATGGGAAATTGCCCTTCTTATCTTCTTTCATTTTTTATTGTGGTATGTAAAGCATTAATTTAGTAACCACTACTTTTTGAAGTACCTAAAGATTAAAATATTGTTACAGAGAACAGGGTGCAAGCCGGTTGGCTACTATTTTCCTTGCTACGAAAGTTAGAAAAAAAAAAAAAAATCTTTCAGTTGTTTTCTCTACATTTCATAGTTATGGTGGTTGACACTATTTTTTCTGCTTTCTAGTTCTGTAGATTAGTGCTGTTCTAAATACTGTATCATTAACTCTGTCTCAAAGAGACAATAAGATTTTCCCATGAAAGAGTGAACTAAATAAGATCAAAGTTTAAAATGGCACCCCAGGTTACCAGTTATATTTACTGTGCAACACTTAGTGAAGTTTTGGTTTTGTTCAGTGTTTCCTATATCCCACCCTAGCACCTCCTCACTTTGAAAATCTATGCACAAATTTACAAAAACTAACGAACACAGTATCACCATTACTACAAGACATGTAGCTAGCAGCATCTTAAACAGCTTAAAGCTCTCTGCTTAGCAGAAGGATCACAAAAATTAAACTCACAAGTGCTCAGCACCCAGGAGAAAGGAAACAAAATTGGAACAGTCTCAAACACTAAGGCCTTTCATGTACAAGCTACATGTCATCTCCATAAATTACTGCTATGTTTTACATTGAGATCTGTTTGGATTATTACTTAATTGTGCATTTTAACAACCCACTTTCACCCCAAACTAATCAAGGAGTATAGACATTTTGCCTCATATGTACATTGTAGCTGGTGCTACAAGAGCAGCATTTTAAAATTCCCTATCCTTACTGAAGTGCATATACACACACTGACTATATCAAATCTCTTTATGGTATATGATTAACAATAAAAGAGTGATTTTTAAGAAAATGAATAACAACCAAAACAAATTTTAATGTCAGACTGCAGTCTTGTTCAAGTCTTATGCATGCCTATTTTTATTTTCTCATTTTTAAAAATGCATATACCTTTTTTTCAGTAAATGTATGTATGCAATATTGTTAGCCAAATCCAGTACTGAACTGTAGATTTGGTAGTGTAGCCCTAATATACATTGCATCCAGTCATACTCACACACAGTCTGTACTGTGTGTGCAAATATCAAAATCTCCAGCTCAGTGTTTTATACAAATGCATTTTTAAGCTTTTCTGAAAACCAAAACAAAAAGAAATCATCCTTTGTTCTGAACCAGGTTGCAATAAATTACAGCTTATTTTGCAATAATGCTGGTGGAAAAATAGATACCATGAACTGCTATCTGGGTAAGTTACTCGTAAACTTCACTTCTTCTACAGAACTGGGATGCTCTGCACTTTGCAGAAAGTGAAAGAAATATGGCGTACTTTTCAATCTTAATCAATGCTAATAAACTACCGTAATAAGCTTATATTGTGGTCCATGAGGAAATGTGCCCATGTTGAACTTCAACTCACATCATGGCATAGTTTTTAAAAAGTTAAAAACTGTATCCACTCCACTGTAGAGCATACCATCCGAACAGTGCAAAAAGGTCACATCCTGCACAGCAAACATTAAATATCTACACATGTGCAGTTCCATTGAAGAATACTAGTAGAATACTAGTAACCTCTAAAGAAAATTTTATACTGCAATTTGTTTTCAGATGTACTGTTCTACCTTATCCTTTTCAAAATAGGGCCTTCTATCTTTTTGCAAAGTTCTAATTTATTCTGTTTGACTTCTTGAGGTGAGCGCATTTTAAACGAGAGGCCTAAAAAAGTACAAATCTCCAAATGCAGATAGTTTCTCATATGGATTTTGTGTCATCTTCTTGACGAGAATCTTTTAAGCTTGCATGTAAAAAGCTGCATACATTTCTAATTTCAGTGCAAATCTTCTGCTGGGCCATCTGAATACTCCAGTTAAGCACCAACAAAATAAACTGTGCTTTCTAGTCTTTACCACTTTTTCCAAAACACATACAAAATTCAGACTTCTAAATTCATTGGGTTCCTTAAAAAGCCCCAAAAACAAACCCTCCAAAAAACAAATCAGGCAATTCAAAATAAAGGTCTTCAAGATAGTGAATACACCTCATTGCACTCAATTTATTATATGTACAAGTTACCAAGCTAGTTTGGTAAATTGCTGGAACGTTGCATTTTTGTTGTCCTTTCCAATCCTCTGGGGCAGTTATAAAATACAAGCTTTTTGGATTACCATTTTTTGGGCTGGTCTGCTCCCCAGGCTCAATATTCTTTTTTGCATATGGGCTGGATTCTCCCACTCTCATTCAGTCAATGAAGAAAGGAAAAACATTGTGGCACAGTTATAAATATTAGAAAATGTATGTTGTGTCCTAACCAGAATCAGTTACATGAGAAGTGATGCCTTCTAGGTTAGGGTATAGACTAAGTTTTGCTCTCTTTCAAGCATAGGAATCAAGTGGCAAAGGGAAATTTTAATTGTTCATATCATTTTAGTGCTCAGTAAAATTCCTTTCCTTCTGCTGTTTTAAGGGAATGTAATGTCACTTTCCTTATATGATGTGATGACTCGAGACCTTTCTTTCTGCTGTTTTAAGGGAATGTAATGTCACTTTCCTTATATGATGTGATGACTCGAGAAAAACAGTGGTCAATTTAAGCACACTGTCAAGTGCAGATAAGAAACCAATCAAATGTTAACTAGAATTACAGTAACCAAACCTGGATCAAACAGCTATGGAAAGGGCCTACTTTAAAGGAAACTGTTTCTAATCCTCCTGCCAAAAAATAAAACCATCTCCACCAATTCATTAGTGCTGCTAAAATTCATGAGTGCCTCCATAAAACATCCATCAAAGTAGAACCTGTATAAGTCTTGGGTAACTGTATTCTAACAGCTCCAGTCTCAGCTGGACTTCCAAGCATCAGCACATACACACAGGCTCACCCTTTCCAGATAGAATTCTGTGACAAATGAATGAGGAAAGGGATCATTTTATGTAAGCTTAACAGAGTTTCATTAAAACTTCAACATTTTTAAGCAAAAGTATTTAGAGATTTTTTTTTCTTGTAAATAGTCAATATCTACATATAAATTTTTCAAACATCTATAAAAAAGCACAACATTTCTTCATTACAAGAGTTTCATGAAAAAAAATAATAAATATGATTTAGAGATTTAATGTTTTAGGGATGTGTGCTGTTTTTGGCTTAAATTAAAAAAGGTAGGAAACCTTTGCAGAAGGAAAAAATAATGTATTAATTTTGTAATAAAATTTCCTCAAAGAACTAGGTTTCATTTAAGTGCCTTAGAATGAAGATCAGATGCCACAGCTGGGACATATGCTTGCTCATCAGGCTATTTCATGATGGGGTCACCATGAATAACAGAGCATAGAAGAGGCAATTATTTTCACACAGAAAAAGCACCTACAAGTTATTGCAAGTTAGAGAATCATGTGATGGGATGCCACGTAGCACCTCATCTTTAAGTTTTTCAATTCAAACATTCTGGTTGTCTTGTACATAGCTGATAATGCCCTGTAAGAACATGTCTGGTTTTGTATGCATTTAGTCAGAATGGGCAGTTGAATACTGAACCATTGTTCAGTTATTGCTCAATTTATTTCTTTTCCCTACAGTAACTTACAGGATCAAGGTCCTATTTCCCCTCTATCTTGACATCCCTTCCCCAAGTTGAAATACTTTGTGCTAAAGGATGGAGATCTGCCTTTTCATTTTTTTACTCTGAGGTAGAAAACAAATACCGTCCCAGAGTCAAGTAGATGAAACAAATCCTTCAAAAATCTGGGACAGTAATATGCAGCTGAAAGTCATGAGGTCATAATGAAGCAGAGCTGTAAAACTGGACCATTTTGGTTTTAGCTAACAATATTTTAAGCATCCATTTGGTAAAATGAGTTTTTATGGTAACAATGGGTAAAGCAGAAAAACAAAATAAAATAAAAAAATTAGTCATAACTAATGCTGAGCTACTCTGGCTATCACTTAAAAGTCACAGAATGCAAGCCACAACTCAATTTACCATGTGGACCCTTTAGAGAAACTATATGAGATGAACAAGATAAATGAGACTACCCAAGTATGGTAACTGCAAATGCACATATGCCAAACACATTATAAACATTTTGTTTTCTAGATGAGAATCTAAACTCCAAGTCTGGTTCCTTTGAATGAAACCTACACATTCCTGTTTGTTTAGGGTTCCCATGCACAGGGATTTTATGAATCTCAGTATAAGTTAAGAAAGCCCACAGCAGATGCATTAGATGCACTGGTTCATATAATAATGCAGAAGTGACATTATGAGGGATGTGAGAGCTCATCATAATTTTTTTTATATTTTTCACCTTCATTTTGTCTGTTGGAATGTATATATGGTCTTAACACATGACCTGGTTGCTGAAAAGAGAAGCTAGTGGATGTGACTGAGATATGCATTTCAGAGGACAGCATGTGACCCACAACCTCCTGTACTCAGTGAAAAAGCTCTTCTGCTGGAACAATGTTCTACTTCACCTGCAAGAGATTTGTACTACTTAGGACCCAGGCAAGGAGTGGTAATGGAGGATGGAACTACTGCTGGAGTTTTTCTTCCATCTTCTCTTCTTCATCATCACCATCAACTTCTTCTAGACTAAATACTAAATGCAGATTGTTTTACAGTATCCTCTTAATCCCCGAGCTGGAATAGCCTTCATCACTGCAAGTGCTTTGCATGCTTCCCCTTTCATCAGAATCACTCACGCTACTGCTGCTCCAGTCCAATTCTGCTGTTAAATAATCTGTGCTTTCAACATCCACATCTGCTTCTTCTGTGAAGAAAAAGATTGGCAGGGTAAGCTTCTTATACTGACTTCTACATAGTGCTAACTCTCACTTGTAAAGAGCTGAAGAACAGTAATTAAAATTGAATACATTGGCTAAGAAGTTCATGTGGGCCTGCTGCTAGGTAAGGGATTAGCAACCCATTGTTCACTGTTGCCACTTTTTTCAAAATTTAAATTACTATAAACAATCATATACCCCCATGGATTTTGTCTCTTTGCCCCCTCCTCCTGCTGCCGCATTAAATACCATACCTATTGGGGATGCCCAAGCCCTGCCAGCTGAAGATGCTTTCTGCCTGAGCCCCCTTTCCCATCTGAGCAGCAGGGATGCCAGTGACATGCTTCTAGCTGCTGACATCAGCACTCCCCACACATACCCAGTTTATGAAATGAGCATGCCTGGAGGTCCAATATTGGCGACAAAGCACACCACCGGCATCACCACTGCTTAGATAGCATGGGGGAGGGGGCTCTCAGGCAAAGGACATATTTAGCTGGCAGGGTTTGGGCATCCCCTCTAGCAACACCAATCATTCACATCACACAGAGCCTTTTGGTATGCCATGCATATCATAGGTTGCCGACCCCTGTGCTTGGTGTTGACATTTTCCAATGATGCAGCCACAAAAGAAGGTAATGGAAGATTAGGTTTTTTATCTTCAACAATCTTCTTTCTGTTAGCCCTTGTAGGATTCCATACTCTAGATGTTCAATCCCTTTCCACAATCTGGGAATTGCAGAAATCCAAACACTTTTAAGTTTAAGTTTATTAGGATATTATATACCGCCTATCAAGGTTTTCTAAGCGGTTTTACAATCAGGTATTCAAGCATTTTCCCTATCTGTCCCGGTGGGCTCACAATCTATCTAACATACCTGGGGCTATGGAGGATTAAGTGACTTGCCCAGGGTCACAAGGAGCAGTGTGGGGTTTGAACCCACAACCCCAGGGTTCTGAGGCTGTAACTTCAACCACCGCGCCACACACTCCTCCTTCTGAGCATGTGCTCCTCCTACCTTAGAGAATGAGTTAGAGCCCCCTACAGTTCAGTCCCAAAGCCAAGCAACCATACTGGAACCAATCCATGACAAATAAGGGGGCATGGGGGAACCTCCCCGGCAACAAACAATTTTTGTTAAGATCAGTTCTGCAAAATATAAAAACAAGTAACAAACAGGCAAAATGCAATATAGAAAAGGCATTGAGGAACAATGTAGAACTAACTTAAGGTGTGCAACGAGCAACCACATGAAACAGTCATCGGCAAGATGCATACTCATAGAAGAGCGAACTGCCCCTAGGACTTTCTGGAAGATCATGAAGCCTGTAAGGAGTATAACCGAGGCAGAAAGAAATGCAGGCGGGGACGTCACGTGCGCGTTTACAAGATGGCCGCTTAGCGCCCTCTCTCCGCTCCGACCCTCACCATAAAAATTAATTCAAGCCTCGCAGAGTGTTTTCACAGGTCAGTGCAAATAGCCCCCCTTCAGCGGAATGTCGGCTAAAGCTAATAAGCCAGAAACCGCTCCTTCAGCGGGCCCGAATGCGGCGCATCCGGCATCTAAAAGATCCAAACACGAGCCGCCCTCTCCGATCAAGGCCTCCGTTTCTGGCGCCGCGGTGCAGGGAGATTCTATATCACATGATCTCCACGTTTTACGAGAATTAATGCAAGAAAACTTGGCTGCTACGGCAGATATTAAAAACGAAATCGGAGGCATTCTCACACAACTTAAACAACAAAATGCCCGCATAGACCTCACAGAGGAAAGACTAGTGGCGCACGACTCTCAATACCTAGAAATCCAACTTGATCTCCGCAAACTGTCTGTACTACAACATGATATTGAAGATATTTCCAACAGGATGCGTCGGAGCAATGTTCGAATCATCGGACTACCAGAATTATCTGAGGGATCAGATCTTATGTCATTTTTGCTCTCCTTTATTCCTACCACTTTAAAGCTCCAATTTGACCCACCGCTCGAGATTGAGCGCGCGCACAGGGTCCCCTCGGGTCCACCATTGCCCGCCAAACCTCCCAGGCCTGTAGTCCTAAAATTATTGCGATACACACAAGCCATCCAAATTTTGCAAGCTGCCAAATCTTCATCAGCACTACAAGTGGATGGAAAAAAAATTCTAATAGTACCAGACCTGGCCAAAGCAACAGCACAAAGACGGAAGGCTTTCTTGGCCATGAGACCGCAGCTCAAAAATATTGGAGCTCAATACGGGCTATTCTATCCTGCAAGGATGAAAATAACTTACCATAATACCACCAAAAACTTTGACGATCCAGACGAACTACAAAAATTTTTGGATATCACAGTAGGTGCTATGACCTGACATACCTTTTTTCAACTGTTACCTATTTTACTGCTCTATGGGGCTTGATTTGCATCAGCTGACGCTCATTTTTGGTTCGAGGGGAGGGCTGGTTGAGCACCTCTTGTCAGCATGCGACCCCATTTCTGGATCTATGTTTGTTTTATTGATCCAGTTCATTGCCTTTGTGAATCATCCTTTTCTTTTTTGATTTTTCCTCCCTATCCAGCTGCTGTGACATTTCCATACCTAACTACTGCTAGACCAGCAACTTTTTACTTCTCATATACTCCTGAGCAGAGACAATATGCCTTTTTGACCTGCAACATTTGCCATTTTCCAATCCTTCTATTCAAAAATGGTTAAAATACACATTGTTTCCTTAAATGTCAAAGGAATCAACAGCCCTCTCAAACGGAAAAAGATCCTGCACTACCTTAAACATCTAGAGGCAGATATCTGTCTACTTCAAGAATCCCACCTCAGTATGGACGAAGCTAAAAAGCTCTCTGGAGGATGGGTCCAACATTGCTTTGCTGCCCCTGCCTTGGGCAAGAAAAATGGAGTCATCACCCTGATAAAGAAATCTCTTAATTTCCAACTCTCCATCCACAAATTTGACCCTAGCGGTCGATGGTCCTTTATTGAAGGATCTATAGCCGGGAAGCCATAAAAACTATTCAACATCTATGCTCTCAATGCAGATGACCCCTCCTTTTTTCAATCATTCCAAACTTTTTGTCATTCATCACTAACTACGGACACCATTTTTGCAGGAGACTTTAATTTTCCACTGGACCCCTTTATTGATCGTTCATCAAATTGCCGTCTGGCCAAACTTAGAGTTCGATCTTCAGTTAAAAGCCTGACGACTTCTTATGGCTGGTCCGATATTTGGAGAATTTTTCACCCTACCACCAAGAACTACACTTTCTACTCGGCACCCCACCAAACCTACTCAAGGATTGACTATATTCTAGGCTCCAAAGACTTATTGAACATTGTTTCATCGACACGCATCCATGACATTTCCATCTCGGATCATGCAGCCGTCTCCTGCCTTCTCAATTGGACTCCATCCTCTACTTCCAGACAATGGAGACTAAATAACTTTCTGCTACAAGACGACTCGTTCTTAGCACATATTAAAGAGGAATCTCAATCATTCTTTGCTTCCAACATTTCTTCAGTTACTGAATTTTCCATAGTCTGGGAAACTTACAAAGCATGGTTGAGAGGAAAAGTTATTAGCTTCTCGGCATTTCAGCTGAAACAAAAAAAAATCTACTTTGCACCAACTAGAAGCAGATATCCATACATTTGAGTCACAACTATACAATCGTCATGATTCAGAGATATACAATAAATTGCAACAACTCAAATTCCAATATAATGAACTCTTCAGCTCACTTGCTTCAGCTTCCTTATTTCGTCGATCAACCACATATTATGCCTCTTCCAACAAATCAGGTCATCTACTAGCTCTTTATCTGAAAGGCAAACACTCCAAAAACAGTATTTCACACATCAAATCTGCAAAAGGTCAATTACACAACACAACCAAGGATATCTTAGAAGACTTTCGCACATTTTATGAACATCTCTATTCTTCAGAATCTACCTCCTCATCGTCGACCATTCAAGATTTCCTCCAATCACTTGACTTACCTACTCTATCCGACCAACAATGTCAATCCTTGCAAATTCCTATTACCACCGAGGAAATTGCTCATGCCATCTCCTCTCTACCAACAGCCAAGGCACCTGGTCCTGACGGCCTTACCTCAGAATTTTACAAATCATTTTCAGCTCTTCTGATGCCTCACCTACTCTCCTATTACCAAGGTATCCTGGATGCCCCAGCCTCTCTAAGCAGATTTCTTGAACCAAATATCATTGTTTTACCAAAGCCGAACAGAGACCCTGAACTGGTGAAGAACTATCGACCCATATCTCTTTTAAATCTGGACTATAAAATTTATGCTAAGATCTTGGTTTCTCGCTTAGAGAAGATAATGTCTTGTCTGATTCATAGAGACCAGGTCGGATTTATGAAGGGTTGCTATGGCTCAGACAACACTAGACTTTTATGTCATGTGCTCCACTCCTCCCAGTCAATTGCTCAACCTTCAGTAGTTGTTTCATTGGATGCTGAAAAAGCATTCGATAGGGTGGAGTGGAGATATCTGTTTGCCGTTCTCTCTAGATTTGGTTTTCCTCCATCTTTTATTCATATGATTTCTTTACTATACAAATCCCCCACTGCTAAGCTCATAGTCAACGATGAGGCATCCTCTCCATTTACATTACATAGAGGTACCCAACAAGGATGTCCCATGTCTCCACTCTTGTTTAATTTAGCTCTAGAACCTCTCCTCGCCGCCATACGTCTATCTCCCGATATCAAAGGAGTTTCCATTGCTTCGATGGAATTAAAAATCTCAGCCTACGCAGACGACGTTCTTTTATATCTATCAGATCCTGAACATTCATTTTCTGAGTTAATACGCCTAATTTCCTCATTTGCCCAGTTATCAGGATATAAGATAAACTGGGACAAATCCGAGGTTATGCCCCTACATGATTATAGTAATTCCCTCGTCCCTACGACCCAACCCTTTACATAGGTTACTTCAGGTATCAAATATTTGGGTCTCCCATTTGATAAAGACATCAGATCGTCCCAACAATTGATCTCTTCTAAACTCATCACCCAGGTTCAGAATTCACTGTCCTCCTGGTCCCCCTTACATCTCTCTTGGTGGGGCAGATTAGATACTATTAAGATGATGGTGGTTCCCAAGATTACGTACATCTTTAACATGTTTCCTATATTGTTCTCACCCTCTTTGTATAAACAACTGGAGAATTTACTCTTGTGTTTCTTATGGAATGGAAAACCTCATAGAATCTCCCTTCAAAAACTAAAAGCCCCACGTAACTCTGGTGGGGTTAATTTCCCTGACCTCCTTCTATACCACAAAGCATTTATTTTGAGACAAGGTGCTGAATGGCTCTCTAATCCCCATCCTACAGATATTCCCAATTGGCTACGTTTAGAACTTTCCCTTATGTATCCTCTACCTTTAATCCGCCTCATGGGGACAAAAAATCTTCCACGACTTATCCAAAATCCCATCATGCACACCATGCACAAGATCTTAACAGCTCTTGACTCTCAACTGGAGATCCCATGGAATAAATCTGCATTTTGCCCTTTATGGTTTAACAGGTCAATTTTGATTGATAAGAAACCCATCTCCTAGCCTTCCTGGTTCCAACTTCAAATTTGGGACATTGGATCGGTTTGTCATTCAGATGGATCATTTTTCACCTTTCAGGAATTGATGACATCCTTCTCTTTAACAGAGTCCAACTTTTTCCGTTGGCTGCAGCTCAGAACAGCCATCAAAAAGTCTAATCTTCTCCCAACGCTCTCTCACTCTCCCCCCACTCTGTACGCCCTCTCCCAAAAATTTCTACCTCAGGGTCATATAGCATCGCATTTTTATAAGCGGCTTAAATCCCTATCTCCCAACCCACTAGCATCCTTACAATCAACATGGGAATCTGATACAGGGTTGCCCATATCTGATGAAGCTTGGGCATCCATCTTTAAATCCATTTTTTGTACATCTAGGTCAGCTTCAATTCTTCAAAACATGTTCTTTTTTCTTCACAGAGCACAATGGACTCCCATTAAGTCCAATAAGATAAATTCTTCCTATTCTAAAAATTGCTGGTCCTGCAAGGCTGAGGAAGGGTCTTTACATCATTTATTATATTCATGCCCACTGATCCAATCATTTTGGCATTCTGTCTGGCACACAATCTGCTCAATTTTCCACATTGACATTGCTCTTTCATACCAAATGCTTCTACTAAAATCATTTGCATTAAGTCAACTAGTCCAGAGGTTGATCATTATCTACTAGATATGTTAATTACCTTAGCTTTGAAAATTCTTCTTTCCTCATGGAAAGATTTATCAAAGGTCACCCATCTTCATTGGTGGAATCTGGTTTGTTCAACCTACAGAATGGAAGCCTACCTTGCCAAATCTTACAATAGAATGCCTCGTTTTCAACTAAGATGGACTCTATTAAAAACTTACCTTTCTCACAATAGCTCATGATTATCAAAATTACAGCACCCTTTATTTTTTCCACTTCCCTCCTTGTTATGATTTAGTTTCTTCAGGATGATTCACTCCACTTCTTTGTGGACTTTTGTTATTGTTCACTGAGATGTTTACATTTATTATTGTTGTTCTTTATGATATAAACACAATGTGATTTTATTCACTGATATCTCACACCCTATACTGTATTTAGGCTCATCTCTAATTTACTGGCTCTTGTAAAAGATGTTCCACCTATTTGTATTCTTATAAAAATTACAATAAAAATACCTTGACAAAAAAAAAAAGAGAAAGAAATGCAGGCAATTCTGAAACAACGGAGTTTGCACAGAGAGGGCAATCCAGAACACGGAAGCCAAATTAATATTTGGAAAAAGGAACTTCAATCATGTGTTTCCTCTTTTGAGAAAGCTTCATTGGCTTCCTGTCTGTGTTAGAGTACAATTTAAATGTGTTTGTATCATATTTAAAATCATGCATGGATTATTTCTGCCCTTAGTATCTTTGAATGCCCAAAGGTCTTCAGACTCAAGAATTTTTCAGAAGTATAAACTTTCATTTCCATCTTTAAAAGAAATAAAGTCGGTTGGCAACATCTTCCGGTCCTTTTCATATATTTTTACAGCGATTTGGAATGAACATAAGAACAGCCTTACTGGGTCAGACCCATGGGCCATCAAACCCAGTAGCCCGTTCTCAAGTGACCAATCCAGGTCACTAGTACCTGACCAAAACCCAAGGAGTAATAATATTCCATGCTACCAATACATAGCAAGCAGTGGCTTCTCCCATGTCTTTCTCAATAACAGACTATGGACTTTTCCTCCAGGAACTTGTTCAAACCTTTTTTAAAACCAGCTATGCTATCCGCTTTTATCACATCCTCTGGCAACGCGTTCCAGAGCTTAACTATTATCAGAGTGAAAAAAAATTTTCTCTTATTGGTTTTAAAAGTATTTCCTTGTAACTTCATTGAGTGTCCCCTAATCTTTGTAATTTTTGATGGAGTGAAAAAAAAAAATAGATCCACTTGTACCTGTTCTACTCCACTCATTATTTTGTAGACTTCAATCATATCTCCCCTCAGCCGTCTCTTTTCCAAGCTGAAGAGCCATAACCATTTTAGTCTTTCCTCGTACGAGATGAGTTCCATCCCCTTTACCATCTTGGTTGCTCTTCTTTGAACCTTTTCTTGAGATAAGGAGACCAGAATTGAACCAATACTCCAGATGAAGTCACACTACGGAGCAATACAGGGACATTATAACATTCTTAGTCTTGTTAACCATCCCTTTTTAAAGTAATTCCTAGGATCCTGTTTGCTTTTTTGGTCGTCGCTTCACATTGGGTGGAAGGTTTCATTGTATTATCTACAATGATACCCAGATTCTTTTCTTGGGCACTAACTCCCCAAGGTGGACCCTAGCATCCGGTAACTGTGATTTAGGTTATTCTTCCCAATGTGCATCACTTTGCATTTGTCCATATTAAATTTCATCTGCCATTTGGACATTCAGTCTTCCAATTTCCTAAGGTCCGCCTGCAATTTTTCACAAGCCACATGCGTTTTAACAACTTTGAATAGTTTAGTGTCATCTGGAAATTTATTCACCTCACTCGTCCTACATCAGAACTCTTCTTTCCTTCCAGATTTTTCATAAGTCTATGACAACAATGCTATTTCAATGGTTCTTGGGTAACAGTTCTAAGGATTATTAATAGATTTTTTAATAAGCTGCTATAAATAGTTTGCCTCTAAGTAAAAATTTACTCTATATCTAATTCAGTTATTTACATCTTCCTAGCAATTCTACTATGTTAATTGAGTCGAGCTCCTATTTTAGGAGATGACACGGTATATAAATCTAAGATTTAGATTAGATTAGGGCAGGTCATATGGAATCCTACAGGGACTAATAGAAAGAAGATTATCGAAGGTAAAAACTTAATCTTCCATTCTGTTACTTCTTTTCTGGATTCCATACTCCAGGTGACTTACCAAAGCAATGGCAGTGTCTAAGGAGGGACAGAAGAGCCTGCTCACAACACTGAGGTCCCAAAAATGGCAACAGAGCGAGCCACCACATCCACTCGGTAAAACTGGGTAAAGGTATGAAGAAAGGATCAAGTAGCTGCCCTGCAAATTTCATCTAGATGAGTCACTCAAGACTCCGCCCACGAGGCAGCAACACATCAAGTGGGCCATAAAAGAAACCGGCAGATGCCTACCGCGGGTGATTTAAGTCGCAGAAATGGCTATAACATTCGAACAGGTGATCGAGAACTTAGAAGCTGGGACCATTCTCCCAGGACTAGGACTTGTCGACTGAGGAAGTATGACTGTATGGTTCTGACTTCAGCCATGTGTGCTGCAGCGAGAGAGAGACAGAAGAAGCAACACCACCCAGCAAAACAGTATGCGTGCTTCCTGTCTCAAAGGAGCACTTCTAATGCCCCTTTGACAATTTGCATATACCGCCACCATGGCACTGTCGGAGAACACTTACACTTCTTTCCTTGCCAGAGTGGGCAGGAGAGCGAGAAAACACCAGCCGAATAGCTCAAAGCTGCAGACGATTGATCGACCAATGCTTTTGATGTGGTAGTCCTCGTAGGGATCCCAGTCCAACAGGCTGAGTGAAGCACTCCATGGCCGAAGAGGTTTGCCCTGGGCAGAAGCCCTTTCTCTCCAAGCCACCAGGAGAGACTGCTGCGAGCTGGTTCCAGCTCCGGCATCTGAAGGGTATAACGCTGCAGAGACCACCAAAAGAGGAGAGACTCCTATAGAGGGTGCATATGTGCTCTGGACCAGGGGTCACTGCCAGGAAGGCTGCCATGGACCCTAGCACCTGCAAATAATGCAAGGCTGAGGGAACCAGAAAAGCCAGGAGATCTCCGGTTTGCTTCTGAAGTTTCTGACTGCGTAGCTCGGGAAGAAACAACGGTCAGGCAGGGTGTCAAAAAGAAGGCCCAAACGCAGGGGAAAACAGCAGCAACCGGTTCTTCTTGAAGTTGACAATCCAACCCAAGCACTGTAGCAGAGACATCACCACCTTCACCGCTTGTTTGCACTCCTGACAAGATGAAGCCTTCATCAACCAGCTGTCCAAGTAAGGATGGTCCTGGACACCCTGCCTGTGGAGAAAGGCCACTACAACTACCATCACCTCGATGAAAGAGTGGGGCGCTGTCACAACAAGGGCAGAGCTGCAAACTGGAAATGCTGTTGCAGAACATGGAAACACAGAAACCTGTGATGCTCTGAGTAGATTAGAATATGGAGGAACGCCTCCGCGAGATCCAAGGATGACAGCAACAACCCGGGAGAGACAGCACCTATGACCGTGTGCACGGTTTCTATTCAGAAAGGAAGAATCCGCAAGAAGCAATTGAGTGATTTGAGATACAGAAGGGGTCTCCAGGCCTCCAAGCATGTCATTCGCATGATGAAGTATAAGGAGTATCTGCCTAAGCCTGATTTGTTTTCTGGAATGGGCTCTATCACTCGGATGTCCAAGAGATGGTGCAGGGTAGCATGGACCTTTGACTCCTGCTCCAGCCAACTTGCTGGAGAGTCCAGAAACAAATCCAGAGGCAGG